>NC_057863.1:360981210-361292310 GCF_019393635.1 Dromiciops gliroides | reverse complement strand
TCAAAATAATGAGTTGGCCAAACTCGTTAGAAACAATTTATAGTAGAAATAATTAGTAGAAATAAGCTCATAGAAACAACTTACAATTATGTGGAAGAAAATGATAATAATGGAACCACATACCAAAATTCCTGGAATGTAGCTGAATCAGTCCTCAGGGGAAGAATTATATCCCTACATACATCATTAACAAATAGGGGGGGGGGGGGGTAAGGATTAATGAACTGAATATGAATTTTTTAAAAGCCAAGAAATAAACCCCAAAACAAGCAAATTGAAAGTTTTAGAGAAATAGATAAATTTGAAACAGTCTATTGAAATGATAACCAAAACTAAAAGCTGATTCTTCTAAAAGACTTATCAATTTGATCAGCCTTTGAGCCAACCTTAAAAAGAGGAAGGCAGAAAATAAAATTAAGAAAATAGCATATTAGCTAGGTGTATCACAATAGAACCAGGAGAAATAAAAAGTAAAATTATCAGAACATATCCTACACAATTGAGAACACAAAAGAAATGGAGAAATACTTTTAACAATATAAAATAACCAGAGTTACAGAAAACTAAGCCATCCAATATCAGATAAGGAAATAAAAACTTGTAAAGGTAATACCAAAAGCAAAAGCTCTTGCTCCTGTATTATGGAATGATTCTTCTCAGACTTCACCAAAAACAACAAAAAAAAAGTACTGTTACTAAAGTACTCTCCCCATACGCCATTTATGAAACAAATATAACCTTAATGCCTAAATCTAATACCTACAAATGAATATTGACTCAAATTTAAAAGATAAAATCTCAACAAGTACACAACAGCAATGTATTCAATAAAACATTCAGTATGACTAAGTTATATTTATACCAGGGATTCAAAGAAGTATCAGAATTATAAAAACAATCGACATAATAATTTTAAAAAGAAGAAACATCTCAAACCACATGGTTATCTCAGTTGTTTGAAATGAGGATGCACTGAAAGATTTCCCAGCAAGTATAGTCATAAAGCAAGAATCCTAACTATGCCTACTGTTATTTGGGATAGTTCTAGAAATGCTAGCTATAGGAATAAGAATGAGAAAGAAAGTAAAGGTGCAAAGAGAGGCAAATAAAATATAAAATTATCCCCAATTGCAAATGATGAGATAGTTTACTTAGAGTATCCTAGAGAATTAGCAAGATTCTTATTGAGAGAGTTAATAATTTCAGCAAATTTGCAGGTTATGAAATACACCCACAAAAATCAACAGCGTTTTTACACAATAAAATACAAGAGCAATAATTGAAAAGGAAATATCATTCTAAATAATTATACAATATTTTGGGCTCAATCTGCCAAGCACACAAAATACTTTTTATTGTTTCTGCTACAGAATGTTGTTTAAAGAAATAAAGGAAAATACCACCTTCTTTTTCTTGTAGCCTCTCTTCTTGCTGAGGGTGTACAGAAGTTTTATTCCCTTCATTGTTGACTGTGCACTTGATTTCAGTATGTCACTTGCCACTCTGGTTCATGTTGTTTCAGATCTGCTCCTTCACTGTCATTTATTTCTTTGTTTCACTTTTATCATTATCCTCTTATATACTTTTTTTTTTTTTTGGCAAGGCAATGAGGGTTAAGTGACTTGCCCAGGGTCACACAGCAGGTCCTCCTGAATCCAGGGCCGGTGCTTTATCCACTGTTCCACCTAGCTGCCCCCATATACTTTATATAAGAAATTTCCTAGTTAAATCTTTTTAACCCCATAGTTTTATTTCTAGTTTTTTTTTCTTTTAATAGAATCAAAAGATGCATCACTTTATTTCATTATTTTTGCTTTCCTTTTAATTTTTTATTTACTTTCATTTTTTTTTACATTTTCAAACTGAATAATCTACTCATATCTGTTGTTTTTTCCCCTGTAGGAATGCTTCAGATGCCTCTATTTTATTAAACATCCATGGCTTTTCCATTGATTATTATTAGGCTCAGGTCATTACACATTGCATCTTGAGCTTCTTTGCTTTTCAGAATATATTATTCATTTTCCTATGGGTTTTTTTAGTGTATGCAGAATAGTACCATGTCGAAACAGTTTTCTTTCTTTTATATTTGTAGGTTTTTCTCCTCGTATATTGTCAAATTCAGTGTTATTGGAATTGTGAGATTTAACCACTAAGTAAATTGGAGTTTCATTCAGAGAAAATTTTCTGAAGTTGAACTCTGGATCCTTTGAGTTGGTGTCTTGTTTCCTGTATTCATAAGTTCTAGACAATTTTAATAAATTATTTTTTACATTCTGGTATTCAGGTTTTTTGGCTTTTCAGGTTCTTGGAAGCCCTTGACCCTTAAGTTGTCTTTATGCATCTCATCTTTGAGGTACAATGTTTTGCTCGTATAGAGATCATTTGTTATAGTAATATTATTTTAAAATTCATTTTCCAAATTGTCCTTCACTTCACTGTATTTGTATTATCAGTTTCTTCTCTCCCTTCTTTGGAGAAACTTGCTATCATGCATTCAGGTTTTTCTATTTTGATAAGTTATTTCTGTGATGAAGTTTTAAATCTTACCATTTGTTTCTATCAAACCTTTTCCCTCAAATTTCTGATTTCTCTCTTTAGCCATTCTAGAATATCCTGCTTTGTATGGTTCTATGTTCTCATGTATTCGAATACATACATTTTTCTGTTTTATCAAGTGTCATTTCAATTTCCTTTCCCTATCTACATTTCTTTTAAAATGTTTGTAATCTATTAGGTATCAAAGTATTCATCATCTTCTAATTTTATTGTCATGCCTGTTGATTTATCTGCTTGTTTTTAGCCAAATTTTCTTCCTCCGGAGATTTTGGTCATTTTAATCTTATTTTTTCTGTTTTTCATTTTCTTACACCTTCCACTTTAATGTTGTGTTTAACCTGGAAGTAGATCTTAAATCTTTCCTAGTCTCCTCCCATGTAAAGAAATTCATTTTTTCCTCATGTCTGTTCCTTATTCATTGTGGAAGAAGATTGTCCTCACCACCTATGTGCTGGTCTCCTTTTCTTCCCAGATGATGAAACCCTGTATGCTACTGCCCTCTCTAACCGATTTCGCTCTCCCACACATATCATAATCCTGCTCTTTTGTACCGATTCACCTCTTAGCCAGGTGGGCAGAATTAAGATCTACTGCTGGTTGCATCATGAGATGGGGTTTAGGGTAAGGGCAGGGTAGACCAGCATAGAGTTCATCTGCAGCAGGCAAGTTGTCCAGTGGTCCTCAGAGCACAAATCAATGGGGTGAGAGAATATTTTCTGTGGAAGTACAAAGGACAGAGGTAAGGATATGGATGCTTCCAAAGTGCTAAGAATGAGTATTTTCCAGCCCCAACCTTGGACTGCTACTTTGTGAGGCTTCTTGTTTTCCTAGCTTGTGGACACAAATGAAATTGTTTTACCACATAATTCCTTTTATTTAGGGTTTTTAGTGAACTATTGGCAAGTGGGGAAGAAAAGTCTGATTTTTTGGTCTTGTTAGTCAAGTGACATTTTTGTCATGTAACAATGCTAACTTTTATTAGCAAGTCCTGATCATTCTTCTTAGAATTAAAAAAAAATCCTCATCTTCCACAACTAATTCCAGGGTGATGGGGTTTTTTGGGGGGGAAAAGGGGGATGTTTGTTTGTTTATACCAAACCTCATCGTGACCACTACACCATAAATTGATCCAATGTTTCTATTCCTTTTTCTTTACAATACACTTAAAACCAATTTCTCCAACTCCTCTATTTGCCTCTAATAGAGACTTATGAGTTATCCTTCATTTTAACATCGTTCATGTAAAGACTGTCAAGATAGCCTTTGGTTCTTCCACTTCTCTATACACTAATTGGGCCATAGATAAACTTCTCATAATAAGAGTGCTAACAGCTAACTTTATGTTTATAAACTACTGAAAAACTCAGAAATTCTAAGAATCATGTCCCCCCATTTTCCTCATTGTGATAGTAGAACTAGTGTGACACAGAAGAAGTAGACAGGGTGTACAGTACAAGATCTCTTTTATTTTTCTTTGTTTCCTGGGTTGTCATGGTAAGAGAAATTCATTACCCAATAGCCCATCTCCTATTAATGCACTTCTGTACTTAAATAAGTTTCTCCTCAAAAAGCCTATGTAGTCTCTCCCTTGGTCCATATTTACACTTCTGTGGAATAGAAGAACTTTCTGGTCATTGCACTCTCATAGTAGAGTCTTTGTTTCAGCTTCATGATCAAACATCACTATTAAAATCTTTAAGCTATCAAACTATCTACTAAATTCATGTCATTGTGCTAACTTCTGTTGATTAAAAAGCCAGTTAGGATACATATCCTGCTCCATGTAGTTTACAAGTTTAGTAAAGAGGAAACAACAATATCAGAGACCCAAGAAGAAAGGAAAAGTCAGGGTAGAATGATCTGAGGAAATCTGAGAAAGGAAAAAGAAGTCTGACCTGGCTTGGATAGTGGCTGGTATTTGGAGGATGTGGGTTAATGTCAAATCAAGTGTGGCTTCTTGGAAGAAATATCTATTGATTTCTGCCTCGAATTTTAGGCATGTGACAAAATTTGAGCAATAAAGGTGGAAAATTAGAATTCAGACAGATTATAGAGGGCACTTAATGAAAGAAACATAAATTCATACTTTTTCTAATTAATCTCACTGAGGAGCAACTGAAAAGTTTGGGGTTTTAGAGGAGTAAAGTTATCTGAGAACAGATTATGAAAGTATTACTCAAGCAGTGGTGTGAAGAACTGGTTAAAGACAGGAAGGCTACTTATGAAGCTGCAGTCCCAATGAGAGAGAGAACTCAGGCTTGAACAGATGTTTGAAATGAAGTAGAATGTAGGAAACACAAGAGCTAGTGTACCATAGAATAGAAATGACTTGGCAGCTAATTGGTGATGTGTGAGGGGAGGCAGGCAGAAGAGTAAAATATAACTTTTTCAGCAAACATGATTCAAAAGATGGCAGTGCCATTAACAGAAAGAGAAATTGCGAAAAAAGATTTGGGGCAAGATAGCACAATTGATTTCCATCACGATTTTTAAAACCACAGTATTTATTTTTGCAAATAAAGTGGTAAGTAAAATTATATTGATGTAGAACATCTCATCTCATTCCCTACTGATGCCAGTTGAATGAGGTATTATTCTTTCATGCCTTTCCTGTCAAGAGGGTTTTCTCTTGAGGTAGTAGTTCCTGTCTTTATATTATCTTTGTAATATCCTCTATTTTCTTCATATACTGTGGTTTCAATAGATATTTTGAACCAGCTGATTTTTCCATTACTTTAGGTGATTAAATACTAAGGCAGGGACACTTTCAAAAGAATTTTAACCTGGAATATCACAGATAAATTTGGTAGCTATAGTATAAGTAGTTATTCAAGATCTTCCCATTCCCTCTTAGATTTCTAAGAGGGTATATAACATTTCTTCATGTTCAAAATCAGTGATGAAAATAAAATATTGTATATGGATAGCTCATAATTATTCTTTGTTTCTCTTAAATCTTATTAGTAAACAAAACATCCTTAGACTTGCAATAGACAACAGTCTTCAAATGAGAAACATTATTTATATAGCAAATTTGAAATGTAAGGATGAAGTTTTCTTTTTATATTGAATAAGCAGAAAAATCAAATTATTACTTAAAAGGAATACTCATATATCATTTTCCTACTTGCATAACACAAAAATAGCTAATTGCCTTCACTCCTTTAAAAAAATCATATTTGGATGGTGACTAAGTATGAGATATTTCTCAAAGAGAAAGTTTTAAGGAAGTGAAAGATGAAAATTTTGACTGGAATAAGTCTTGTAATCTATGTTTAGGCCAATGAAAATAGCCTGATAGATTTTTAAAAATTTATCAGTTACTCATATGCCATTTTAAAAGATATTTTAGATTTTATTAAAATGTTTAACTTGGACAAGTTCCTTTTTAAAAACTTTTTTCTTTGTTTCATTGTTCACCTAGCCACGTAAAGAATAAATTTGTGTCTTTAAAATTATGTATTTATTATTTTACCTACCTGGATTTTCCAAAATGTATATATGTATGTATGTATATATTAAGATTAAATTTGTTAAAATCACATAGGTTAAAAAGAGGACTGATTTAATGCAACTTATGACCAATACATATAAGTCCAGTATTCTTAGTCACTTGAAATGATTAGGCTGTTCTGTCAACTGACAGATATCTGCTCTTATAAGTGAAGAAAAAGGAACCCAAATTGAGACTGCTTTTATAAAATGGGAACATCTAGTAGATGTTTTAAATGCATTTTACTGATACTCTTTTCTTTTTATATCACAGTGCCTTCTCCTCTCAGAACTCTCTTCTACCATATTGTTCTTTTGTAGCTATAGTCTGCTACCTCTCTCCAGAAATTTGTGAGGCATGCTTCGCTATCAGTCCTTTGAAGTCACGATTGCTCACTACATTGATCAGATTCCTGAAGTCATTCAGTGTTGTTTCCCTTTTGATTTTCCTGGTTATTGCCTAAATTGTTCTGTTGGTTCTGTCTGTTTTCTGCTTTAGTTATAACAGTCATTCTCACTCTTTTCTGATTTCTTTTTCCCTAACAATGACTTTTCATTTTTTTTATTTTCATATCCAAATTTTCTTCTTTCCCCTCCCACTTCCAACCGCTTGTTGAGGCAAGAAAAGGCAAAGAAAAACAAAAACCATTACAAATATTTATAGTCATGCAAAACAAATGTGCACATAAGTCATTTTTTTTAAAGGCAAAAACCAGAAAAAATAAATAAAGAGGAAAAAATATGCTTCTATCTGTGTTCTGAATTCTACCTGGAGGCAGATAGCATGTTTCTTTTTCTTTATTTGCAGGGCAGTGAGGGCTAAGTGACTTGCCCAGGGTCACACAGCTAATAAGTATCAAGTGTCTGAGGCTGTATTTGAACTCAGGTCCTCCTGAATCCAGGGCTGGAGCTCTATCCACTGCGCCACCTAGCTGCCCCCAGATAGCACGTTTCAACATGAATCCTTTGGAATTCTTTTGGACCATGTGTTAAATTTACTATAAAGACTGTTCTAGTTTTGTTCATTTTATTCTGCTTCAGTTCATATAAGTCTTCCCAGGGTTTGTTTGTTTGTATGTTTGTTTTTTTCTAAATAAATCTCCATCATTTCTTATAATGCAGTAGTATTCCATCCCATTCATATTCTGTAACTTGTTTAGCCATTTCCAAATTTATAGTTATCCCCCTCCATTTCCAGTTTTCTCTCAACCCCACAACTCCCTCAAAAAAAGTTCCTATCCTTTTTTTTTTCTTTCTTTGATCTCTTTGAGGTAAAGCCCTAGTAGAGGTGTTGCTGGGTCAAAGGGTATGCCAATTTAATAGCTTTGGGGGCATAGTTCCAAATTTCCAGAGTAGAGAAGTACACAGCTCTACTAACATTGTATATGGGTGAATCTTCTCCCACATCCCCTCCAGCATTTGTGATTTTCCTTTTTTGTTCTTATCTTAGCCAAGCTGATGAGTGTGAGGTGGCACATCAGAAATGTTTTGGTTTGCATTTCTCTAAATATTAGTGATTTAGTGCATTTTTCTTAAGGATTTTGACAGTTTTGATTTCTTCCCCTAAAATCTATTTATATCCTTTAACCACATATCAGTTAGGCAATGGCTCTTCTGACAAATGTGGCTTTACTCTCATATTTTAGAAATGAGATCTTTATCAGAGAAACTTATTGTATAGATTTATTTTCTAGTTTCCTATCTTTATTTTAAATGCAATTAGTTTTTTGTGCAAAAATTTTAATTTTATGTAATAAATAACAGTTATCCATTTTGATTGGATAAACCTCTGTGAACCTATCTCTTGTTCATGAACTCTTCCCCTATCTAGAAATCTGACAGGTAAATTCTTACATACTTCACTAACTTGATTATATCACATATATACATCTTGCACTGATTTTGAGTTTATCTTGGTATATACAGTGTGGTCTATATTTAAGTTCTGTAAGACTACAGTAATCCTATCCACATCACAGGGGTGAGGGACACAGTGCTCATGCAGTCTAGAAAATTTGTGTACAAATTTTTACCTTCCCTTCATAACAGAGAAGAAGTCTGAATTATTAGGCTATTAAAGATAAAATATGTTATTAAACAATACTATACATATATTTATTCATATCTGAGTTTCTAAACTTTGTGTTACCTACTGGGCTTTCTGTGTCATCTGCAGTTTCTACAAAACTCCCAAAACATTCCCATTTAATTTCTTTTGCCAGCCCACAACATCAAAACTGCAATGGGGAAAGTCGCAATGTGGAAAAGATGACAGTACTTTCTAGATATCCCAAATTTTTGTCAGATAGTGAGTTCTTTTTCTAATACCTGGGATCTTTTGGTCTATCCAACACTAGATTATTGTGCTCATTGGCTTCTGTTTATTGTGCACCTAGTCTGTTCCATTGATCAACTTCTTTATTTCTTACCCGGTCCAAAAATATTTTGATGATTTACAGCTTTGTAGTATAGTTGAGATCTAATACTGTTAGATTCACTTCCTTTCCTTTTTTTTTTTCATTCAGTTCTTTAATATTCTTGACCTTTTATTTAGTTCACAATTTTTTTTTTTTGGTGAGGCAATTGGGGTTAAGTGACTTGCCCAGGGTCACACAGCTGGTAAGTGTTAAGTGTCTGAGGTCAGATTTGAACTCAGGTCCTTCTGACTCCAGGGCTGATGCTCTATCCACTGCACCACTTAGCTGTCCCCCAATTCATTGTTAATACTTCAAATACTTGCAGTTTTGTTGCATTATGGTCACAAAGTATGCATTTGATATTTCTATTTTTCTGCGTTTGTTTTTAAGGCTTTTATGTCTTAATACATGGTCAGTTTTTTGTGAAGGTACTTTACACAGTTAAGAAAGGTATATTGCTTTCTATTCCCATTCAGTATTCTCCAGAGCTCTATCATATGTTAGCTTTTCTAAAACTCTATTCATCTCTGTAACTTTTTTCTTGTTTATATGGTAAGATTTATGTAGGTGTAAGAGGGATAAATTGATGTCCTATGCTAATAAAGTTTTATAGTCTATTTCCTACTGCAACTCATTTAACTTTTCCTTTAAGAATTTGGATGTTTGGGGGGCAGCTAGGTGGCGCAGTGGATAAAGTACCATCCCTGAATTCAGGAGGACCTGAGTTCAAATCCGGCCTCAGACACCTGACACTTACTAGCTGTGTGACCGTGGGCAAATCACTTAACCCTCATTGCCCCAGGGGAAAAAAAAAGAATGTGGATGTTTTTACTATTTTCAGTTTTGCTGGGTTTTGTTGTTTTTGTTGTTGTTTCTTCTTTCTTGTGTGTGTGTGTTTTTTTTTCCTTTTGTTCTGATTCTTCTCTCACAACATGACTAATGTGGAAATATTTTTAACATGATTGTAATGTATAACCTAAAAAAAGCCTGGGGGAAAAAAGAATTTTGATGCTTTGCCACATAATATTTATATATTCTATGTTGATATTAATTCATTGCCTATATACCTTTTAACAAAACAGTTTCTTTGATTTATCACTTTTAATTAGTTCTGGTTTTGCTGTTGCCTTTTATGAAATCATTATTACCCCCACACCTTTTTTATTTCACTCAAAGAAAATAAATTCTAATCCAGCTCTTTAGTTTAACTCTTGTTTATATCTTTCTGTTTCAAGTGGTTTGGGTTTTTTGTTTGTTTTTTGGTTTGGGTTTTTTTTTGTGTGTGTGTAAATAACAGTGTTTGATTTTGGTTTCTAATCCATTCTGTTAGCCTCTTTCATTTTATGAGTGAGTTCTTCTTGTTCATATTCACAGTTATGATTAACTATGTATTTCCCTCCATCCTATTCACTTATACTTAGTTTTCCCCTTTTCCCTTCCTCAAGAATTTGTTTTGCTTTTGACCACTGCTTCCCTTAATCTACACATTCTTTTATTTCTACCAGATTTCACCCATTCTCATTCCCAGTGTTGGTTCATGGGTCGCTTGGGATCTCCTGCCCTAGAGTACAGCCTCAACCCCCTTACAATGCCTGGTCATTAGAATGTTCCTCACTGTTGCTGTAGTTTCTGTTCTGAGCTCCTACCTACTCTGACCCCTTTGTCTATAGACTTCTTTATCTATCATCCTAAACTACCCTAGTCTAGAAAAATAACTCATTATGACTTTTTCTTTGCATATGCTGTCAGAATTCAGTCTGACATGTTTTCTAGGTTATTGTGGAGGAGGCGTATTGGGTAACCTGGGCAAAAATAATGATTCTCACTCAGCCCTCTTGACTCTGACTCCGTCTTTTCTGATTTCTTTATATTCTTCATACTTACGGCTCAATAATACTGATTTACCATTAGGCATTAAGCATTTAAGTGCTGACTGTGTGCTAAATGTTGGGAAAAGGAAGAAAAAGTATGATCATTCCTGCCTTCATGGAGCTTACATTCAAATGGAGGAAACAACATGAAAAAGAGACAAAGTTGATACTTTATTAGCAGCTAGGGGATTGGGCAGAGTCTCCTTCAGGAGATGGCCCCTGATCTGAGACTTCAAGGAAGTCAGAAAGTCTAAGAAGTAGTAAGGAGAGGGAGAGTCTTTCATGCCTAGGAGATGGCTGATACAAAGTCAAAGATGGAAAACTCCTTTTTGAAGAATAACAAGTAGACCAATATAGCTGGGTCATTGATTATGTGGCTAGGAATAATATATAAAATTATAAAGATTAAATAGGGACATGTTGTGAAGAATTTTAAATGCAAGACTTCATTTGATCTTAGAGGTCATTTTTGATTTTATCATGCAGATGGGTATGAGAACAGACCCATGTTTTACCTTAAGTTACTTGGGCAGCACTGTAAATGATGGATTCATATAAATAAATAAATTTTTAAAAGGAGGCTAATTAGGACTGCTGCATTAATCAGAACAAATAAAGTAATGAGGGTCTAAACAAGATTAGGGGTTGTGTGATTTGAAAGAAGAAGATGTGTACGAGAGATTTTGTGAAGATAGATCTAGATTATGGCTACTGATTGGATAAGTAGAATGATGGAGAATAATTTTAAAATAACAATTGCAAAACTCAGTGACTGAGGATAATGTTGCTGTTGAGAAATTCAAAAGAGAAGCTTGTTTTTGGAGGAGAATTAATGAATCCTTTTTTTAGACAAGTTGAGTTTGAGATGCCTACTCTTGTAGGATATCAGATAAGTTTGTGTTTTTGTGTGTATGCTTCCTATAATTGCTAAATTATCTCGTGTGTGTGTGTGTGTGTGTGTATGTATGTACCAATAGTAATTCAAGCATCCAACTTAAAATATCCAGTAATTGCTTGGTAATGTAGGACTGCAGATCAGTAGAGATACCTGATAATCACTAGCATTTAAATAATTGAGCCCTTAGTAGCTGATGAGATATCCACATGAGAGAAAAGAGAAAGGGAAAAAAAAAAATAGAAGAGTGCCCAGTACAGAGCATTGGGGTATGTCTATGGTAAATAGATGTTTTAGTGTTTGTGACCTGAGAGGTAGTTGTCAGACTAGTAGAAAGAGAACCTAGAGAAAACAATGTCACAAACACCTAAAGAGGAGATAATGTCTGAAAAGAAGAAATAGTAAGCACTATGTTGCATAGAGGTCAACTAAAAGAAAGACTAACTGAGAAAAGGCATTGATTGAACTAGGCAATTAAGAGATTATTGGTAATTTTGGAGAGATCAGTTTCATTTGAATGACTGATTTGTAAGCCAGAATGCAAAAGATTTAGAAGACAGTAAGAGTAGAGGTGAATAACTTCTTAACATACCAGTGATTGCCATTTTTTGTCCCATTCTCTACTTCTTAGTTTTGACCAGATTTTCTAAGTAAGTAGGAGCTAGATTCTCTTAATCTATGTCGATGAGTTTAACATAATGAAAATACTATATATCACTCATTTTTATTCATTGGTTTACATGTACAATGCAAATATCTTTACTATAAGTAAAGATACTCAATACTCCACATAATTGAAGTTCTGCATTTTTCTGTAGTAGATTTTTTTCCCCCTTATATTTCTTAGCAAGGTTAAGGTTGCCTATATAATATATATTTTGACTAGCAATTCTTACTGTGTGGTTACTTGAAAGCTGTGTATAGAATTAAAGAATCTTTGAGCCAAAAATTACTTGTGAACATGTAATGAACATGAACTTGAGAACATGCCAATCCACCTGTGTTATTTTGCTCACATGGAAACTGAGTAGGAAACATTTTTATTACTATTTCCCAAAGCAGGGTATATGAATGTGGTATTTTCATTTAGAACTTTTAAGGTCAAAGGTAAGTTGGATTTAGACATTGCTTATATGAAGAGAATGAAAAAGATTTCTTTTGATAAGAAAACATTTTTGATATGTGTATATGCATGTATGCAGACACATAAATACCAAGATTTTTTCTTAAACAAATCAATGTAGGGTATAATGAAAAGCTGAGTTCATCATTGCTGCTTTTTCTATTCTCATCTTCTGCCACAGCTCCTGGACTTAAGGACTTCTTAAGATGTATGATCCATTACAATGTGACACAGTGCTCTTCAATTCTTTCTTTTCTCAGGAGTAAGTCATTATAAAGTGTATTGAGAAGAAAAATGTTGTTACAGCAGGTGTCAGGAGTGGATTCACACGGTCAGATCTATGCTTATAGAAAATTACTGTGGCAGCATTGTAGAGGAAGGCATGGAGTGGAGAGAGACTAGAGGCAAGGAGAGCAATTGGGCAGCTCTTAAAATAATCTAGGGCTAAGGTGATAAGTGCCTGAACTAAGAAGAATATATGAATAGAGAAACATTGTCAGATACTAGATATTTTGTGGTGGTCTTAATGGCAGGATTTGGCAACTGATTGGATATGTGCGATGTGTCAGGAATAATGCTATGGTTACAAACCTAGGAAATTGAGGGAACAGTAATGCCTTCAGCAGTAATGGAGAATTTTGGAATAGGGAGGAAAGATAATTCATTCAAACTAGGACATGAATTTGAGAGTTCTCTAGGACATTCAGTTTAAAATTGCCAGTAGACAGTAGTGCAATACTGAATCTCAGAGGAGAGACTAGGGTTAAATGTCTGTTCATAACAATTGATCTGTCTTTCTCTCTGTAGATAGATAGAAACACACAACTATATACATATGTACAAACACATCTGTCACTTATCTTCATAGCAAGGATAATTAAACTCTTAGGTGGTAAACAAGTTACCATAAAAGAGCATATAGAGGAAGAAGATAAGAAAACCTAGTACAGAACAGTGGGGATCACCTTCGGTTAGGTGATGAGCCAACAAAGGAGAATGGGAAAGAGTGATTGGACAGGAGAGAGTACTCATGAAACTCATAGTGTAGAGAGTAGCCAGGAGGAAAGAGTGGTCAATGCAGCAGATAAGTAAAGGGTAAAGGATGATAAAAGACTATCAAATTTTGCCATGATCTTCCACAAGCCCTCATATTAGATCAACAAACATTGCATACAGACCTCTATTCTGCTCCAGGCATTTCTCTTGGAATTGTTGGGCAGCAAACACTATGTTGATTGTTCCTTTACCCTTTCTGAAGCCCCAGTAGCACTCAGGTGGATGACTATCTTCCAGGTGAAGGATCAGCCTATTAAAGAGGACTGTAGCAAAAATCTTGCTGGCAGTGACTAAGACCCCCGCCCCATGATTGTCACAAGACAACCTATTTCTTTAAACTCCTGGAGGATAACCTCCTCTTACCATATAACCCAGAGAATTTGAGTCAGTTTTAGTGTAACAAGTGGACCCTTTACCTTGTAAAGCTCAACTGGAATAGAATCAGCACCAGGTACTTTGCCACATCAGAGGAGCCTAATGACCTTCAAAACCTCTTCTTCAGTTGTCAGTTTGACTATAGAGAGATTGATTTCAACCTGAAGTAAACAGTCAGTAACTTAAGCATTGCTTTATGACAGTCTCTTGAGAACACTTTGGAAGTATTCAGCCCATCTCTCCAGGATCATGTCCTTAATCAGTGTGGCTCCATTGGCCCTGAGTAGGTGAAATGCACCACAGGTCTTTGACCCATAAATAGCCTTTAGGGCATCATCATAAAAGTGCTTTAGATTGTTACTATCAATGTAAAACTTAATTTTGTCTGCCTTCTTACTAAGCCAAGAATCCTCCATTTCTCTAAGCTTTGTTTGCATTTTACTTTCAATGGAGTTAAGCACTACCACTTTCTTAGAAATGTCTTAATATTTTTTTTCTTGGTTTTATTCCTTGGACTTCTAATAGTCCTCATGCATCGTATCAAACTGATTCCATACTCTTGGATGTTGTGGATAGATTCAGCCTACTCCTGAGTTCAGTTGAGCTAAGTCAGTCTAGCTAAGACTGAGCTCCTTATCAATGCCTTTGGTTCAGGTCCAAGCTATCTTGACATTAGATTTGGTCATATGAGGGCTACCTGGATGCTATGTTGAGCATAGGCCTCCTAAATGCTGATCAGCTTAATCTGCTTGGCAGGGCAGGCTGCTTAGATACCCTTATGTCTAGGGCCTCTGACTTGCCCATTTCTCCTAGAGATGGGACTTCTAGGTCACCCCACACTCGATCCTATTTTTTACCTTCTGTCTTGCTATGCAACTGGCAACTTCACTTTTTGCCTTCTGCCTACCCTTACTTGTTTCCTCAGAGTTTTCACAGGATTCTGGCCTTCTTTTTCTGCAGTTCAGCATTTCTTGGAAGAATTTATAGCTGTTTATTTTATGTTCTTTTTATCATTGTTTTTGTTGGTGCAGCATTAGAGCTTTACTAAGGTGTTTTGATGGAATCTGGGATCCTCTATTTTCCCATAATATGTTTGAGGCAGATTGTGCAAATTTTATCTACTACATTTTACAAATGAGGACATAGATCCAGAGATCTGAAGGGACTTTTTCAAAATAACTTAACTGGGGGCAGCTAGATGGCGCAGTGGATAGAGCACCGGCCCTGGAGTCAGGAGTACCTGAGTTCAAATGCGGCCTCAGACACTTAACACTTACTAGCTGTGTGACCCTGGGCAAGTCACTTAACCCCAATTGCCTCACTAAAAAAAAAGAAATTAACTTAACTGGTATTTTTCAAAGCCATGACTCCTACCAAGAACTCTGACTCCAATCTTTGCTCTCTTTCCAAAGGATTCATTTGGAAGTCTCTTTTTAAAATGCAAAAGCCTCCTGGTGAATTGCTTTAATCAAGTAATCACATTTATATCTAGCTGAATAACATTCAGAAAAATGGGAATTTTGATTAGAGTTTTGAGTAGATGACAGACTTTGGTATCTGAGGGATAAAGTAAAAGTGAAAAAAGAATGTTGGAGAGCCAGAGGACCCTGAGAGTGGTCAGGGCCTTGAAGGCAGGGATAGTCAAGGTCTTTAAAAGAGTAGTAAGTGGGTTAATGTAAAAACTACCAGCTTGAATGCTTACACATTTTAATTTCTTCCACAAGAGCCTTTCTGGGATGGGAAGCAGGATGAGCAGAGTAGAAAGAGCACTGGATTTGGAGTCATAATAAATGGGATTGAATCCCAGCCCTGCCATTTGCTGCCTCTGTAAAATTGGGCAAGTAATTTGACCTCTCTGAGCCTTAGTTTCCATTATGAGAGTCTATTCCATCATTTCCCTTTCGATACATTGTCTTATCTCTATAGCTCTGTAATTCCAATGATGCATAAGGAAGAAGAGAGAAAAAGCAGAAATAAAAAGTCATATATGGAATCCTTTCCTCCCCACACCAACATCACACTGTCCTTCACTATTAAGCTTCCACTATAAATGTAGTTCAGTAGGACCATTAGATCATATTCCTTATGAGTTTCAAAGGTCCATGATGCTTTTAAATTTAATATGCAGAACATAGTTTTCAAAGTAAACCACATTATACACAAATATTTTTACACTCCTAGGATGATAACTGACTAAAGACTTTAAAAAGAACATAGCTTTTTAAAAAGGCGTTGTAGTCAGTAAAGACATTTTAAAAAAAAAGACATTGTAATCAGATGACCAGCAAGAGGCTACATATATTTGATCTCTTCAAACCTCCTCACCTTTACAACCTCCAAAGAATTATGCTTCTTGTATTGAGCAAGTGTAGCTAGATCCTCAAGAAAACTAGACAATCTCTGTTAAGGTGGGTATCTTATGAATTAAGCCTAGAGTACTTTAATACCCAGAGCCTTCCCCTACCCTCCCACCAGGCCAGGAACCCCAGCATAGAAGTGCCTGCACAAACACCCCTGTCTTCCTCTAATCAAAAACAACACAAAGTTGTTCCTGCTGTTTGATGGGAAAAAGAAAATGATTAGAAAGAAATCAGATGGTCTGAAAATGTACCTTCACAGGCAGTTGCAACCAGTCCCAGAGAATATTCAAGTCAAGGGACCCCTGATACTATGGTGCCTTTCCCAAAGACCCTCCCTCTTTCCCTCTACCCTGAAAGAAACAGCTTCCCCTTTCTTTGTCCAACCATGTGAAGTAAAGAGTAGACGGATGAATTAGCCATGCTAATGTTAAGAGGGAAAGGTCAGGTAGTAAGTGACAAGGAATATCAAAGGAAATTCTTACAAACCAAAGATACCAAGGCAAAAGTCTCAATAAATGCCCAGTGTATCAATAGAACTGCAAAGTGAAACTAAAATGTGATTAGCAAATATTGTTATTATAATGTGAGTTACATGTTTGCAAATTTAAATTTTTATTATTTAAAAATAAGATAAAGATAGCCATTAGGAAGAATCACTGTAAAGTGAAAGAGAAAAACAAATTTCAAAAAGAAACCAAAATGTGATTAGCAAATATTACACTATGTATTATAACATGTTATAATATGTTTGTATTATAATATATGCTAATTACATTTTATGTTTGGTTTGGGGGGCTTTTTTGCAGTTATACTCATTTTTCCTGCTGGTTTTTAAAATTCCTTCTATTGGTTTAAATTTATGTACAAGGCCTTTGTTGAGATTTTTTTCTTGGTATCTTTGGTCTTTCAGCCTTTTTCTTTTATTCTTCATAACTCACTGTCTGGTCCTTCTCTCTTAATTGGTGCTACAAATATCGAACAAATGGTACCCAGTAAGAGAAAACCCTATGGATCCCTCCCAGAGGTCATAGAACAATAACAAGAAAACTCAGTATCTCAAAAGAAATAAATTAGAAGTGAGTTTAAATAAGAGATTAGAAATGGCAGGATAGAGGATAGGGCTTTTATGCAGAATTTTTTTAAAAATTTAAATGGGTAGATAAAAAGATACATTACAAATAGATGTTTAAAATTTTCCCAAACTCTGGCTTTTTATGAGGGAAACAAAAATATACCTTTTTACCTGTCAGGTTAATTAGATGAAGCTGTAATCTCATTAGAAGTTATTCCCGGGTAGCTTGGTGGTGCAGTGGATAGAGCACCGGCCCTGGAGTCAGGAGTACCTGAGTTCAAATCCGGCCTCAGACACCAGACACTTAACTCTTACTAGCTATGTGACCCTGGGCAAGTCACTTAACCCCAATTGCCTCACTAAAAAAAAAAAAAAAAAAGAAGAAGAAGAAGTTATTCCCTCAGGCAGCTAGGTGGTGCAGTGGATAGAGCACTGGCCCTGGATTCAGGAGGAGCTGAGTTCAAATCCAGCATCAGACACTTGACACTTACTAGCTGTGTGACCCTGGGCAAGTCACTTAACCCTCATTGCCCCGCCCCCCCCCCAAAAAAAGTTATTCCCTCCACCAGAAATTAAGACAAGATTTCTTAAGCCCCTGCTATTTTCCAAGCATTGTACTAGGTCTTAGAGATACTAATGCAGAGCCAAAAAAAAAAAAAAAGTTCTTACCCTAAAGAAGCTTCCATTCTAATGCTGGAAGACAATACCATAAAAAGGTAGGAGTGAGAAAAAGTACTCCAGGCTACGATGGGGGAGGGATGATGCCAAATTCAGATACAGCCCAGAGGGAAGTAAAGCTTCAGTCTTGGCTCATACTTAAAATGGAGGGTCCAGGTGAAACTCACCAATAGGAAAAGGGAATTGCCATGGAGAAAGAATGTTGCAAAGTAAGATGGCTACAAGAGTAGGTAATTATTCGAGGATAAGAAGGTCTCAAGCATTGGGGAAAGTTGCAGTGTAAGATGGCAACTAAGGCATGGTAGCAAAGTCCAGAGTATCAGAAGCAAAGGGAGAAGGGTAATGAAGGTTGGCCAGCTTGGGCCCATCCTCAGTCCTTTTTATCAATATCTATGACACTTTTCTATAAGTCATTTAAATTTGAGGACCTCAGTAATCTGGAACACAGATGAGAATCTAGAGATAAAGAGATATCAAAGAATTTTAGATAGAAATCCATGTAAAAAACTCATATATAAGCTTTAGAAATTCCAGATAGCATTTTTGAAAAAATTGTTTACAGATGCTTTTAGGAAAAACGCATATTACTGTCCTTTCCCTTAATGGAACCTTTCTTTGTTGAAAGTATAATTAAATGAGGGAATGCCCATCAATTGAGGAATAGCTAAACAAGTTGTACCATATGAATGTAATTGAATATTATTTTGCTATAAGGAATGATGAGCAGGCAGATTTCAGAAAAACCTGAAAGACTTAAATTCACTCATGCAAAATGAAGTGAGGAGAACCAGAAGAACATTGTACATAGTAACAGCAACATTGTGTGATGATCAATTATTATCAATAATCCAGAACAAGTCTGAAAGACTCATGATGGAAAATGCTATCCACAACCAGAGAAAGAACTAATGGAATCTGAATACAAATCAAAGCATATTTTTTTCACTTTATTTTTTTTGTTTATTTTTTTCCTTTTGTTCTGTTTCTTCTTTCACAACATGACTAATATGGATATATGGGTTTTTTAAGTATAATTAAGCAAAAGAAACCAACAAATTAACCAAATCTGTGAGCACTTGCTTCATCCCATACCTGTAGTAAAGAGAGATTTGTGTCTTTATCATTTCTCTGGAGTCAAGATTCCTTTTTGAATTAATAAGAAGTCTAACATTACTTACTGTCATTTCTTTTATATAGCTGTATATATTGCTCTTCTATTTTTGCTTACTTTGGTCTGCTTTTGTCCAAATGAGTCTTCTAGTGTTTCTCTGAATTCTTCATTCTAATTGCTTTTCACCATAAAATAATAATTTATTTTATTTATCAAACACATTTTGTTTCACTATCCCCCAATCATTCATTGCGCAGGCATTTTGTCCCCAGGTTGGAGTTGAGTTTTGGGAGGCATTTTGAGGTGTTTTGCTATCTCAAAACTTGCTATTATTAATATTCTGTTATACATAGTAATTTTTATTTCTCTCATTGACCACCTTAGGGTAAATGTCCCAGTATTGGAGCATTTAGATCAAAGGGTATTAAGAGTTTAATGACTTTTCTTGAAAAACTCCAAATTGTTTTCTAAAATGA
Source organism: Dromiciops gliroides (assembly GCF_019393635.1). NCBI lineage: Eukaryota > Metazoa > Chordata > Mammalia > Microbiotheria > Microbiotheriidae > Dromiciops > Dromiciops gliroides. The sequence continues at coordinate 361,272,825 of NC_057863.1, read as the reverse complement.
GAGTTTTGTCTTTCACATTTGGTTTACATGGTGATTTTCACCATTTTTCCTGTTATTGTACTAATTTAAGTTTCTTCTGGAAACTCACTTTACCTCCCTGAACTACTCAGATTGGAACTACCCCCCTGCTTCTGCATCCTCTCCTTCTGATTGGCAGGATCCTCCCAGAACTTCCAAGTTAAGGAGGAGGGTTGTACCAAGATGACTTTATTTCTTCCCAGGTTCCACTAAATACGTCTTGTTTGTGCATAGTTATTTGCATATTTTCTCCCCCATTAGATTGTGAGCTCCTCAAGGTCAGGGACTTTATACTTTGGTGGGGTATATGCCCAGTACCTGGTAGGTGCTTAATGTTTGTTAATTGACTACACTACCAACTCACCTCCATAGAACTTTCTGTACCTCACCCCATGCAGGATACCTTCCCCTCTTGTTTCTCTTTTCAGCCCCCTTTTTATGTATTGCTTTGCCCATTGAATATAAGTTCTTGATCATTTTGGTATTCCCAGGCTTAACACAGTACCCAGAACATAGTAAACACTTAATAAATGCTCAACTGACTACCTATGCTTATTTTTTAACACATCTGTGTTGTTATTGTTGATGATGATGATGATCAAAGAGGACCAAAATGACATCACTACATTGAGGACAAATCACAGTGTGCCTGACTTCGACTGATCAGACCAATGTGAGCTTGGAAGGCTGTACCACTGGTCAAGCACAAATAGTTCATATGAATATTTGGAGGGAAGATGCTTCTAAATTTGCACATCTCATGTTTCTTTTGAACTACTGCAATTCTTCTTTGCTCATAGAGCACAGTGCCTTTTTAATATGGGTACATCATGATGGGCAGGCCTGTGCCAGTGTCTCCATGTCTAACAATCAATTCCAAAGTTCTTGTCACTTCCTCCAACCTCCATGTGAAAGCTTGACTTATATGTTTTGTCTGAGGTATTTGCTATAAAGATTTCTTACTAATTAACAATTTTCTCCTCTTTTCCTATCTGTATTGATTTTGCATTGATTCAGTACTCTGAAAAATTATTTACTTTTTATTTAATTGAAATTGTTTACCTCTTGTCAAAGTCACTTCTTTTGCTTTATTAAGAATTCTTCCTGTTCTGTAGATTTGGATGGTATACATAGTCCTTTTCTTCTATTTTTTAGTCACTTAATCATCAAGTACTGTGCTAAATCCTGGGAATACAAAAAAATGGCAAATCAGGTAAAATTTTACAATAGGTCACATCCATTTAGAACTTATTGTATAAAGTACTTGTCTAAGCCTATTTTCTCTCAAACTCCTTTATAGTTTTTCATCACTTTGTGTAAAATGAGCCTTCTTTCTCACAGTGCTTTATATAAAGGTTTACTAAACACTAGACTACTGTGTTCATTTGTTCCTATCTTTTGCTTTTCTAGTTTTTGATAGTTATTGGTTTATAATTTATTTTGAGATATGATGCTGAAAGTCTTCTTTATTCTTTTTTTTATATTTTCCCTGAAACAAATCTTTTTTACTTTTTCTACAATTGAATTTTAAAGTTATATAGCATAACCTTTTGGTATACATACAAATAAAGATATATGCATATATATATGCATAGACATATATATGATATATAATATCAAATATCTAAATTAGTTTAGGTAATATAATAATTTTTATTATACTTGTATATCTAACAAATAAGAAGTGTTCTTTCAATTGTTTTTCTTCCTTTATTTTATAAAGTATTTTATAGTTGTATTTCTGTGTGTTCTATTTTTGTCTTCAACCAACTATATGCATCTTTATAGTTATTTTCAACATAAAATCTTTTTCTGATTATCCTTCCTGGACATTGTAAGAATTTTGTTACTAAAATACAGAAAGACTGATAACCTCTGATAATTTATTTTTATTCTGTTATTTGTGATACCTTATTTTTATTTCAATTAATGTCTTTTGCATTTTGGATTCTTTTAAAAATAATCATGGTATATATACAAAAGAAGATAACACTACTTCTTGTCCTGATGTTCTAGCTTCTTTTTCTAATGTTATATCAAATAACAGTGCCTAAAATGGACATCTTTACATTGTTATTGGAAAAGTTTCTAATTTTTTTACATTGCAAATGTTAGCTCTGTTGCTGTTGTTATACAGTCATTTTCAGTCGTGCCTGACTCTTTATGATCCCATTTGGGGTTTTCTAGGCAAAGATACTGGAGTAATTTGCCATTGCCTTCTCCATTTAATTTTACAGAGAAGGAAACTGAGGCAAACAGGGTTAAGTAACTTGCTCAGGGTCACATGGCTAGTAAGTGTCCGAGGCCGAATTTGAACTCAGGAAGATGAGTCTTCTGACTCCAGTGCCAGCACTCTATCTACTGGGCCACCTAGCTCCTAGCTCTGCTGGTTTCATAAGAATAAGATTCATTTACCCATAATTAAATGGTCAAAAGGTGTGAATAGGTAGGTTCCTAAGAAAGAAATGATTCCTGTTAGTAACCATATGGAAAATATACCAAATTGATAATAATTTATAAAATTAATATTGAAGGAACTCTCATGTTCCACCTACCAGATTAGAAAAGTTGAGGAGGAGAATTTCAAGTGTTGGAGAGGCTATGGGAGAATTGATTGATGCACTGTTAGTGGAAGATTTAATTGGTTCAGTCATACAAGTAACCATTTTGGAACAGTGTCCCAGTTACTAAACTGTGAATACTATATAACCTAGCAATACCGTTACCAGGGCTATACATCAAAGATATTAAAGAAAATCGTAAGAACTGTGATCAACACAATAATTAACCATGATTCTAGAGGAACCATAATGAAGAATGCAACTTACCTACTAACAGAAAGATACTGGATTAATATAGAAAGGAACACATTTTTGTACCTGAGCAATATGAGAATTTGTTTTGATTTACTATGCTTTGTTGCAAGGGTTTTTTGTTTTGTTTTGTTTTACTAGAGGTGGGATGGGAGTGAGAAAAAATAAATGCTTAACAATTTTTAAAAAATATATTTATATAATTCAAGTTGTTGCTTCAAAAACCCTCACTGCTACCAGTTTGTTTTAGATAACTAATTTTCATCATCTAGAAAAGTTTGTAACAAATTCAGTTGTCTAATTTCTAGACCCTTCAGATGATTAGAAGCAGCAAGTTTTATTTGAAGTGGGATATTTGGAAGAAGATAGATACACTGACAATAGCAACAAAAATGTACCTGGTAACCTGTTATTTGAGCCTGTCAATAGGAAAACAATACAAAAGGACACAAAAACTCAAAATCTCAGCAGCCTGGGAAAACTGAGTGTATAAGCAAGCAACTTTGCACACTTTAGTAACCCCTGAAGCCTTTGCTATTTTACAAAATAATATAATTGTCCCAAAGTCCTCAAGACAATATTCAAATTATAGTCTCTTTAATAAGCAAAGGATGTACCTTGGACATTTTAAGAATATTTTCCTCAAAATAGCTTAATTACATTTTGTTAATCAAAGGCATATATGCCTTGGTTATGTGGAAGGTTCATTGATGTGGAACACCACAGTCCCTGAGAATGTCAGATGAATGAAGTGTTGCTGTATTTTCTATAAAAAGGATATCTATAGATTATGTCATGACATGAAATTAATTCTGAATTTGAGCTTACCTAAGCTAATATTCATTTAAGATAATGAAAATTATTTTAAATACATAAAGAATAGGCAAATGGAATTTAATTATATATAAGCTCATTATAAGATAACATATCTCTAGCAATGGACCTCACAGAAGAGTTAGATCAATTCACTCTTTTTTACAGATAAGGAAACTGAGTCCAAAGGAAGCTAAATGTTTTGCCAAAAGTAATTAGGGTAGTAAGCATCAGAATTCACCTTCTCTGACTCCACAGCTCTTTTCACTATACTGTGCCTCGGATCATAAAGTTACCTAGAATAAATCAGTATCTAGTATATATTTTATACATGGTATAAGTGTTATAAGTATTTCTATTGTGTATTTATATTTTTCTATGAACATGTAGACATTTCTTCATTTAGCACATAAATGCTATGATTTTAGAAGATACCACAGATCTTTCATGATGATATTTGGGTCCAATGTTTTTGTGGTTTTCAATTTTATTAATTATTTGTAAATAATTCACATTATAGTCATGTTACCCATTGTAAGTTAATTTTAATAAAAATATATTTTGTCTCTGACACAGTTTTTAATATTTGCTCAGTTGTATATTTTTCTAAATCAAAACTGAAAAATTCTTTGTTTCTGTTAAATTTGAAATACTTCTGCTAGTTGTTAAAATCATCTTAAAGACAGTTCCAGATTTATGAATATTTAACCTCACTCAAACATGTGACTGGTGCTGCTTTAAGCTACTATCAAGCCTCTGGGGCTTTTTCCTTCCTAAATTTGCTAGGTTCTAGGGATTTTTCTTTTTTTTTTCTTTTTTTTTTCATCTAGATCAATGGCTTTATTTTTTCCCTTAACAGTAACTAGAAAGTATCAACAGTTACTACAGTATTAATAACTTTTGTCCCAGAGATTCTACTACTGAGCTTTTACTCCAGGGTTGTAGTCTTTGAGAAAAAAAAATGTTCTCATTTGTAACATAATGATTCATAGCTATGTGGAAACTACCTCCACTTTACAACAAATCTGTAACTTACATTTGAGATGATGGGGACACTGGGAGATTAAATGTTTTATAAATGTCAGAAAGAAGATTTGAACCCAGGTCTTTAGGAGTAATAGAAAGTACTCTAATAACTATACCATATTACATATATAAAGAGATTAATAAATAACAACCTCGGTTCTCAATTATATTTGACTAGGTCAGGAGATGGGGAGGTTGAGGAAGAAGAACTTGAAGGCAGACAGAAAATACAAAGGAATTCTGGATGTGGAAAAGAAAATGCTAACTACTGAGGAGGGTCAGAAAAAGTCTCACGTAGAAGCTTGCCTGAGCTGAGCCTTAATGGTAGGATTTTAAGAGGGCGAAGGTAGAAAAGTAGAGTATTCCAGGCAAGGGGAACTAAATAATGCAAGATACACGAGTGGGAAATGGAATGTTACATAGAAGGAAAATGCAAGTCATTTAAAGAGTGCATGAGGAAATGAGGAAATCTAGAAAAGTTAGTTGGAGCTACTTTAGAATAATCTTTAAATAACAAATAATTTGTATTTTATCAGAAAGAAACTGAGAAACCTTTCAAAAGTACTTCAACTATGCTTTAAGAATAACAGGTTGCAAGTTATGTGGAAGGTGGATTGGAGAAAGGGAGAAGCTAGAGGCAAGGAGAACTATTAGGAGGCCATTTCAGTAGGTTAGGCAAGTGGTAATGATACCTTGAACTAGGTTATTGGCTACATGGATGAAGAAAAAATATGTGGAAACAGAAGTAACAAGACTTAGCAAATGTTTTGATAGGGGGCAGGGGAAACATAGTGTCAAAAAAAATAGATTACAGAGTTACAAACCTGATTGTCTTGAAGAGTTATGGTTCACTCAATTACTAAAGAAAAGTTAGAGAAAAGATTAGATTTAGCATAAAAAACAAATTCTGCTTTGGAATATATTAAGTTTGAGATGCCTCTGAAACATCCACTTGGAGGTACCCAGGAGGCTATTATTGGTGATGTGGTAGTGAAGAGTACCACAAATGAGAACCATTTATGTAGATTTAAGAACCATCTGCATATGGATTATACTGAAACCCTTTAGTTAATGAGCATTTGGAGATAAAGAATTAGAAGGAAAGGGGCTCAGGATATTTATGGCACATCCCTTTTTTGGAATGCTAGACAAAGTTGATGATATAGTTCATCTCCTCTCTGAGGTGAGTGGCATGTTTCATCTTCACTGAAAGGACTGGCATAGAACGTGTATGTTCCAGGGTACAACTGCAGCTGAGGTGTGGTGTTGAAATACAGCAAGTATTTCAGTTCCTATTGAGGAACAGTTAAAGCAGTATCTAATGTGGAAATATGTTTAACATGATTGAAATACTTTATATATATATATATATATATATATAATCAGATTGTTTGCTGGCTTTGAAAGGGGGAAGGAAGTGATGGTTGCAGAAAATTTTGGAACTGAAAATCTTACAAAAATGAATGTTGAAAACTACCTTTACATATAATTAGGGAAAATAGTATTAAAATATAAAATATATTTGTTTAAAAGAACTTCAAAACAAAAGAGAGAGAGAAAGAAAGCAATATCATATTAACCAAGAGGGAGCAAATATCCAGGGGGGAAAGGTGATCATTATTGTCACCTGTGTCTTAGGTGCTATCAACTTAGCAAAGAATAGAACGTATTAATCATTATGACATTTCAGACTGTGCTAATTACTAAGGATACATGTACAAGAAATGATTGAAGTGAGGAACAAGGTCAGAAAGCAGATTACAAGTAGTTGAATAGTTAATGGGAAGTGAGTGTGCATGGCTTTTTCTAAGAGTTTGTATGGGAAATTAAGACAAACATAGTATGATAGTTGAAGGAGGATAATAGGATAAAGAGAATTTTGTATTGTTTTGTATTTTTTTAAGGTTGGGGAAAATATTGGCGTATATCGTAATTTTTCCCTAAGTTCTCATCCTTTGCCATTCTAGTTCACACTTTCTTATCAATCTTCCATAGAAAGACATATTAAATGACTTGAAGACTTTATTCTCCTTTTAGGATCTTGGGGGTACCAATAAGTTGCTCAAGTTGTCCATATTTTATTTCTCTTTCTCACTATATTACCAACCCATTTCCTTTTCCAAATTTTCCCCAAACCCACACATACTGAATGAGAGGTCCCCTGGAGTAATGATCAGAAGACTAGCCTTGGGGCAGCTAGGTGACCCAGTAGATAGAGCACCAGCATTGGAGTCAGAAGTACCTGAGTTCAAACCTGGCCTCAGACAGTTACTAGTTGTATAACCCTGGGCAAGTCATTTAACCCTAAGTACGAGAGAGAGAGAGAGAGAGAGAGAGAGAGAGAGAGAGAGAGAGGGAGAGGGAGAGGGAGAGGGAGAGGGAGAGGGAGAGGGAGAGGGAGAGGGAGAGGGAGAGGGAGAGGGAGAGGGAGAGGGAGAGGGAGAGGGAGAGAGAGAGAGAGAGAGAGGGAGGGAGGGAGGAGGAGAAGAGAAAGAAAGGAAGGAATAATAAAAGATAGAAGACTGGTCTTGGAGTCAAGAAAACCTAGTTTCTACTCCCGTTTTCCCCCCATGTGCCCCAGCAGTAATCTCAAAAAATCCAGATCAAATAATGATGTAGAAATCCATAGAAAAACATCAGTAAAGTAACTTCACCCAAACTAGAATTGTAGAAAATACAGTCAGATGTAACTAGTAGTAGAAGAGGCATTCCACTAGGCAAACTGGCAACCTCATGTCATGATGCCAGTACCCACCAGTAGCACAAGGCCTAGGAACCCCCAGCTAAAAAACCCTAACTTGCTGTATTTCAACACTATACCTCAGCTGCAGTTGTACCCCGGAACACACACATTCTATCCTAGTCCCTTCAGTGAAGATGAAACATGCCAGTCATCCCTTGTCAGAGAGGAGATGAATTTAAAATGCACTGAATTTAAAATGCACAAAAAATAGATGCCTTGGGACAAAAGCAATGTGGTGATTTTTTTTCTTGTCCAAGCCTATGCACCTAAGTATTAAGGTATTATTTTTCGGATGTGGTATTTTGTTGTGTTTTGTTAGTTTGCTACTCATGTGCCAAGGGTGATTGTGTAAGGAGGTGTATTAACTGTATATGTGTACACTTGAATGATTCTCTGGAAAGGGAAAACATTCAAGAGGATATTCAGGCGATATAAAAACAATGTATTAATAAAATTTTGTATTAAAAAGATTTAATACAAATGAGAAATTAGCAAGATTACTGATTTTATTCATATACATATTGCATTTATATATGTTTGTATGATACTCTTCAGTAGCTACTAATGTCACTATTTTTTAGGTACTAACACCATTCATGATTTTTGTTATTCTTTTGGAATCTTCCCTTTAATTCTTTGAGAAACTCAAACCCTAAAATCATTATTATTGATATTATTTCAGTGCTTAATAAATACTTGCAGACTGACAAAAAGGTATAAAATGGAACAGATCTGCTGTTATTTTAAAAGAATCTATTATCATTAATGAAAGGAACTATCACATTTGGATTATACTATAAATAAGTGGTAAAGGTATTTAGGATAAAGGCTGAAAAAGTAGTCAGACCCAATGAAAGGCAAGTATTTACTTTTAGCTCTCATTTCGATTTTTTACCACACAATAATTCACTTTAAAGCATCTTACTATGTAAGAGAGTGCCTTCCTCCAAATGACTGACTCTGTGGAATTTAGAAATATTGTTCTTTTCATTACATAAATGAGGAAACTGAGACTTAGCAAAGTTAAATGCTCTGAACCAAGCAACCAGCCATTTCTGCTATGCCTCACTTTTCCTGGCCTTTCATTTTAAAATGTACTTCAGATTATTTGGTTTAGTTGAATTTCATACTAACTTTCTGAGGGGGGGGTTGTCTTCTTTTTTATGGTCTTGTGAGATGATACAACTCTTGGCTGTCAACTGTGCTGTTTTATAAATGAGTTTGTTTCATTCGACTTCAGTTCATTAACTCTTATGTAGCTTTTTGATTTTGAAAGTAATGAGCAGGTTGCCATGGAATCCCAAGATTTTATTAACTATGCAAATAATATACTAAGATGTATAAATTTGTATATTGATACTTTTCATGAATTATTGAAAAGTTATCAGTCCAGTAATACAACAAAACATAATCATCATCATTATGATAACTAGCATTTAAAATAAGGGTTCTTAACCTTGGGCCCCATGAAATTATTTAATAACTATATTTAAGTAAAATTCATTTTCTTTGTAATACTATATACTTTATTTATACAGTTAAAAACATTATTCTGAGAAAAGTCTAGAGGCATCCCCAGACTGCCTAAAGGATCCATCCATGTCACCAAAAATATTAAAGATCCCCTACCATAGCACTTAAGGTTTTAGAGTTGCTTTAATTATTTTATCTTATTTTATCCTCACAATTATCCTATGAGGTAAGTGCTATTATTTCCTTCTGTATTCTTCATTTTAAAGGAAGAAGCTGGATTGAATAATTTACCAAAATGACTGCAACTATATTCAAATTCATGTCTTCTTGACTCTAAGTTCAGCAGTTCATCCACTGTGTCCTCTAGCTGCTACCCTCTACAAGTCTTTAAAACGATAGAAATAGTGTTGAAAAGCTTATACTGACTGTGCTGAAAATATATGATACTACAAGGTGGGTGCTACTCGTTTTTCAGATTGAGAGGTAAATTTTTCATGCCGTTATTCCACATTCCAGACTTTCTGTCTCTGGAGATACAGCCAGCTTCCGACTGGCTGGTATTCAGGTCATGCCACACTGACCAATAACCTCTGTTTGAACAAGTTCTCATAGTAGGCTTCCACCAGTCCAGGATGACCATGGATCAGAGCCTTGAAGAGCCACAGGAGTATCCTCTCCAGGGCACTGGCCTGGGCAGATCAATATGGAAAACAAGCTGTTGCCCGTGCAGCAGGTTTTCCCTCTCTGCGACATTGGTGGATCCAAAGGAGAGGCAGAGCCAGTACAGTTTGGCACCAGTGCCACTGCAGGAGTTGCCAGAGGGATGTGATGTCCAACATCCAACTGCCTAAGGGACTCCGACTCCTGTTTTTTCCTTGGGGTTAACTCCCGAAACCTTTCCCATATATGGGTATAGCTGGAAGGCAGCAGAGGTTTAAAATCAGGATTTTCCTTCCCCTAGGTGAGTTGCCTGCCAAGGCTGACGAGCCCCACCTGCCCGAAGTGACTGGTTTTTAAGGCGCCAGTGACTCGCCTTCGCCCGTTCTCCTGTTACTGGAAACAGTTCACCACGAGAAGGCCAGGAGTTGGGCTTCGGTTGTCAGAGGCTATCTGAGATGCATGCCATTGGAGCATTTTATAGAGAGTGGGAGCTTATCCCCACTCCCACCCTGGCATGACAACCTTTGGAACCAAGTTCTCATAACCTTTAGTATATATAGGTAGTTGTTCTTTCAGTAAGCATTTTTCGAGTACCTACTGTATGCCAGGTTTTATGATAGTCCCTGGGATAGAGAAATGAAAGCAGCCCAGCTGTCCCGGAGCTTACATTCTATGGGGAAAACACCATGAATACAGATATATGAATGGATATTGCATTGTACCCATTCGTTGACACAGTTCACTGCATGCTTTCAGGAAGATTGTTTTTAAGGTAGTATGCAGAATGAAGTCTTAGTGGTAGATCTTAGCCAGTCAAGGGGGGAAGTGGTTGAATGAGATTTCCCCCCTTTGGCAAAATTGAGTATGTGCATGTTAATAAGTATAGAACAAGCAGAATTTAGATGATGTGTTGAGTATGTCACAAATCTTTTTATGATCTGCATAATGCATAAACCAAAGATGCTTTGCCTTTGGCTCCCATGTTTCTTTCTATGGCAAGAAGTGTCTTTTGGTTGTATATGTCATAAGAACATAGATTAGTGCTAGGAAAGATCTTACCAGTAATATGATTCAGACTCTAAATCTGACCAGTGAGAAAACTGAGGGTCAAAGAGGTTTAATGACTTTTTCACGGTCACACAAATAGCAAGTGGCTGAAGCAAGATTTTAGCTCAGATCCTCTGAATTAAATTCAACACAATTTTAACCTCAAAAGTGTTTAAATTGGTGATTAAGTTCTTTAAAGCTATTTTGGCTTTCCAGGTACATTATGGGTCAGATATGTTTGTGTAGGCAAGCCTTTAAACATAACCACTGCCTAAAACATTTTGTTTTTAATCTAAAAAACCTTTGCAGATAATAGCTATTTGAACATTAGCATAATGATACCTACTAATATTGACCATCCGGACCCATCTTAAAAATGGTCTTTATTTCAAAAATCCATTTTGAAAAGGCATTTCCTTGGAAGCCATTATGCTTTTTGCCATGGGAACAGTTAATTAACCTTAGTTTAATTACAGCTGTCAATTGTCATCAAAAAACATTTTTTACCCTTGTGTAATGTAGTAGGTATCTCCTGCCTTCAAGAAGTTTAAACTGTAATAATGAAAGGAATTTGCAGGAAGAGAAATGAGGGCGAGGGAAAAAGAGAGAAATAAAACACATAACTAAGTTAAGTGTTTCTGTTAAATGAAAAGTTTGTAAAATCATTAATAAATGGGTGTTCTGAAATTCTCATATCAGGAAAAATTCCAACCCCTAGAAACAGTTACAATTAATTTCCTAGAAATATTATTTCAGGAGTTGTGTGAAGGCTAGAAGAATAATATGGATTGGAAGAGAAGTCTAAACATAGGATGTGCCCTAAAAATGTTCTGAGGGAAAGTTGTAGGATGCATGAAAACCAGAAGTTTCATGTTAAATTTTCTGAAAAGAGTAAAAGGTATAATCAGACACAAGAACATCTAGGGCAGAGCTTCTTGAACTTTTTCCACTTGCAAGCCCTTTTCACCTAACAAATTTTTATGCAACACCAGGTATATAAATGTAATATAGATATATAAAATAAGTATACAAATCAAACACTTAACAATAATAAGTCATAAAGAAATTTATTGTAAAAAAATTTTTGTTATACATATAATTTTACCATTTATTAAAAACAAAAGCAAATTTGCATACTTATGAGGGGAATATGCTTGTTTATTTTTACATGGAGAATTAAATCTTGGAGGAATATTTGATATTGCAGGACATAGAGTCTCTTCGATGTTTTTCAGATTTGATCAGTATTTTGATTTTATAATCATCATTGTTGAGAATGCCACTTCACATAAATACAAAGTACAAAATGGCAAAAGTATGTTTTGGGGCATTTTAGAAATTGTTGGAAATTCTATCCTAATCCTAAGCTAAAATTCATTTAACAATTTTTTTAGGAAACTCAATTTGTAAACCTGTGTCACTTGATAACTTGGTAAATTTTTCTTGAACTTTTAATGGAAGATGATTGACATTTTTTGTTTCAGTCAAGTATGGTTTATGAACCCAACTTAGTTTTTTAGAATCAGAATTTGAAGGGAAGTATTTCTGAAACTATGTCTCCAGGCATTTCAGAAGATCAATTATAACTCTTACAATTAAATCTTTGGGAAGGTTATTTTCAATTATAAAATCATCTGTAGCTGTAAACATTTCTAAAGAACCATTTTACACCCTATTCTTCCATATGTTAACTTTTTAAGTAAAACTTTCAATTTTATCTTTTAACATAAATATGTTATAATTTTTTCCTTGAAGCATCACGTTTAAATCATTGAGGTTTTTGAAAATATCTGACAAATAACAAGTTTTGAAAGCCATTAGTCATTATGAAGAAATTTACAAAATCAGATTTCTACTTAGTCAAAAATATAACTTCATCTTTCCATTTCAGTAATCTGTATAAACTTTGCTTTCTTGAGAGCCACCTTACCTCTGCATATAGCAATAAGCTTTTGTAGTAGGAGTCCATGTCTTTCCAAAGGTTTGAAAACAAACAACTGTTAAGTGCATGGCTTTTAATGAAGTTAATGATTTTGATAGTATCACAAAGCACAACATCTAACTCTGGTGATTTTGGGGGGCTACAAGTGCTTCCTGAGGGATCATGCAATGAATAAAAGTGATATCTTCATTGCCACCAGCTTTACATTTTGCTACAAATTCAACATTGTCTTCCATCGTTGCTCCATCTGTACAGATTCCAACAGTTTTTTCACTGTAAACCTTAAGTTGTGAAAAATTCATCAACTTTAAGATATATAGCTTCCCTTCCAATGTGCCCTTCCAAAGGGCGACAAAACAATAATTCCTCGTGTTTGCTTCCGTTATAAATATATCTTATATAAAGTAACAACTGTGCCATATTAGAAATATTAGTTGTTTAATCTAACTGAATTGCTAACTTTGAACTGCTCTTAAGCGTGCTAATAAGCTGCTGGAATTGGTCATTACTAATTTCAAAAATTCCTCAGGAAACAGTATCGTTTGATAAAGAAATTTTACAAATTTCATCCCCATATTTTTTCCCGTGAACTGTCTCTGACATTTTAATAGCAGCAGGTAACACGAGACCTTCTCCTATCACTTTTCGTTGACAGTAACAAATTTCTCAAAACATTGCTTTTCTTTATTTGAAGATTTTAAAAGTCATTAAAAATATTCCTTTCGTTTGTTTCAGTACACTTCATCCTTGGTATTAAGATGTCATTTTAGTTTGGCTAGTTTCATGCTGTACACAGCCAAAACTTCATTATAAATTAAGCAAAGAGAGGCAGCTAAGTGGCGTAATGGATAAAGCACCGGCTCTGGATTCGGGAAGACTTGAGTTCAAATCCAGCCTCAGACACTTGACACTACTAGCTGTGTGACCCTGGGCAAGTCACTTAACCCCAATTGCCCTCACCAAAAAAAAAAAGTTTTGGTCATATAGTTGTATTTGTTGTGGGAGGTAGACTCCCAAGTATTTTATATTGGCTAGTTATTTTACATGAAATTTCTCTTTCTTTCTGTTGTTGCTTGACTTTATTGGTAATATATCGCAATGCTGATGATATATGTGGGGTTTTTTGTATCCTGCAACTTTGCTAAAGTTGTTAATAATTTCAGGTAGTTTTTTAGTTGATTCTCTAGGATATTCTAAGTATAACATCATATCATCTACAAAGAATGATAGTTTTGTTTCTTCATTACCTATTCTAATTCCTTTAATTTCTTTTTCTTTTCATTGCTATAGCTAACATTTCTAATACAATATTAAATAATAGAGGTGATACAATGGACATCCTTGCTTCACCCTGAGTGTATTGAGAAGGCTTTTAGGTTATCCCCATTACAGATAATGCTTGCTGCTGGTTTTAGATAAATAGTACTTATCATTTTAAGGTAAGCTCCTTTTATTCCTATGCTTTCTAGTGTTTTTAATAGAAATAGGTGCTATATTTTGCCAAAGTCCTTTTCTGCATCTCTTGAGATAATCATATTATTTCTTTTGCTTTTGTTATTGATATGGTCAATTGTAGTAATAGTTTTCCTAATATTGAATCAGCCTTGCATTCCTGGTATAAATCCCACCTGGTCATAGTGTATAATCCTTGTGCTATATTGCTGTAATCTTTTTGCTAATATTTTATTTAAAATTTTTGCATCAATATTCATTAGCGAGATTGGTCTATGCTTTTCTTTCTCTGTTTTGGTTCTTCCTGGTTGGGTATCAGTACCATATTTGTCTCATAAAAGGAATTTGGTAGGACTCCTTTACTTATTTTTTCAAATAATTTATATAGTATTGAGATTAATTGTTCATTAAATGTTTGGTAGAATTCACTTGTGAATTCATCTGGTCCTGGGAATTTCTTCTTAGGAAGCTCATTGGCGGTTTGTTCAATTTCTTTTTTCTAAAATTGGGTTATTTAAATATTTTATTTCTACTACTAATCTAGTTAACATTTTTTTGTAGATTTTCATGCATTTCATTTAGATTGTCAAATTTATTGGCATATAATTGGGCAAAATAGTTCCTAATAATTGTCTTAATTTCCTCTTCATTAGTGGTGAGTTTACCCCTTTCATTTTTGATATGAGGAATTTGGTTTTCTTCTTTACTTTTTTGATCAAATTAGCCAGTGGTTTATCTATGTTATTGGTTTTTTTCATAAAACCAGCTTCTAGTTTTATTTATTAATTCATTGGTTTTCTTTCAATTTTATTAATCTCTCATTTAATTTTCAGAATTTCTAATTTGGTGTTTATTTGGGAATTTTTAATGTGTTCATTTTCTAGTTTTTTTAGTTGCTTGCCCAATTCACTGATTTGCTTTTTTTCTATTGTATTGATGTAAGCAGTTAGGGATATAAATTGTCCCCCTAAGAAATGCTTTGGCTACGTTATATGTTGTCTCATCATTGTCATTTTCTTTAATGAAATCTATTGTTTCTGTGATTTGTTCTTTGACCCACTTGTTTTTTAGGATCAGATAATTTAATTTCCCATTGGTTTTTAATCTCTCTTTCAATTATTACTGAATGTAATTTTATTGCATTGTGATCCAAAAAGGATGTGTTTGTTATTTCTGCTTTTCTGCCACAGTGTTTTTATGCTTATGTTAAGTTGATCCCAGTTCCTCTGTCCTGGGATGTGTTGTTGTCTTGAATATTTCTTAATAAGTATTTTATTCAGAAGGTCTTTTTGAAGCAGGTTTTAGAAAGATTGGTTTTAAAAGACCTGAAAATTTTGGGGTTTTTATTATTCTTTGATTTCTTTCTAGAATTTCTAACTTTTCTTGTTCCATATATGACTTTAATTACTTAGTGTATTTCAGTTTATTTACTCCATATAATTATCTTAATAAATTCTTGAACTAAAATATCTTGGAATAAAACTTGTTTTAGGGGTGTCATTTCAGTTGTGCCTGACTCTGTAACCCTATTTGGGGTTTTCTTGGCAAAAGTATTAGAGTGGTTTCCCATTTTCTTCTGCAGCTCATTTGACAGATAAGGAAACTAAGGCAAATAGGGTTAAGTCACTTGCCCAATGTCAATAGCTGAGTCCAAATTTGAACTCAGGAAGATGAGTCCTCCTGACTTGAGGCCTGGCACTCTATCCACTGAGCCAACAGCTGTCCAAAACTTCTTTTAGTTTTCATAAATTCTAAATGTTAAGAAGGTCTATCAGTCATCCCATTTGTTATTTTCTACATTCCAACAAGCATTTATTAATCACTTCATGCCAGGAAATGTGCTAGACACTGGAGATGCACAGACAAAAACGAAACAATCTCTGCCCTCAAGCACTACATATTCTATCAAGGGCTAACAGCATGTGCATAGATAAGTAAATAAATATATATACAATATACTTACTAACTACTGGGTAGAATAGGAAAGGCCTTTTGGAGGAGGTGACACTAATGGAGGTCCATACAACTTGAAGGTTGTTGACTTTTAAAGGACAATAGGGATCCTAAGAAAGAAAAAATGGAGGCATGATCCTGCCTTCACATTCCTGAGGGAAAGAAAGGCTGTAGCAGGCAGCTAGATGGTGCAGTGGATAAAGCACTGGCCCTGGATTCAGGAGGACCTGAGTTCAAATCCGGCCTCGGACATTTGACACTTACTACTTGTGTGACCCTGGTCAAGTCACTTAACTCTCCTTGCCCTGCACACACAAAAAAGAAAGCCTGTAGGAAGGTACAGAGATGAGATGAAATGTCATCTACTGACACAATTCTATAGGAAACATAGCAAGTGCTCATCTTAGAAAAGGATTGTGTTTCCAGAAGTTAATTTGTAGATTGGTTGTTTGTGGCTAGCAACCACTTTTCCCATTAAAATGCATTTGATCAATTTTTCTTGCACTAGTAGTTGGATCCATGAGAGAAAATTTTATAGGATATTAAAAGATTCAGTAGTCAAACAGTCAGTAAACTTGCAATGGATGGACACTAGTAGGGGATTAGGAAATTATGGCAGAGTATTTAATGGTTGCATTAAGCTTTAGACAATAGAAATAGAATGCTATGACAGACTTCCCTTCTAAAAGTAGCAATCTTTATGATTTGCAATACCAGGAGAAGGAACAAAAGCAGAGAAGTTGAGTGACCCTGGAGAAGCCTGAGACCTTGCTTCATCATCTGACCTCTGATGCTTGAATCTGTTATGACCTTGGACAAGTCACCTAACATCTCTCAGGCCCCAATTTACTTATAAACTGTAGGTAGTAGAATAAATGTGTTGAAGTCCCTTTCAACTCTCTATTTATGGTTCTTTTGTCTTTTAACCCTTATGAATGTAAATTTAAACTTTGAAACAGCTTTTTCTAACCTGCTTAAAAATATTTTCGATAATAAGTTTTGTTGGGTTTTGAACAATTTGTTAGAAATATAAAAATACAATACCCTCTGATTAGTTTGCAAGAAGAGTTGATTGACATGAGCAAAAATAATTTCTTCAAGTAATTTGAAGAAAAACCCTTTTTATATTGGTTTGATGTAGTGGTAAAATGAGTATCATGATTTACTAAATGTAGACATGATATTCTTCTTCCATCTGGATTTCCCCTGTCCTTGTCCCATGTTATTTTTAGGTGTGACAGCCCTTAAAAGCAAGTATCAACGTAAGATGAACTTATAACTAGGCCTTTGATTCACTGTATCACAGAATATTCAACCAGGCTGCTAAGAACTAATGAACCCTTTTCAAGCACTTTGCTCTCACCAAAAGTATCATTATTGACAAAAATTATTATCACCTCCATTTGAAAATAAGCTTCTTGTGAGTAAGGATTTTTTAATCCTTCTTATGTGCCTCAGTCCCTTGCACATAGTAGGCACTTAATGAATACTTGTTATTGCTTGATTTATATTGGAAAGCATTTTGGATTTAGTACTTAGGCTCCAACCCGTTCTTTCCTAATACTAATAATGACTAGCATTTATAAAGGTAATTAAGTTTTGCAAAGTGCTTTACATATATATTATTTCATTGATCCTCATAACAACCCTGTGAGTTTGGTGCTATTGTTATCCCTATCTTATAAATGAGATAATGCAGACTTAGAAAGGTTTAGTCACAGGGCCTCTAAGTGTCTGAGGCAGAATTGAATTTAGGACTTCCTAACTCTGAGTCTAGCACTCTATCCAACAACAACAACAACAAGCCTGCCTGCTTATTACTCTGTGTGATTCTGAGCAGATCACACTTCTCTGAGTCTCATAGAAAGGGTTAGATTTGGTGCCTAGAGCAGCATATAGTGGGTAGTTTCTTTTGGAACCAGTATAACTTGAGTTCAGATTCTTCCTCTAATATTTATTGATTTTGTACTAAACCACTATGTGTACTAGACAACTCTCTAAAATTATTAGGTGCATAGAAGATATTGACCCACATTGGTAGAATTTCCTCGCCTGATAATTCCCTATTCTTTTTTCCATGCAAGTATTTTATTATTTTCCAGTTATATGTAGAGATAGTGTTCAACATTTGTTTTTATAAGATTGCTAGTTTCAAATTTTTCTCCCTCCCCAAGACAGCAATCTGATATAGGTTATATATGTACAATCACATTAAACATATTTCTGCATTAGTTGTGCTGTGTAAGAAGACTCAGAGCAAAAAGGAAAAAGGTCAAAAAAGAAAAAAAAATAGAAATAGTATGGTTCAATCTGCATCTAGATTCCACAATTCATTTTTTGTGAATTTGGAGAGCATTTTCCATCATGAGTCCTTTGGAACTATCTTGGACCATTGTATTGCTGAGATGAATCAAGTCTATCACAGTTGGTCAACACACAATGTTGTTGATACTGTGTACAATGTTCTCCTGGTTCTGCTCATCTCAATCAGTATCAGTTAATGTAAGTCCTTCCAGGTTTCTCTGAAATCTGCCTGCTCGTCGTTTCTTATAGCACAATTGTATTCCATTACATTCATATACCACAGCTTGTCCAGCCATTCCCCAATTGATGGGCATCACCTTAATTTCCAATTCCTTGCCACCACAGAAAGAGCAGCTATAAATATTTTTGTACATATGGGTCCTTTCCCCTTTTTTATGATCTCTTTGGGGAAAAGACCTAATAGTGGTATTGCTGGGTCAAAGGGTATGCAAAGCTTTATAGCCCTTTGGGCATAGTTCCAAAGTACTCTCCAGAATGGTTGGATCAGTTCACAGCTCCACCAAAAATGCATTAGTGTTCCAATTTTTTCCACAGCTCCTCCAACATTTATTATTGTCTTTTTTTGTCATTTTAGCCAATCTGATAGGTGTCAGGTGGTACCTCAGAGTTGTTTTAATTTGCATTTCTCTAATCAATAGTGATTTAGAGCATTTTTTCATATGGCAATAGATAGCTATGATTCCTTCATCAGAAAACTGCCTGTTCATATCTTTTGACCATTTCTCAATTGGGGAATGACTTGGACTCATAAATTTGATTTAGTTTCTGATATATTTTAGAAATTAGGCCTTTATCAGAAATACTGGCTATAAAAATTGTTTCCTAGCTTTCTGCCTCCCTTCTAATTTTGGATGCCTTGCTTCTGTTTGTACAAAAACTTTTTTAATTTAATGTAATAAAAATCATCCATTTCATAATAATAATTTCATAATATTATCTTTTCTCTTGTTTGGTCATAAACTGTTCTCCTTTCCAAAGATCTAAGAGGTAAACTATTCCTTCCTCTCCTAATTTACCTTTTATGTCTAAATCATGTACACATTTTGACCTTATTTTAGTATAAGGTGTAAGATGTTGGTCTGTGCCTAGTTTCTGCCATACTATCTTCCAATTTTCCCAGCAGTTTTTGTCAAATACTGAGTTCCTTATCTCAGGAGCTGGAGTCTTTGGGTTTATCAAACAGTATATTACTAAGATCATTTACCACTGTGTCTCCTGTGTCTAACCTATTCCATTGATCCACCACTCTATTTCTTAGCCAGTACCAGATAGTTTTGATGACTGCTGCTTTATAGTAAAGCTTCAGATTTGGTACAGCTAGGCCACCTTCCTGTATATTTTTTTTATTAGTTCCTTTGATATTCTTGACCTTTTGTTTTTCCAGATGAATTTTGTTATTATTTTTTCTAGTTCTATAAAATAATTTTTAGATAGTCTGATTGGTATGGCACTGAATAAGTAAATTAATTTAGGTAGAATTGTCATTTTTATTATATTAGCTCAGCCTATCCATGAGCAATTGATATTTTCCCAGTTATTTAGATCTGATTTGATTTGTGTGAAAAAGTGTTTTGTAATTGTGTTCATAGAGTTCCTGGGTTTATCTTGGCATGTATACTCCCAAGTATTTTATACTGTCTACGGTTACTTTAAATGGAATTTCTTGTTCTATCTCTTGCTGCTGAAAAAGAATTCCTGTTCTTAACAGCTGTTTTGTATCATAATCCTCTTTCCCAGAACACTTTTTAAATGTATAAAATGAAATATGTAGGATTACAAAGGAAATCACTTACATTAAAATAGAAATGTATTTTTCCCATCCAAATTCATGGAGCCCATGAAATTTATCCATTTGATTCTTAAATCCTAGGTTAAGAACTCTTGCCTACCCTTTACTAATGGAATCACAGTTCTGGTCCCTATACTTATTCTTTCTCTCTGCTGACTTGCATGACCTTATTGCCTTCTTATCAGTAATTTGTAACATTCTTTAATGTAATTATTAATAGTTTGTGATTCTTCTTTTGAGAACTTCTTATTTGTGTCCTTTAACCATTTTTCCTTTGGGAAATAGTTTTTGTTATTACATGTTTATTTTAGTTGTGTATATATCTTGAATACCAAAGTTTTTAATGAGTAATTTGATACAGTCTCTGAATATTTATTAAACACTATGTGCTAGATATTGTGCCAATCAGTGGTAATAGGGATGTTTTTTTCATTCACTTGCATTTTCCAAGTTACCTTGAATTTGTGCAGAAGCTTTTCAGTTTCTATCATGTAAATTACCTATAGTCTCTTTTGTAATTGCCTCTGTGTTTTGTTTGGTTAAAAATTAATAAAGAAGGCATGTAATTTATTTCCCTTTAATATTCAGGTTACTCACCCATTTTAAATTTATTGTGTAGTGTGGGTAAGATATTTGTTTTAAACCTAATTTCTAACTACCTACTTCCCAATTTCCCCATCAATTATTATCAAATATGTAATTTTTTGCTAAGTAATTTATGTTTCGGGGTTTATTGAACACAGGATTCCTGAGTTCCATTATTAGCTATTATTCCTTGTCTACTCTATCCCATTGACTTCTCTATTTTTAACCAATATCAAATAGTTTTAATGGTTGCTGCTTCATAATAGTTTGAGACCTGGAAGCTATTTTCCCTCTTTATTCCTACTTTTTTTTTTCATTACTTCCTTAGGTATTTTAGATCTTTTGTTTCTCCAAATTAAATTTATAATTTTATCTATCTCTATGAAATATCCCTGTGGTAGTTTCATTGTTATTGTGGTAAGTCTGTAAATTAACTTTTTTTAGTATTGTCATTTTAATTATATTGGTAATGGTCCACTCATGAGCACAGAATATTCCTCCAATTTTCAAAGTGGTTTTTTCTGGAGCATTTTGTAATTGAATCTATACAATGCAATATATATTAATTTTTAAGAGTACTTTAAAGGTATTGTTCTCTAAAAGTTTCATAGAGTTCTCCTCTAAATCTATCAGAACCAAGAGTTTTGTTTTCTTTCATACTTCCTTGTGTGTGTGTGTGTGTGTGTGTGTGTGTGTGTGTGTGTGTGTGTGGCAGTTGGGGTTAAGTGATTTGCCCAGGGTCACACAGCTGGTAAGTGTCAAGTGTCTGAGGTCGGATTTGAACTCAGGTCCTCCTAAATCCAAGGCCAGTGCTTTATCCACTATGCCACCTAGCTTCCCTTTAGATAATTATCTCTTAATTTGGTATTTTGTTAATTTAGGTATTTTATATTTTTAGAGTAGGAAGTAAAACTCTTTTACATTTTCAAATTGATTACATATAACTTTGCAGTATAAGAGCTAATAATTCTTTTTTTCCCTACTGTGCTTATTGTGATTTCACCTTCATTTTTTAGTTGCTTTTCATGCCCTCTTTGTTTTTAATCAACTTGGTTAAGGTATTATCAATTTCATTAACCTTCTCAAAGAACCAGCTTTTGGTTGTTGTTTTTTAATCAATTCTATACTTTTTTGTTTCTGATTTATTTGTTTCTATAATTTTCAAGACTACATCTTTTATGCTTACTTTGATTTTATTCATTTATTAGATTTGTAATTTTTAAAAGACATGCCGAGATTATTAATCATCATTTATTAAAAATTTTGTTTTCCTAGTGTATGTTTTGGGGATTTAATTTTTTTTCTCTAAGAGCTTCTTTAGCTTCAACCCAGAAATTTTGGAATTCTTTCTCACAATCATTGCCTCTTACATAATTTTAAATTTGCTTGTATAATATGCTCTTTGACCTGCTCATTATTTAGGTTTCATTATTAAATCTTCATTTAGGTATGTATCTTGTTTATCATTCCTAAATTGATTACTATTTTTATTACCCTATGGTCTATGAAGAGTTTTTATATTATTTTTTCATGTTTTTGCAGTTTCTCTGTTCCCAGTTTTTGAAACTTCCTTATGGTGCCCAAAAATATGTATATTTTTTACTGTTCTCAATCAGAAGGGACCATAAGTCTTTTAGCTCGAATTTTCCAGAAATTTTTTCAATTCTACATTTCCCTTTTTAAAAAAATCTTTCCATTAGATTTGTCCAATTCTAATAGGTGACTATTAAAATCTATCAATGTACAACTCTCTGGTTTTTTTGAGGGACAGGGGGTTGGTACAATTCAAATAAGTATTCTTTTATGAATTATACTATGTTATTTAGAACATGCAAATTTAATATTAATGTTGCTTTGTTGTCTGTAGTTCTCAGCATAATGTAATTCCTCCCTTTTTTATATTTTGACTTAATGTTTTTGCTTTGTATGATAACATGATTGTAATTCTGCTTTTTGGGATTTACCTAAGACTTTAATAAATTTTATTCCTGCTGCTCATTTTTACTCCCTCTTTATCAGCTTTTTGGTTGTGTTTTTTCTCAGCACTAAGTTGTGGGGCCATTATTTTCTCCTGCAGTCTGTCATTCATTTTATTTTCATTGAATTGTTTAATCCATTCACATTTAAAGTTATATTTTCCTCCATTTGTGGCTCTAGTATTGTCTTTTCTAAATTAAGTTTTTTTCGGTCCTCTTCTACTTTTCAGTGAGTACTTAGTCCCTTAAATTAGTTTTACCCAATCCATTTTAAGGCAACACAAATTTTGTTACTCTCCCTTAATTCTTCTTCTCATTTGTCAACCCATTCCTTAATTTTAGAGTGTTTCTTAACTTGTGGATTTTTCTTCCTTTTACTTGATTATCTCATTCTAGTTTTCCCTTTCTCAGTTAAGTGTTTAATTCAGATTCTCCTCCTCTATATCTTATTTTTGTTGTTAATAATTAGATTTTTCTATTTCTGTCCCCTTTTTAAGATGGATTTTTTGACCTTGTTGTATTTATGAATTCTCTTCCTCCATCTTCTAAACAGTTTCTTTTTTCTGGGGTGCCTAACTCTTTGAAATTTCAATTCATAAGAGAAATAAGGATATAAGCATTACTTCATGGTAGAAATTTCCCTTTGTCTCAAATCATGTGGTCCAATTCTACCCACTTCCCTTCCAGTGCTCATTTTCTTGCCTATTTACCATTCATTCTCTTTTCTGGGTTCATTCCCTCCTACCCTTCTGTCTTGGGCAGCTAGGTGGTGTACTAGATAGAGTACTGACTTTGGAATCAGGGAGACCTATGTTCATATCCATCTTCAAATACTTAACAGTTGTATGACCCTGAGCAAGTCACTTAACCTCTGTCTACCTCACTTTCACTCTGAAATATGGATAATAATAGCACCTACTTCACAGGATTATTCAAATGAGATATTTGTAAAGCACTTAGCACAGTGCTTGGTACATAATAAATACGCATCCCTTCCTTTCTTAACACATTTCTTCTTGTTATGAGGTGATTAGATTTGAAATTTATGCTGAAAATCTTTTATTTGATATCTTGTTAGTCATGTGTATCAATTAAATTTTCATTAATTTTTACCTTTCTTGAATTAATGATACTGATTTTCATTTATCAAGTTATGATATGTGTTTTAATAATAATAGCATATATTTTAATTATCTTATAAATGTACCATTTTCTCTTGTTTCATTTGCTCTCTGAAGATGATTATGCAAATATGACCATCACCATTTTAGAAAGCTGAATGCCTGGGCTATGCTTCACTTCACTCAATACAAGTGAGTGGCAGAACTGGTACTGGAACCCATGTCCCCAGTCTATGATTCTAGTGTATTTTCTAGCAAACCACATTTCTGTGATTTTTCATAGTAAGGTACTTAACAATTATATCAAAATTACAATACCATCAAAAGCCTTCATCTTAAAAAGTCTTTTAAAAATAGTGTTCTAAGGGGCAGCTAGATGGCGCAGTGGATAAAGCACCGGCCCTGGGTTCAGGAGTACCTGAGTTCAAATCCGGCCTCAGACCCTTCACATTTACTAGCTGTGTGACTCTGGGCAAGTCACTTAACCCCAATTGCCTCAAAAAAAAAAAAAAAACAATAGTGTTAAGATTCAAAGCATCCATCTAGACCTAGAGCTAGTAATAGTAGTTTATCATCATATAGTACTATAAAGTGTACAAAATGTGATCAAAGATTTTAGAACTGGAAGGAATCTTTGATATCTTTAGTCCAACCATCCCATTTTACCAGTGATTAAATGGAGTCCCTACTTGTCCAGGGTCACACCAAATCTAAATCCAGTCCTCTTTACCCCCAACTCAATTGCCTCTTTTATGACAGTTTCATAATCTGTGAAATATGCAAATGAACTATTATTATATTCATTTTACAAATGAAGAAATAGAGGCTCAGATAGAACAAAGTGACTTAATCAAAATGTTATATATAGTAAGTAGCAGAACAGGTGTGCTTGCAAGCCTAGCACTCACTGTATTATACTAGGCTTTTCCACAGCTTAACAAGGATGCTTGATTTTAAGTTATGCTCATAGCCATAACAAGTTTGTCTTAGTCTTATTAGAATTTGTTTTGGTTACTCATGAAGTATTTATTTTGATGTGTTCCTGTTCTGTCCTTTTTATAGCTTTGTGATTAAAATATATCTCTGTGTGTATATGTATATATCTGTACATATATATAGTTCATTTGTATGTGTCATTCTTTTATCTACTTTATCTTAATTTATTTCTTTTTTTGGGTTTTTTTGTTTTTTGTTTTGTGGGGCAATGAGGGTTAAGTGACTTGCCCAGGGTCACACAGCTAGTGTCAAGTGTCTGAGGCTGGATTTGAACTAAGGTCCTCCTGAATCCAAGGCCAGTGCTTTATCTACTGCGCCACCTAGCTGCCCCTTATCTTAATTTATAAAAATTACTAAGGGGTTTAAAGAATAACTTCATTAATTTGGCATTCTACAGAAATTAAGCTAAAATTTACCTTTCCATTGTACAAAAAAAAAAAATGTTTTCTAACTAAAATCAAGATTTTGGGGCCAGAAATGTTTACTTACTTAATTTGTATTTGTATTTTTTAATATCTTGTTATGATCTATTAAATGTAGATAAAATGTGATACTCTAATTTCAATCAATGAATGAAAACATTTTTATTGAGTACTAATTAGGTGTAAAATACTGTGCTAAACATTAGAGTTACATATAGGAAAATAAAGACAGTCCTTGTTTTTACACTCTAATAAGGATTTCAGTAGCAAGTCTAGTGGAAAGGTACCATGGTCCTTAAGAGTATAGCAGCAAAGCAGATTTCCGCTGATAAAAATCATGTCCATTTCCAATGTTGAACTATTTGAAAGTGATAAGGATTTTGCTAGCAAGAACTTTCCATATCTTTAACTCTTTCTAGGTCCCATCTCTATAGGTGTTGCTTCTAAGCATAATGACTTTGGTGACTAGGTTAAAAGCAGAAGCATTGGTAAAATGATGCTGTTGCTCCTGAGACTCTTGGTTAATCTCTCCTTCAGGGACATTTGGTTCGTAGGTTTTCATGGTAGTCATTAGCAAAGAAGGTGGAACTCATTTTCATAATTATTTCTCTTTTTCAGTCATGCTTTTATAGTTTGGGCTGTAAGCAAGACTAGTAGTTTTTGGGCACTGCTCTTGCAGGACTCTTGGTTTCAGAGTCCCATCTCCATTAGGGTCTGAGGGGAGATGGTGATCCAGGGAGGGATGCTGACATATGGGCAGGGTGCTTTTCTGAAGCTATGTTCACTGAATTGATTCTCTTAAATATTCTAATTTGCTGCCTCACCTT
Source organism: Dromiciops gliroides (assembly GCF_019393635.1). Lineage (NCBI taxonomy): Eukaryota > Metazoa > Chordata > Mammalia > Microbiotheria > Microbiotheriidae > Dromiciops > Dromiciops gliroides. Next base: position 361,246,844 of record NC_057863.1, on the reverse strand, counting down.
TTATTCTTTGTGAGATTTTCTCTTGAAAAATTCCACGAGTAGTTTGCCAGCACATTCATGGGTTACACCAGAACTCCATCAGCCTAAGACCTCTGTAATTTTATAATGTGACTTGCCTGCTGCCTGGTGAGGGAGAACTGAGAGGAAAACCTAGTATCTTTGGATTTTGTTTCCTTCCTCATTCTTTTCTTTTTTTTACTTTACCTCTAATATAATGATTCCTTAGGGTGGGGTAGGAGGTGTTTTTTTTTCTTTTTCCCCTTAGTTCTGCCCATGTTAATAAGGCTATCTAGTAAACAAACAAACAAACAAAAAAAAACCAGAACACCAAAGTATTTAAATGATCAAAGATCATTTAAAAGTTTCTTAGGGCCTTGCCACCATGATATCAAGTGATAAAAGTAATATCTAGTGTTTTCCTAAAACATGTGTTCATATACCCTTCCTGCCTGCCCCCAAAATTAAAAAACAAAAAAACAACAACACTGAGTTAGGCTTTTGCCTTTCTTGTCCCCCTCATAGGGAATAGATTTCCTTAAAAAAAGACAAAACTATCCCTATGCCCTGATTGGCCCCTGCCTTCCTTGACATAGATTCCTAGTCACCTAAGGGTATAAAAAGTCTCATAGAGTTTGGGCCTCTGAGATTTAGTGGGTACTTGAGACCCACGTAAGTCACAGTTCTGTAGCCTCTTGACAAACACATTTCCATAAAGAGACAAGAGAAGCCACCCCTACCCAAGATGAAACAAAGTACCATTGTAATGGTGATGAATATCCTTGCTGTATGAGGGCAAAGTAAACCACTTTTGTTAACTGTTCGATGATTTATAAGTGTTTTATTTTGTCAAAACTCAACCTGTGCTAATAGGATGTTGGGATTCAAGTGACCCCACCCACAGCACAATACTATGATTTTCAAGTCCCCTCTCTTTCTCCTTCACTCTTGAATAAATGAATTTTAAAAATTAAAACATTTATTTTAATTTCTTACTTTATGCCATTAGTTGTAGCTATCACTAGAAATACACAAAGGCAGTCACTAATCACAAGGAACTAACATTTTAATAAGAGATGATCACACACATAAAGGACTAGAGTTCAAGAAAGGATGTTGGAGCCTGTGAAGTCACAGAAATCGTGAGTTCCTGGAATCTAGGCATGATTACTCATCCCAGAACTAGAGAAAGAAGGGAGGTAGAGGTGGGATATGACAGGAGCAGCATCGCATCAGGATGACCAGAGATGAGCAGTTTGATTTCTCTGCATCAGATTACTATGAAGAACTTTCTCCAATCTGGAAGAAAGCACTCCAGTTCAGGAAATGGAAAGTCAGGTTGGAAGTAAGAAAGCTTACCATGAAAATCATGGCAGCAGGCAGCATGGTAAGGTCTGAATTCAACTAGATCTACAGAATTAGGTTCATACATATGGGGCTGCCCACCACTAGGTGCCATTTTGTGTCTCTCTTCACTTCACAGATTACCATGGCCAAAAAATTTATTAGCAAGTAGTCACTTGTCTTATTTGTGTTGAGCCTCTCTGTACTTGCTTGGTCTAATGTAATTTACAGGGACCATATCAAAAGCCTTTTTTCTTTTCTTTTCTTTTTCATTTAAAATTAAACACCAAATAAAGAGTATTTCTATAAAACAGCAGAATTTTTTAAAGGGCGTTCTATGTGAAACAGTGAATCTCCATTTCATAACACATTTTTTTTAAAGTATCTCGTAAATCCCACACATTGCTTTCAAAGCTGGCCGGATGTCTATGCTTCTTTCTAAACTTTCATATATTCTTCTCTATACATTTTTAAGTGTTTCAGTGACCTTCTCTTTTTTCATATTGTTATTACTAGTTTTTCCTCTCCCACCTACCCATCATCATTAAAAAAAAAAAAGCGGAGGGGGGAGGGAACTCTTAAATCTTATAAACATAATCAAATAATGAATCCCCACAGTGGCCATGTTCAAAAACACATGCCTCTTTTTGTACCTTTGAGTCCACCAACTTTCTGTCAAGAACAAGAATTATGTGTTTCATCATAGGTGTGCTGGAGACATGGTTGAACATTGATCAGAATTCTGAAGTCTTTCAAGTTTTTTGTTTTTGTTTTTGTTTTTGTTTTTTTATGGTGGTGTTTTATATAAACCGTTCTCTTTGAAACTGCTCATTTCATTCTGCAACATTTGATCATACCCAGATTGCTGCCCTACTTGGTCTTGCCCTGCATTACCTAGATCCTTGTGTTGATTTACTCCCCCACCCTAGAGTTAGGTTCCTCTCTGGTTCTTTGATTCAGAAAGCACTGGTTCTCCAGGGCCCTCTGTGGCATCACATAACAGAATGCTAGAAACCTCAAAGCCCCAGCACATTCCTGTCTGGTCTCTGTTGATCCCCAGGGCTTCTAAGAACACTGTTGTCAGTTTAGCACTGCCCTAGGAATTTCTTTATGGAAAGCTATATATACCTATGTATACCCTAAGTAAAAGTTACAAAGCTTGGGATGTGGTCTAATAAAAAATAATGATTTATCAAGCAAAGTTTAGAATATACAGGCTAAAATTATAAACTAAGCTAATCAAGAAAATATATATTGAATGAATTATATGATTAACTTTCTATGACACAGAAATGATTACCTCTGTGTAATTTTGGATCACTTAGAGTCAACCCATACACAAAATTTGTTGATCAGAATTTCTATTAGAGGACCAACTGTTATGGATGAAGTGAATGTAACAGACTTCCTCTGAAGATGGCTGCCTGAGCAGGAAGCAGTCTACCCAACCCCCCACACCAACTCCAGCAAAACCCCATAATTCATCCAGGCCATGTTACTAATAATATGGACTATTTAAAAATAAGAAATTATGTACCAGAGGTAGAACAATTACAGGTGTTTTCACAGGACAAGAAACCAAGAAGCAAAACATGGTAACAGCCTTATTAATTAGCATTGGGGAATAATTATACCTGATTGATCAACTAGTGTATCACTCTTCCACCACAATCTATCCTCCAGTAGATCATGCAAAGTAACCCACATGCTTGAGCATGAGACAAGTTTAGGAATTTTCCTGCTGTTGTAGTCTTTGCCATCACATGTAGCCTCTGCCCCTTAGCCCATGATTCCTTTGATTTAGGCAGCAGACCTTAACTCTTCCCAGCCATATATAGAACAGGGGGATATATAAAAGGATCAGCCCTTACTTTGCCTGGGGTAGCCCTTAGATTAGGGAACTCCAAGATGGCAGAAACTCTGTGTATTGTGCCCATTCTACCCTTTTGCATGCCTGCAGGAGTGGAAAACATTAATTCAGCCCAATCAGAAGGAACAGAATAACAAAAGTAAATGGGGCAGGAGGCTAGTGTGTAGGGCATTAACAGCAGCGAGGGAAACAGAACTGGAATCCAACTGGGGCCAATCCTGATCACCCAAAAATTGCTTGGGCAAGGATTGAGGCTAGGAAAAAGTGAATTCCCTAATCTGAGAGAAAGCTAAAGCAGCTTTGAGGTTCAGCCCCACTATCAAAGGATAAGGAGACAAAAAGTGAATGAAAGGGGTTTTTTGGGGTTTTTTTTTTTAAGGGAGAAGGATCTCAGTAGGGAAAAAATCTCAGTTGAAAACCTAGAGCATCAACAGAGAATCCACCATGTCATCTAAAAGATCACAAAGAACTCTAAAGAAATATTGCAAGATAAGGAAATTGAGCCAATAACCATGTTCCCAAAACAGCATGGAACCACAATATATAAAAAAAGAAAGACATTCCCTGCCTTCAAGGAGCATACAGTATAATGAAGGGAGACAGCACACAAAAGAAAGCTGCAAAGCTGTAGATGGGAGGAGCAAATGAAGGTTTTGGAGTTCATAGCTCTACCCTCCAATCAAAGGAACAGAGAGTGGGGATGAGGAGGAGTGCCAAGACTGATGAAGGGATCAAATGAGATAATATTTGTAAAGAATTTAGTACAGTGGCTGGTACATGGTAGGTGCTAACTAAATGCTTATTGCCTTCTTTTTTCCCCCTTCTAACATTCTCCTGAGAAACCAAAGCATGATCTGAAGATCCTGGGTTCTGAAATTCCAAGTTCTAAGGAGGATTAAGGCAAGATCCTTTGGGGGCCTGGGACAAGACAAACATTATTAAATAATACTGGTGACGGTGGGCATTCTTGTTTCACACCTCATCTTACTGGAAGGGCTTCTAGCTTATCCCCATTACAAATAATGCTTGCTGATTCTTTTAGATAAATGCTTTTTATCAATTTAAGTAAAGATCTATTTATACCAATACTTTGAATAAAAATGAGTGTTATTTTTATTTTTAAAAATTCTACATCTATTGACATAATGATGTTATTGTTTTTTACTTTTATTATTGATATAATAGTTATACTAATAGTTTTCCTTGCATTAAACCATCCCTGCATTGCAGTTATAAATCCCACTTGATCATAATATTTGTAATATATTGTTGTAATCATTTAGCTAGTATTTTATTTAGAATTTTTGCATCCATATTCCTTAATGAAATTTGTATATAATTTTCTTTCTCTGTTTTTACTCGTCCTGATTTAACTATCCATCTCATATTTGTTTCATTAGTTTGGTAGGATCCCTTCTTTGACTATTATTCCAAATAATTTATCTAATATTGGAATTAGTTGATCTTTAAATGTTTGATAGAATTCACTTGTAAATCTATCTGGTCCTGGTGTTTTTTTCTTAGGAAGCTCATTTATGGCCTGTTCAATTTCTTTTTCTAAAATGAGTCTATTTAGATACTCTATTCTCTCTTTGTCTAATCTATTAAAAATACCCAAATTAGCTTTAAAGGACATATGAAGAAAGATACTATCTGCATCCAGGGAAAGAACTGATAAACAGAAGTATATATATAGAACAGTTTTACATATATATATACACACACATACACCTACTCGGGTCTACTGGTAGCCATCTCTGAGGCGGGGAGGGGGCAGTTGGGGGGGGTACTGCAAAGGAGGGGGTATAAAGAAAAGAAGGGGGAGGAAATTTATACAATAACTTTGTTGTATATTTAAAAGGAATAGCAAGTTGTACGTGGCAAAATTGTGGTTTCATGTGAAGTGATCTCTTATATTGTACTGTGTTATGGAAATAGTTGTTTTATCCTGAAATTTTTTAAAAATACACATTTAAATATTTTTTAAAAAACCAAACAAAACCTACTCACTCAAAAATGTAGTGAAGGGTGTTGCCTGGTCCTGGAACAAAGTCCCCTTTCAGGAACTAAACCTAGAGTAATAAATAAGACAACAATCAGTATAAAAAATTATTGCAAAACTAACTCCATAGCAACTGTCAGCAGAGACCTAAAACAAAGAAATGGATTTTTCACAAGAACTATAGGAATGTCTGCAACGAGTAAAGCATGAAATAAAATCTCTAAGCAAAAGAGTTAGGAGAATAAGTAGCTTGGAAGAGAAAGTGGTCAGCTTTACCCAAGATATGAAATCTTAGAATACTAAACTAGACCAAACAGAAATCAATGATTCCAAAAGACACTAAGCAGTATTAAAACAAAATACATAAAAGATAATACCAAAAAAGAAAAGAGTCAGATCTGATATCAAAAACAGCTGACTTAAAATTAGAAGCCAAGGAATGATCATTTATGAAACATTGGTCTCCACCAGAAACATGATTTTTTTAAAAAGCCTAGACACATTTTCAAGAAACATAAATGAAAACTTCCAAAATAGATTAGCACCAAAGGACATTGGTGTTACCCCCAAAAAGGGAGAGTCATTGAAAACATTTTAAATGGCCCAAAAAGAATCAAAGAAGTTCAGAAGGTGCAGAACAAGGCAGTTCTAAAAGTAATATGTAGAATGTATGATATTCTTTAGAAAGTAAACAATGTGGGACAGCTAGATGGCACAGTGGATGAAGCACTGGCCCTGGATTCAGGAGGACCTCAGTTCAAAGCCCTCCTCAGACACTTGACACTTACCAGCTGTGTGACCCTGAGCAAGTCACTTAACCCCAATTACCAGAAAGAAAAGAGAGAAAGAAAAGCTGGGAGTTTAGCTTGATGTTATTAAAATGTTCATATAACATTAATAGTACATAAATATTCACCTACAAATATTACAGAAGTCTTTCATTTTCTATAGTAATTAGACTGGCACTTTTATAATAATTTTAAGTCAAAATTAGGATGGAACCATATATATATATATATATATATATGTATATATATATATACACAAAGAATAAAATTTATACTTTTTTCAGGAAAAGAAGAACAATGTACTTAATGCAGTTCTCATGTTTCCAAAATATTAAATCTGATACTTTAAAGTTTTATTCTGGTTGCACGTCTCCCTTCAATTTTATGTGGTACCTTGTAATTGTTTTAAGATATAATTAATATTGTCAAAAACAGTAACCCAAAACACTTTGATTACATCCATCACTGCATTTAGAAAGAGGGCTTTTAAACTTTTTTTCTTCCCTAGAATAAAAATATTCATGGAATCATGGACTTTTTTCTTTATGTATTCATTTATAGCAGAAAAGGTATTTTAGAACTTTTCATCAAAAGATCCCAAATTCTTTCCATGAACAAGAACAATTTTTTTTTAATTTCCCTGAAAGCTTTTGATCATTAGGATAGTAAGGAATGTGAGGGGAAAGTGATTCTTTACAGTAAGTCCCTGAGAACAGTTGAAGAAGAGGTCCCCTTGCCAGGTATATTTGTTCCTAGAAATCACTGGGGAAAAGATCATGTGGTTGAATTTGATGGTACTTTTCTTATAGTTGTACCTAGTGGCTTAATTACCAAGATTAAAAAATAAATGTGTGTAGATGCAGACACTGTTTTATACATGTCTGTGTAATTTTATTCCTGCCTAACATAGGCAGGAATAGTTTTAGAATCACATAAGTACCACACATTCAAGAAATCTGATGATATGTCACATAAATCCCTTGACTGGCATTCTATAAACCTGAACTATTTTTTCACTGACACTTTTTAAAATCTTGTCTTTGGCTGTAATTCCAAAGTGCGACATGGCAAGAACTGTTTTTGTGATGATGTCCAAAATGTCCATACAATCTAGTTCTTGTCCTATTAGAGTAGACCTTTCTGAGTTCTAAATTATATTGTCCAGAGTCTCTACTCCTCTGTGCTTTAAGAAGTTTATTTAAAATTGAGAAAAGAGAACATTTCTAGCATCTTTGTAATTTTAGCCCCAGATAACAATTTTTAGCATTTTATGTTGTAGTTATTTCCACAGTGGGTTTTGGTGGTATTTTTTTTTGTTTCCCTTCTCTCTTGTGTTTGAAATTCCCATCTTTGGTAGATTTATGTGAAATAGTGATTAGCTACTGACAAATTCTTGCAAATTATGTTGAATGTAATTTTAAAATAATTTAACATCAAAACTTGGAGATCAGGGCAGCTAGGTGGCGCAGTGGATAAGGCACCAGCCTTGGATTCCGGAGGACCTGAGTTCAAACCCAGCCTCAGACACTTACTAGTTGTGTGACCCTGGGCAAGTCACTTAACCCCCATTGCCCTGCCCCCCCCCCCAAAAAAAATACCTTGGAGATCATTTTGAAATAGTATTAAGTAGGGGCAGCTAGATGGCTCAGTGGATAAAGCACTGGCCCTGGATTCAGGAGTACCTGAGTTCAAATCTGGCCTCAGACACTTGACACTTGCTAGCTGTGTGACCCTGGGCAAGTCACTTAACCCCCATTGCCCCGCAAAACTCCCCACAAAAAAAAAACCCACAAAAAAAAACCCAAAACTGAAATAGTATTAAGTAAATATAAGTTAGTAAGGTGCTTAATATATTAGAAATTATCTATACATTTTGTCTATTAGGGAATCTTACAGAGCTAGTTTGGCAATTTGGATTTCTTCCTTAAAGACTGGTGCACTTTTTACTACTATCCCTGCCTCACAAACCTTTCCCCTTTTACTTTATGTGAGAGGCAGTGTGCAAAGTGTAGCAGATGTGCAAGTTAGTGCCATAAAAATGACAAGAAGGATGATTTCAAAAAGGCCTGGAAAGACTTGTATGAACTCATGTATAGTGAAGTGAGCAGAACCAAGAAAACATTATACAGAGACAGCAATATTATTTGATGAAGAACTCTGAATGACTTGACTATTCTCAACAATATAATGATCTAAGACAATCCCAAAGAACTATTGATAAAACATACTATGCATCTTCAAAGAAAAAAACTGATATTGATGGAACACAGACTGAAGCATGCTATTTTTCCATTTTCTTTATTTTTTTCTTTTATTTAAGTTTTATTTTGCAAAATGACTAATGTGGTAATATTATACTTAATTGTAAATGTATAACCCATGTCTGATTGCTTACTGCCTAAGGGTGGAGTGGTGGCAGGGTGGGGGAGGAAAGAAGGGATAAAAATGGAACCCAAAAGTATAAATAAAAATGTTTATTACTTTAAAAAATATAAACAAATGACCAGACAAATAAATGGATGCATAAGGCTAATTAAACATACACAAAAAAATGGGGCAATTATGCTAGCCAGCCTCCAAGGTCTCCTTCATGTAAGGGACTATGTTTTTTGAACTTTTTTTTTTTCTTTCTATCCAGGAAATTTTCAAGAGAAATCTTTTCATATGTAAAGAGAAGAATATATTATTTTTATTAGAAAGTAAAATTATTCCTGCTTATAAGAATTTTTAAATCTAAAATGTTGACAGCATCCTATATGTTATTTTTAGTGCATTATATAAATGGTTTTATGATTGTGCCTTCTAAATTCAAGGAAAATAATCCTAGCCTTTTATTTTCCTTTTTTTTTCAATTTGACTTTATATTTAATATGAAATACAAATCAGGCCTGAACAGCTCATATGTTTGAGGACAGGTGCATTGTTCTTGCCGGGTAAAATATAAAAGATTTAAAATTTAGAAACAAGTTAAGGGGATATTATTTTAGGTATATATTAGGTTTCAGGTTAATTTTTTAACCATAGAAATGAAAGGTAATCAGGTGTGTTTGCTTGAGTTTTGTTCCTTCAAAGATTGTGTTGTCTTTTTTGAAGGAATGAAAATTTTTTTTGATTTTTTTTTGGGGGGGGGGTTGGTGAGGCAATTGTGGTTAAGTGACTTGGCCAGGGTCACACAGCTAGTAAGTGTTAAGTGTCTGAGGCCGGATTTGAACTCAGGTCCTCCTGAATCCAGGGCCGGTGCTCTATCCACTGGGCCACCTAGCTGCCCCAAAGGAATGAAAATTTTTGCTATGCATTTTTCCTAAAACAGCAGGGCAGTGTGGTTTGTTGAGAAAAATTCCAAAAGTCCAAGTCTCAACTCAGACACTTTTGTGTCTGAGAAGCTATGTGATTTTAGTTTTCTGAACTTTCGTTTCTTCTTTTTGTAAAATGGTGATGATAATATCCTACTTGTTTTCAAGGTATCTTTCATGAAAGTTCTTTGTAAACTCTAAAGCATAAATAAATGAGTTATTATTTTTATTATCATTATTATCATCATCATTTTTCTAATTCAGTAAATTACAAGCCTATATACTATAAATCAGTTTTCTTGCTAATTTGTGGACATTTGATGGGGGTTTTTTAAGTCCTTTCCTAAGTCAGTGTAAATCAGAGGTAGAGGGGCAGCTAGATGGTGCAGTGGATAAAGCACCAGCCCTGGAGTCAGGAGGACCTAAGTTCAAATCCGGGCTCAGACACTTGACACTTACTAGCTGTGTGACCCTGGGCAAGTCACTTAACTCCAGTTGCCTCACCCCAAAAATAATAATAATGATAATAACTTAACCAAAGGTAACAGATAATAAATCATGGGTAGAGAACTATCCCGCTGAATCATAAAATGAGGTGGGGTTTCATGAAGTAATGTAGATCATCCTATAGTTAAACAGATTGCATGTAAGTCTTACTAGATTGTAGTAGATGAAATAATTATTAATAAGTATAGTAGGTAAAATTAGTTCAATGAAAATTTAATTATTTTTCTGATAGAATAATTAGTGTTTATACTAGTACTTCATGAATTTAGCCTTTGTGAGCAATTAAAATTTAATCCAACTATTTCATAAAATTAGCTAGTTTAGAAATACAAATACTTTTTTAGAAATTGTGAATATTAATAATGCCCTTTTGTAGCACATCAGAAACTGATAGTTTCAAAATTTCACTTAGAATTCTTCTTTTATCTACATAAAAACTAAATACCAAATTTAAAGTATACTCTGTCTTATGACTTGGTACAAAGTATTTTCATGTAGTTTCTTGGGACTGTGATTAACAATTTTGAAGGATCACCAAATGTCAGAATTAGAAAGGACTTCCAGAGTCTTCATAAGTCATCTGGGTGAACACATACCTGAACAAATATCCTTTTCTATAATTTACTTGACAAGTGGTTGTCCATTGCTTTAAGACCTCAAAAGACACTTCCTGTGTGTAGCCAAAATGGTAGAGGACAGGCAGTGACTCTTTGGAGCTCTCCTCCAAATCCCTCCAAATAATGCCATAAGACAATTCCTGGAGCAGCAGAACCCACAAAAGGATAGGGTGAGATCATTTTCCAGCCAAAGACAGCTTAGAAAGTTGGCAGGAAAGGTCTGTTGTACCAGGGTATGAGTGGAGTGCAGATCCAAACCACACCAAGCAGACTCAGCCCCAGCCCCAGGGAACCATGACTCCAAAGCTGAGGCAGTGGCTACTTCTGGAACTCAGTTCATGGACTAGTGAGGTATTCCAGTGGTTGGACTGGGGAGATTGCAGGGATCTCTTCTGGTGCTGAGGAAGAACTCTGTTGTGTTGCCTTTGCTCAGAACCAGGAAGCAGTATTGAGTGGCAGCCCAGGTGGGGGAGGGATGCAGGCATGCCCAAGCTTGCAACCACAGTGAAACATAATTCTGTTCCTGGGTTAAAGAGCAAGCAGGCCTGTGTTTACTTATAAACCAGAACACAGGCCAGGGGAGTATAGGACAAGCCTCTCCTTAAATCATACTAGCTGATACACCCTGAAGCTTGGGACAGTGTGCCCTGGAAGCAGTGCCCCATTTTAAGAAAGAGTTAAAAATCAAGAAAGAGGCTGGCAAAATGAGCAGACAGAAAAAAATGTGGACCCTAGAAAGTTTCTTTTGTGACAAGAAAAATCAAAATACACCCTCAGAAGAAGATAACAAAATCAAAGTTCCTACATCCTAAGCTTCTAAGAAAAATATGAATTGGTCTCAAGCCATGGAAGTGCTCAAAAAAGACTTTGAAGATAAAGAAAGAGAGGTAGTGGAAAAATGAGAGTGATGTAGAAAAGTCATTTTAAAAAAAGGCAACAGCTTGAAAATCCAAATGCAAAAGTTCTCTGAATAAAATAATTGCCTAAGAATTAAAATTGAACAAATGGAAGCTAGTGACTTTATGAGAAACCAAGACACAATAAAGTGAACCCAAATGATTAAAAAACAGAGGGCAATGTGCAGTATCTCCTTGGAAAAACAGCTGACCTGGAAAATAGGTCCAGGAGAGATCATTTGAAAATTATTGGACTACCTGAAAACCATGATCAAAAAAAGAGCTTAGAAGGGGCAGCTAGGTAGTACAGTGGATAGAGCAGTGGCCCTGGATTCAGGAGGACATGAGTTCAAATCCAGCCTCATAGGCTTGACACTTACCAGCTGTGTGACCCTGGGCAAGTCACTTAACCCTCATGGTCCCGCAAAAAAAAAAAGAAAAGAAAAAGAGTTTAGACATCATGTTCCAAGAGATTGTCTGGGGAAATTGCCCTGATATTTTAGAAACAGAAGGTAAAATAGAAATTGAAAGAATCCACTAATCACCTCCTGAAAGCGATCCTAACATGAAAACTTCTAGGAATATTATAGCCAAATTCCAGAGCTCTCAGGTCAAGGAGAAAATATTGCAAGCAGCCAGAAAGAAACAATTCAAGTATGTTGGAGCCACAGTCAAGATAACACAAGATCCAGTAGCTTCTACATTAAAGGATCAGAGGACTTGGAATATGGTATTTGAGGGGGCAAAAGAATTGGAATTATAACCAAGAATCACCTACCCAGAAAAACTGAGTATAATCTTTTAGGGGGAGAAATGGAAATTCAATGAAAAGGGGGACTTTCAAGCATTTGTGGCGAAAAGACCTGAGCTGAATAGAAAATGTGACTTTCATATACAAGACCCTAGAGAAGTATAGAAAGGTAAACAAGAAAAAGAACTGTTTACATTTCCACATGAGAAGATGATACTTGTAACTCAAAAGACCTTTGTCATTATTAGGGCAGGTAGATGGAGTATATTTACATAGGGCACAGGTATGAGTTGAATACGAAGGAATGATATCTGTAAAAAATTAAAATTAAGGGGTGAGAGAGGAATGCACTGGGAGAAAGGGAAAGGAAGAGGTGGAATGGGTAAAGTGTCTCACATAAAAGAAGTGAGTAGAGAGGAAGATGGAGGAGGGTGGGAGAGTAAGTGAGCCTTACTCCCATCAGAATTGGCTCAAAGAGGGAATAGCATACACACTCAATTGGGTAGAGTAATCTAACCCTGCGGGAAAGTAGGAGGGGAACGGGTTAAAGGGGGAGGAGGGAAAGAAGGGAGGGCAGATTTGGGGAGGGGGTAGTCCCAAGAAAAACACTTTTGAAAAGGGATAGGGTAAAAGAAGATAGAAAATGGAGTAAATATAATGGGGAGGGAATAGGATGGAGGGAAACACAGTTAGCAATAGTAACAAAAAAATTTTGAAGCAGAGGCAAGAAGAATATAAGATGGTGATGATAATTAGATGAAGATGAGGACTGATGATGATAAAACATATGGTACTTTGTTGGGCTATTGTGAAGAAAATTATTTGTCCAGTATAAGGTACATAAATGTTATCTATTAGTGTTGTTGCAATTATCAACCTCATGGGTTTATTGTACAGAAATCTCTCTTTAAAGTACTATATAAATGTAGTTTACTATTAAAAAAATTGATGAGCAGGGTGCTATCAGAAAAACCTAGAAATACCTACATGAACTGATACAAAGTGAAATGTACTGTATAAAATATAACAACAGTGTTTTAAGAAGATCTGCTATGAATGACTTGGTTATTTTCAGCAATTCAGTGATCCAAGACAACTCTGAAGAACTTATGAAAATACAGTCCATCTACCGAGAAAGAACTGATGGTATCTAAATGCAGAAATACAGATTGAAGCATAATGTTTTGTTAGTTCCTTTATCTGAAGTTTTGTTTTTGTCTGTTTTCCTTCATCACCTGGCTAATGTGGAAATGTTTTGCATAACTACTTATGTATAACTTATATTGAATTACTTGAGTTCTTAGGCAGTGGGGAGGAAGAGAATTTGGAACGCAAAATTTTTAAAAATTGATGTCAAAATTTGTTTTTCATGTAATTTGGGGGAAAAAAATCTATATTAAAAAAAAAGACCTCAAAAGAAGAGGAATCCACTATCTTCCAAGGCAGTCTTCCATTTTTCATAATATGACATGAACTAAAGTGCCTTGCCATTTTGGTTGCCCTCCTGGATTCTCTCCTGTTTATCACTGTCCTTCCTAAGGCACTGAGAACTGAATACAGTACTATAAATGTGCTCTGACCAATATAGAATATAACAAAGCTATTACCTTATTGATCCTAAACATTATATCTTTCTTAATATAGCAAAATTCAAATTACTTTTCTTTGCTACTTTATTCTACTTTTAATTCATATTGCATTTACAATCCACTAAAATCTTTGGGACTTTTTCAAGATGAACCACTTTTAAACTGTGCTTGACCCATATTTTTGGTCAGTCCAACTATAAGATTTTAAATTTATTTCTCTTCAATGTATTCTTTGGGGGGGGGCGCAGCTAGGGGGTTCAGTGGATAAAGCACTAGAACTGGATTCAGGAGGACCTGAGTTCCCAGCCTCAGACATTTAACACTTACTAGCTGTGTGACCCTGGCCAAGTCACTTAACCCTCATTGTCCTGCAAAAAAAACCAAATAAATAAATAAATGAATATATTCTTCTGCTTGGCCCAGTGTTCTTACCTGTCAAGATATTTTAAAATCTTAACTTGATCATCTAATATGTTCAGTAGTTTGTATCATGAACAAGTTTGAGCAATATATACATATATATATATATATTTCATTTTATAAATTTTCTTTTTTATTTTGAACTCTATAATTATCAACAAACATGAACAGTTCACTAAACAAAGAATAGAAAATAGCATTGCATAGAAAATTGTGAATCTCTTTTGTATAGTTTTTTCACTGATGTATTTAACACCATAGTAACAAAACTACCCTTCTCTGCTTTACTCTATCCCTTGCTGAATTTCTTTCTGCTCTTTTCTTGTATTTTAAAATGTTTTATCCACACTTCACATTTTTTTAAGCATTATTGCTACCTATGAACTCTCCCAGACTCCCTTCCCCTTGGAAGCTCTCCTTTATGACAAATAACATAAAGCCAAGCAAAACAAGTGAGTGCACCTGCATTCCATTGCCTTGACCAAGAGGTGGGAAACACACTTCATCAGTCTTCTTATGGCATGTTTAGTGTTTGCATTGACTAAGAGTTCTTATGTCTTTCCAAATTGTTTTCCTTTATATTACTATAGTCATTCCATTAATTGTTTTTTTGTTTGTTTGTTTCTGCTTACCCATCTCTGGATCATATCATATAAGTCTTCTTTAGTTTCTTTGTAGCCATCACAGCATTTTTCTTTTTTGCTCAACATTTCATTCCATTCATATGTACCATGATTTGCTCACTTGTTCCCTAGCACTGAATCATTTTACAATAGAATGTCATAAAAAGTATTACTATAAATAATTTTTTACATATGGGTCCTTTCTCTTTGTCTTTGACCTCTTTGTAATATATGCCTAATGATACTTTCAGGGATGCAAAAAAGTATGCACAATTCAGTAACTTGGGGTGATAGCTCCAAAATGCTTTCCATAATGGTTGATTCTCAGCTCCACTAATAGTACATTAGTAGTGTTCCTACCCTTATATAGCCTCCCCAAAAATTGTCATTTTGCATTTTTGTCATATTTGCCAATCTGATGTAGGTATGTCAGAGTATTTTTAATTTAGTTTTATAATTTATTTTAGTTTAGTAAGTTTTATTTTAGATTTCTCTTATTATGTAGATTATTGACTTAGAGCAGTGATGTGAAGCTCAAATAGAAATAGCACAACTAAACTATGTCTAAGGATCTCTACTTGCATATTCAGTTAGAAAAGCACACATTAACATTATCCATGTCCTGTTTTAGTTTTATTTTATTAAATATTTCTCATTTTCATTTTAATCTGGTTTAAGCCAGGGCTTCTTGAACTTTTTCCACTCATGACCCCTTTTCACCTGAGAAATTTTTATGCGACCCTCAGTATAATAGGTATATATGTATACATAACCTTTTACAGTTGCCAAATTTTTCATGACCCCCCCCCCATTCACTTATATGACCTCATATGTGGTCACAACCCATAGTTTAAGAAGCTTTGGTTTAGGCCACAGTTCTAAGTGTTACTAAGGGAAGCATGTTTCACACTTCTCACGTAGAAGAATTTTTTTTCCTGTGGTTGCTGATAGTTTGCATTTTTTCTTCTGAGGACTTGCTGCTCATGTCTTTGACCATTCAAATAGTAGTGAATGGTTCTTGTTCTAACATATTTTTATCAATTCACTATATGTTTTCTACATCACATCTTTATTAGAGAAATTTGCTACAAAGATTTTTCCTGTTAACTTTTTCCCTTTAAATTCTAATTTCACTGAATTTTTTTATGTGGAAAGGCTTTATGATTTTATATAATCCATCATTAGCCTCTCTATTATATACTGTCAAGAATGAGCCTCTTATACACAGCTCTAAATAGTATCTCTTCAATTCTAATTTGCTTATGATATGATGTTTTATTTTTAGGTCATTTTATTGATTTGCAGCTGAATATTCAAGGTGTTGATCCAAATCTAATTTCTGCCAGGCTGCTTTCCCATTTTTCCAGCATTTTTGTGCTTATCCCAATGCTTGGTTTTATCAATTACTCCTCAATCTTATGTACTTTATCTGTGTTTTTTTTACCAGAACCGAATAGTTTTAAAGATTACTGCTTTTTAGTAGGTTGAGATATATACATGTAGCCCCTTTCCTTAATACTTTGTCATTTCCCTTGATGTTCTTTTCTGCTTCTTCCTCCAAATGAATTGTATCCTTATTTTTTCTAGTTCTATTAAGTAACCTTTGGTAAAGCATTGAATGTCTAAAGTAATAGTCATTTTTATTATTTTAGCACAGCCCAACCATAGGCAATTAAAATCTCCCCAATTAAGGTTTTTCATTGTTTCTGTAGAGTGATTTCTCATTGTATTTTTATTTCCTTTTCCTTTGTCCAAGTCCTTGGTCATTGATAAAAATATTAATCAGCATTAATCAGTTAATCAGCAAGCACAGATTCTCTGGGATACTTCATTAGAGATACTACTACTTTTCATGTAATCATTATTGACTGTTTTTTTTCTCTTGCCTTTTAGCTAGTTTCAGATCTACCTAATTGTCCTGCCTACAGCTCTCTATCATTTCCACAACATTTCCATGATGGATCTTATCAACTTCTTTAATAAAATATAGTGTGGGGGCAGCTAGGTGGCGCAGTGGATAGAGAACCGGCCCTGTATTCAGGAGGACCTGAGTTCAAATCTGGCCTCAGACACTTGACACTTACTAGCTATGTGACCCTGGGCAAGTCACTTAACCCCAATTTGCTCACCCAAAAACAAACAAACAAAAAAAAACCAAACAAATAAATAAATAAAATATAGTGTGCTTTGTCTGTAGCATTCTCCTGATCTACTATAAGATTACTAGCCATTTCAGCAAAAAAGAAGGGAGGTGAGTGGGGGGACTATTTGGTCAAAGTCTAAGTCTGGAAGAGTAGTCATTGATCAGAGTCACAGGCAAAATAAAAAGTAATTCATGGGAGTAGGTTCCAGACCTGGAATGGACTTTATATCTAGTCCAGTTTCATCACTTTGTCAATAAAAGTTAAATAATTTGTTCAAGGTAACTTAGAAGATATTAAACAGGAGAACTGGACTTCAATTATAGATAATCTCACCCCAAATCTTGTT
The DNA here is from genome assembly GCF_019393635.1 of Dromiciops gliroides. NCBI lineage: Eukaryota > Metazoa > Chordata > Mammalia > Microbiotheria > Microbiotheriidae > Dromiciops > Dromiciops gliroides. The sequence goes on along the minus strand of NC_057863.1, from coordinate 361,229,657 downwards.
CTCTTTCCATTACACCAAACTGATTCTTTTTTGTGTGAAGTTGTGATCCTTCAACTACATTTTTTGTACAGAATATGTCTATATGCCAAATAAGTTAAAAAATAACACCTCATCTTTTCCCCAAATTTGTGAAAGAAAATAGCGAGTAACAATTATAGGATTTCTTTATATATTATATGGAAAAATTGATTTACTCTCAAATTAATTGTATACTTTTATGTTTTTCCTTTAGGAGGTCACAGGGAATGTTACTTCCTGGGTATATGAAACAGATGTGGAAAAGTGTATTGTTTATAAACAAGAACTCTCAAATTTAGCCAATACAGGTAGGTAATAACTCCAGTTTTGTAAATTATTACTAAAATTTTTAAACCTATCACAGTTTCATTTGGCATGGTTAATTTGAACATTCACTGCATTGGTCATAACTTTATAGCTTCACATTCATGAACATATCTTTATCCTCTAACATCTCTTGACAGGAAGTAGGTGCCATGTAAATGACATATTAATATACAGGAGTTATAAATGGGTGAAAATAAAAACATAAAAGTAAATTAAGTAACTATCCTTTGAAAATTCCTGTCTTGTCTTTTTTTTTCCATTTTGCACTTACCCATCCCAAGCTACTAGCTTCCTTCAGTATGACTAATTCAGATTTTAGCTTTAAGTCTAACAAACAAAAAGCGGGTTCATGGATGAGTCAAATATGGAGAGAATGGAATCTTTCCCCCATTTCCTAACTTTTTAAAGATTTTTTTTTAATATTACCCATTTTAACTTCTTGATTGATGGTGTCATCGCTTGATATTTTTCCTCTTATATTCTTTATTATTATTATCTCCTAACTAAACATTTAGTGATGTGGAGTTTCATTCATTTCTGTTCCTTGCCCCCACCTAGCTATTTTGAGTAGTTATTTGACACTATTTTCACAAATTATAGTTCACTCTTATTCATTCATTCGTTATATTCACTAATTATAGTTTTTCTTAATCTCTTTTGTCTTTGTGGTTTACTAGAACCTTTAGATAAAGAAAATTTCAATTATATTTAATTTAGCATCTTTTCATAGACTTATTTCCCATCCTAATTCATAGTGAGATAGGAAGAAGAAAAGTATTTCATTGTCCCCTGGGGAAGTGATGCTTATCCTGACCACGTGATTAGTTAATTCAGTTCTATTCTTGATATCGCTTCAACCCCATACTTCTTTCTTCTCAGTATGTTCCTGTAAAGAAAAAAGAGTACATCTTATGAATGAAAAAACGGTTAATATTATCAAGTGGTGTGGAACACGTTGAAATGAACAAGTCAAAAAGCATTTAAGTGTCAGTCACTGTTCCAAACTCTGGGAATTCAAATAGAAGCAGAAAGACATTCCTTGCCCTCAAGGAGACTACTTTATCATGGGGAAACAATGCATAAAAGGAAGCTAAAAAGCTGGAGAGAGGGAAGGAGAAAAGGACTATACCTACAGAGGCATCATAAAAAAAGTCTGGAAAGTGCAGCCATGAATACTACTCTGGGTGTCCTTCCTCAGATGGAGGTTCTAGGAGGAACCAGTCAATCAAAGAAAGAAGTTCAGGGATGGAGGGACCTTCAATATGAAAAATCCACAGAGTAAACATCTAGCATGAAGAAGTGGCTGTGACAAGCATGGTAGAGGAAGTACAGGAACTTTACAAGACAAGATACCACATAATTATTGCATTTTATCAATTCACTTAAATAAACAAGGAGTTCATTATAAAAACTAGCCTTGGAACCTTAAAAGCAAAAGATAAGAAGTCAAACATCTTTAGGAGATATTGTGTCATCATTATATATACATATATATATATATATATGTATATATATACAGTGATTCCTTTTTCCTTCAGAAAATAACTCATTTCACTGCATTCATTTAACTCATTTATATGAAATTAATCTTTTCTTATAGTAGCGAATATTGAACATAAGTAAATATATTCTTGAAAGAAAAAATCCAAATCTAATTCTTTGTTCATATTATAATGTGGGATGTTGGGGGCTTTACTGCTTAAATACACTATCCCCTTCCCACTTTTACTTTTGCCACTCTAATAGCTTGTGCAAGCACACGCGCACATACACACACACACACCTCAAAATCATTCCCCACTCCTCCCCCAACCCCGTTCAGTCTTTTCTCCATCTACTACTGATTCCTTCCCTAAAGCCTTCAAATATGCTTCATCCTTAAAAAGCCTTCACTAGACCGTAGACCCTACCATCCCCTCAAGCTATCATCCTATATTTCTCCTCCCTTTTCAGCCAAATTTCTCACAAAAGCTTTTTTATTCTATTTTCTTAATTCCTTTCTCCTCACTCCTCAGCCATTTGCAGTCTGTCTTCTCTGACTTTGTCTCTCAGCTGCCACTGCTCTCACTAAAGTTACTAGGCTTTTCCTAGTCCTCTCTTATTTTTCTTTTCCTTTTCCTACTGCTGAATGCTCTCTTCTCTCTAGGTTTCCATGGTGCTACTTCCTTCTGATTCTCCTACCTTTCCTTCCTCCTTTCCTGCTTCTTCATCCATATCATATTTACTCACTATAGCTATATTCCAAGTCTCTGTCCCAAACCCTCTTCTCTTTCCACATCCTATCAATGATTTCATTAGCTTTCCTGGTTCTAAGTATCTTCTCTCTTCAGTTGACTCCCAGATCTACATATTCTTTCCCCAACTTTTTTCCTGAACTTCATTCCTGCATGACCTGTTTATTGGGCAGATTAAAGTCATTGTGTCAAAAACAGAACTTGTTATCTTCCCTTGCTCTCAAACATAACCCTCTCTCTGTTTTTATCAAAGATACTACCATTCTTCCAGTCTCCTAGTAAACCACCCTCAGTATCATCCTTGATTCCTCACTGTACTTTATACAGTTGTTTATTCATATTAAATCTTCATATTTCTACCTATATAACATTTCCCTCATTCATATCTTCAGTCGCTTTAATTCAAGCTCTTATCACTTCTTGCCTAAAGTATTGGAATTGCATTCTAATTGGTCTCCATGCCTCAAGCCTCTCTCCACTCCAACTTATCATCAACACAGCTTGCAAAAGTACAGATCTGAGAATGTTACTTCCATACTCAGTAAATTCCAAAGGCTTTCTTTTGTCTTGAGGATAAAATGTAAACTCCTCTGTTTGGCTTTTTAAACCTTTGATAACTTAACCCTGATCTATTTTTTCCAGACCCATATGTGCTTCTCTTCCCATACTTTATAGTCCAACCAAATTGACCTTTACTCTGTTCCTTACACATCATGCTCTGTCTCCCATCTCCCATCTTATACTGCCTGTCCCCCATACCTATAATACACACCTTCCTCACCTCCTCTTCTTAGAATCCCTTTTTTCCTTCAAAATACAATTCAAGCACCTCTTTTTTTTTTTTTTTTTGCGGGGCAATGAGGGTTAAGTGACTTGCCCAGAGTCACACAGCTGGTAAGTGTCAAGTGTCTGAGGCCATATTTGAACTCATGTCCTCCTGAATCCAGCGCTGGTGCCTTATCCTGTAAGGGCTAAAATTCTAGCTAATCTGTCTAAAATATCTAATGAGTGGTCGCCAATAAATTATAAGCTTCAGCAAGAGTTAGACTTTTACGGGGGGGGGGAGGGGTGAGGCAATTGGGGTTAAGTGACTTGCCCAGGGTCACACAGCTAGTAAGTGTTAAGTGACTTTTCAGCATTTATTAAGGAGAATAAGAATTTGGTAAAGAGAGAGAGAAAGGCCTAGATTCATCTATCTATTAAAGGGAGAGAGCATTCCTAGCTCCCTTCTCCACCAGAGTCCTCAGGAAAGAGAGTGAGTCAGAGCGCCAGCCTCCCCCTTCTTCCTTCCACAAGCAAACGTCACTTCCCAACGCCAAAGAAAAGACGCATGGTCCTGCCCTCAGAGGCCCTCTCCTCATGTTGGAGCTTTCCTACAGTAAGTCTCCAGCAGGTGGCATCATTCCAATCATTACAATCCACTGTGCCACCTGGCCACCCCCATCAAGCACCTCTTTCTACATTTAGCCTTTCCTCATTTCTCTTTCCCCAATTGCTAGTGTACTTCCTCCATAGCTATCTTATACTTAAAAACCTCTTTGTATTTTTTTATTTATTCCCTACATATTCCATATGTCATACATTTCTTCTATTATATGTATATTATGTTTATATTTTATTTTATATGCATGTATGTATATCTTTATTTGTATAATTTGTCTCCCCCAATAAAATGTAAATTCTATGAGAGGAGGAATTATTGTTTTCCCTTGGTATCCCTATTCTTATGGTAGGTGCTTAATCAGTGTTTTTTGATTGAGTCATAATTTGATTTTTCTGGTCATATACCTCTCTAATGACATCCATTATGACACATCTCCTGTGCATTAATTGGCAGAGTGCTAATCATTCATCCCTTTAGCTGACTTGTAACTAGTTCAATGGAGACTCATAGTCTTTGATTTACTACCATACACAGCAATATTTGAAGACTATTATTGTCATTGTTTTTAAGTGTGCCTTTGTTTCAGGAAGAAGCATGTAGTCAATGAAAGCATCATAATTCCTCAAAGATTTGCTAGCCTCCTCCTGTTTAGTACTAGGACCTGGAGATAGCAAGAGCATCTGGAGACGTGGCTGCTAAACTATTTGAAGCTGCTGGCAGGTCTGACCTGGGCTTAGCTGTTGTAGGAGGAGTTGACAACTCTGCCTTATATATTGTGGATGCTGGCCACAGAGCTGTCATCTTTGATAGGTTCGTGGAGTCCAAGACATTATTGTAGGGGAAGGGACTCATTTTCTCATCCAGTGGGTACAGAAACCCGTTATTTTTGACTGCTGTTCTGGCCACATAATGTCCTAGTAATCACTGGGTTAGTTAGAATATTACCTACAAGTTAGATAATGACAGACTTGGTTAGTCAGAGTATTACCTACAAGTTAGGTAATGATAGACCAGTTCTGTGATTGTCCATCCAGCATTAATCATAGTCTAGGCAGACATTATTCTTCCATTTTGTTTTTCTTCTTTATATAGTTATGTTAAATGCTTTAGAATGTTCATGAATCTTATTTAGGAGACTCTGCAGTTTGATAGGGTTTAATCCAATCAGAACATCTCCTATAAATATATACTCTCAAAATTAACTATTCCATTTGAATGCAGAGCTAGATAGCTACCTTGATGATATCAGACTTTTAAAGAATCTTATATGATTTTGACATTTGCATGGGGGACATCTTGTTTTAGGAGTACCTTTAAGATAGCATTTTTCTCTACCAGTTTCTTTTAATAGTCAAGAAGAGTAAACACATTGCAAACATACATTTCAGTCAACATTGTGGCTAAAAATATCAGCTGTGAAATGTTTCTGCAGACCTACCTGCTACTTTTTTGTAGATATTAAAAAATATGCATATGAGTTTTTACTTACTGATGTTTCATCCTTCATCTTTTTTGGTGATAATAAGATTTTTTTTCCCCAAGCTCTTGGTGTCCTTTCCACTTTCAGGTACCTTAAAAAAGTTTCTCAATGCCCTGTAGCACAGACATCCTTTGATTTGAATATAAGTGATTTAGTCTATCTACTCTTCCTATCTTGTTTTTATTATTGCCATTCCCAAATATGCTTTTTCATAATTGATGGGAAAATAAAAGTCGTTATAGAAATCTTTAGAGTGCTTTTATATATTGTATCTATTTTCCCAACTTCTACGTTCATACTACTGCAACATACGTATTGATACATCTACAAATTCCCCAACTTTCAGTTCCTCATTATACTTAGTTCCCATGGCCTACTCCTCCATTACAGTTTAGCTACACAAAGAAATAGTGATAACCCTTGATTATGTCCTCACTCTAAAAGTGTTTCATTTCCATGTTCATGAATTCCTAGATGTCTTTATCTAATCGTAATCTTTTATCATGCCATTTTTCTTTATACCTTAGGACTCCTGACTCTGTTCTTTGACCTCACTGTGACCTTTTATCACTTCATCCCTCACTTCTTTTCTAGACCATCACACCTCTACTGACCCCACTGTCCTCTCTTCCCTGTCTTGATTCTTTGATTAATCAGTTCAGCTCTACATTCAAATCTCTTATTTCTTTGTCCTGTTAGTAATCATACTGTGGTAAACTTCAACCCTATAATTCTCAACCTTCCTCCTACTTTGCTTCTATATATGTGTTGCTGAGCATAACTAAAGATCATAAAGCTATTTAATTTTGGCCAAGGTAGATATATGGGGTTTTATTCTTAAGTGAGCCTTCAATGTAGTCTTCTTCTTCCCTAATCAATTAAGTATCCCTCTCTCCCTGATAGGTGCACCAAACTTTCCTTTCCTTTCTAAATCCTCTCATGGCCCCTTCTTTTCTCAAACTATCTCAGCTGAGGACTCCTTTTTGTATATCACTGAAAAAAATTGAGGCAGTCAAGTTACAGCACTCAAAAGCTGTAACCCTCCCCACCAACTATATCCTCCTTCTTTTTTGTCTCAGATTAAACTGATGGCCCTTTCCTAACCAAGCCCAACTCCTTTATAAACACTCTTAACCCCAATCCCATACTTCTCTGGCAGATTGCTCCTCACTATCATTCCAGCACTCCAGTTATCCATCACTCACTATTCACAAGCCCTTTCCCTGCTTCCTAAATCCATATCTCTCCCTGTTCTTTTTTTTTTTTAAAGAAACAGTTAATGTCATCTGCCAGCCATCATCCCATATCTCTTCTCTTCTAGATTTAAGCTCTTTAAATCATTCATCTAGAGAGGTGCCTCCACTTTCTGCTCTCTTCAGAGTTGCCAGTGATTTCTTACTTGCTTTATGGACTTGGCTTTTCATCCTTCTTGAGAACAGAATCAAGCATTTGAGTCTGTTCATCATCTTCTTCCACTGGATCTTCTCCATGTATAAGTTTTCCAGATCTAGATATCTAGCCATAGCTTGTCTTCTGAGCTCTGGTCCCAGATCACTAATTGCTTTTTGGACATACTGGACTGGAACAAGATGGTTTCAAGCATTATAAACTACAGATAGACCTAGAGTTCTTTTGGTTTTTCCCTTTTCTTTTGTTCTTCTAGATAAGGGGGAGAAAAGAAATATAGAACAGAATTTGATGAAGGGTAGAAGAAACAATAATTAGAACCACAAACAAAAATATAAGAGATGAACTTTGTAAAAAAAAAAGGGGAGGTTGGGGTGGGAGGAGGGCAGATAGATTAAAAAGGTAAACCCACTAATTTTTTTGGTTTACAAGAAACATTTGAAAACATAGTGATTCATGCAATATTACTATGAGATCTAGAGTGGATTTATTATGCTTCATGTAAATCCAAAAGAGCAGGAACAGCAGTTATTATCTCAGACATGGCAACAGTTAAAATAGATACAGTTAGAGACACAAGCAGGAAAATATTGTGCTAAAATGGACAAGAGATAATGAAACAATATCAATTTTGTATTTTAGAAAAGCCAACCAAATTACAGGGAGATTTTTCTCTTGTAGATGAGGTCAAGAATGGCCTTGACATTTAAGGGCACAAACTTTTTCAATTCCCTGTTGTGAGCAACAGGGTGTCATCCACCTTCCTAAATGGATATCCAGGGTTATTATAAGGGACTTGGTTATCCAGCATTCAGTCTTCTGTCCCAGTCACTACAAAGGAAATCACTTTCACATCTCTTGTTTGTTATGGGTTGGTGTTAACTTCCCTATGACCAAAATCACAATAACCTGTGTCAGGATTACCATAAAATTGCCCAGTTACTCATGATACCTGTCTCTTTAGCCCCTCATAGAGTTTGAGATGCCATAATGTATCAGTGTCCCCTGTTGTAATAGTGACCTGACAGCCAATGTCTAACCACCCCTCATGTCCGTATGGGGCAAGAGCTTTCAGGAATGCCTTAGGCTTTAATAACGCTAAAAGGCCTTTAACTACTGCAGTGTTTTGTCTACACTATGACTAACATCTCCAACGTCTCACCTTATCAGACCCATGTTTCAGAATCCTCATCCAAAGCTCCTTACAGGATTCCAATTTTTTCCTGTAAAATCATTCACAATTTTGCAGAATCAGTTATTTTTAATTGTAGCTTTTTTTCTTTTGCCTTTATCTCAATCATACTACATCACCTTCTTTCCTTTATCATATCTGATACACAAATTTCAATAATTCTGACTTGGTTTTTGATAGCATATTCTTTATGCTTACTTTCTGTGGTTTCTCAATGAACTGGAGTCTCTGGGATTTGGTCTAAGTCATTCAGTGTAAACTGGGGTCAGGAAGTCTTGAGTTTAGATTAGACCTCAGACATTTGCTAGCTATGTCACCTTGTGTTAGTTACTTAACCTTACTGCCCCTCACTGTCCCCTTTCCTTATCTATAAAATATGGATTAACACCAACCTCTCAGGATTTTTGTGAAGATAAAATGAGAAAATATTTGTAAATTCTTTGTATACATTAATATGCTGTATAAATGCTAACTGTCAATATCATCATCATCATTATTTTTCCCTGTATTATTATACGTTAAATTTCTCTTTTCTGGTGACCTGCAGAGTCTTCCTATGTGCCCTTTCCCTTTGGTTCCAGTACTGCTGTACAATTTGCTTTTATAATTTCTCAAAATGTAATATTTAGGGGCTTTGCTTCATGTTTTTTTGGAAGCTTGGTTATTCTTGAAGCTTAGTTTATCTTCTTATTCCTCGTATTTAAAGTCAGTAATAGCAGACAGTAGCTAGCTCACAATTCCTTCTTAATTTGCTTTCTTTTGACCTTGTTAAAATATTTTTACTCCCTCATTGAATTTTTTACTTTTATACTCTTCTCTGTTTTTGTTTTTCTTTTCTGGGTGTCCACACTGCATTAGTAAGATTTTCTAGCTTTTGTTCTAAGGTTTCTGTTTTGCTTCTTCTTTTTTTCTTTGATTCTTTTATTAGGACTTGCAAATACTTTGGGGTTTCTGAAATATAGATCTTATTCTCATATATAGTTCTTATTTCCTTTATACTGATTCATTCTAATGGTAGTAATTATAGAATTGTAGAATTATTCTTTTGAACTTTTATCCTGGGATACTTTTACTCTTTTGTATTTTCCTGTTTTTTCTTTGCTTGGTCAATCTCCCCACCCCCGCGCCCTTTTTCTGTGGAAATGAACTCTCTCCCATTGAGGTAATAGGAAGCAGGACTCATCTGGTTTTGTAAAATGTTGTCATCAATATAGGAGTTGACTTCACTTCCATTTTGAAATGAAGCCTCTTTCAGATTAGGATTAGTGATAAAAAGTTTTCAGGTAGCCCTGGGAAAGAATGCTGATGAAATCTAATCAGATCACTTTTGAAACAAAACTCCAAATGCAACTTGTAAATTAACTAAATGATTATTCATCCCACTGGTTAGTAGTTCAAAACTCTTTTTGATACTTACACCAAATGAACTTACCCACCAGTAATAAGTTTACTCTATGTAGGATCAAAGACCATATTTCTAGTAGTTGTAGTTATTCTGGGTTGATTAGAAGGGAAACAATTAACTGGGAGGGGGAAATCTTTGCAGTAATTTTCTCTGATAAAGGTCTCACAAACTAAAAAAAAAGGACTTATTCAGATTTATAAGTTTTCCCTTTTTTAAATCAAATTAGCTAATAGTTGAATATTAGGAGAACTAAATGTAACATATATTAATAACAAAATTTATGATTATATCAATAAACAGAAAAAATTAACAAAATTCAATGCCAGTTTTTAGAGATGAAGGAAGAGGGAGAGACTGAAGGAGGGAGGGAAGGAAGGAAGGAAACATAAAAATAAGTGGGCCTTTTATAAAACCAAGTGCTAGGGGACAGCTAGGTGGCACAGTGGATAAAGCACCGGCCCTAGATTCAGGAGTACCTGAGTTCAAATCTGACCTCAGACACTTGACACTTACTAGCTGTGTGACCCTGGGCAAGTCACTTAAACCTAATTGCCTTACCCAAAAACCAAACCAAACCAAAACAAAACCAAGTGCCAGTATAATATGTAATGGGGATAAACTAGAATCCTTTCTAGTAAAATCACAGGTAAAACAAGTTGTTATAAAGTATCAACATTTCTTTATAGTATGTTATGTTATGATGTTATATTAAGTTATGTTATATGATGCCAGTAAAATCCAATAGGAAAGGGGCAGCTAGGTGGCGCAGTGGATGAAGCACCGGCCCTGGAGTCAGGAGTACCTGAGTTCAAATCCAGCCTCAGACACTTGACACTTACTAGCTGTGTGACCCTGGGCAAGTCACTTAACCCCCATTGCCCCACCCCCCCAAAAAAAAATCCAACAGGAAAAAGTAGAAAGAGAAATTCCATTTAAAATAACTAAAGAATTTTAAAACTACATATGTAGTTATCAAGATACCCTTGACAACTATATATGAAACATAAAAGTATTACAGCCTCTAAGATGATTCACTTCAAATCTTTCTTTCTGAATGAGGAGATAGATGGTAGTAATAAAATGAAACAGCAATACAACTTGATCTTAACCAGAAGGAAAAATTCATTTGGAAGAAAAAAGGTCAAAAATCTCAAGGGACTTAATTTTTAAAAGTGAGAATGGAGGGGAGCTTTAAGTATCAGATCTCACACCATACTACAAAGCAATAATTACCAAACCAATTTGATAAAGTTAAAAATAGAGAGATCAATCAGTGGAACAGATTAAATACACAACAATACCAAAGCAACTAACCTAATAGACTATTGTTCAATAAACCCAAGTACCCCAGCTGCTAGGGGTGAGAGTTTTACTATTTGACAAAAGCTATTAGGAAATCTGGACAGCAGTCTGGCAGAAATTAGGTTGAGACCAATACCTCACACCATAGCCCAAGATAAGATCTCATTAGATACATAAAAACCTACATATAAAGGGATACATAAACAAATTAGAAGAACAAAGAAGAAATTGCTTTTCATTTCTATGAATAGAGGAATAAATTATCAAGCAATGGATATAGAGGATCACAAGAAATAAATTGGACAATTTTGATTACATAAAATCAAAAGGGTTTTGCACAAATTAATCCAGTGCAGCTAAAATTAGCAGGGAAACAATTAACTGGGAAAGGGGGAGGGGAATCTTTGCAGTAAGTTTCTCTAATAAAGGTCTCATTTACAAACTGTATAAAGAACTGATTCAAATTTATAATAAGAGCTATTCCCCAGTTGATAAATGGTTGAAGGGCTATGAACAGGCAATTTTCAAGGGAAGCAATCCAGTCCAAGGAAAGCAATCATAAGAAAAAGTTATCCAAATCACTGATAGATGCACAGTAAAGCAACTCTTTAGTTATAATTTATATCCATCAGATTGACAATCCCAACAAAAAAAGAAAATTACAAAGTTGGAGGGCCTGTGGGAAAATAGGTACGTTGATGCACTATTGTTAGAGCTTTGAATTAGTCCAGCCATTCTGGATAGCAGTTTATAACTATGCCCATGCATGTCCTTTAACTCAGTGATACCACAACTACATCTATACATACATTGAGGAAAGACTGAACAGATAATAGTATATAAATATAAAAGAATATTATGAAACTGTAAGAAATAAAAAAGAGATGATTTCAGACTTGTAGGAAGATTTGGATAAATGATGAGGGAAATGAGCAGATCTAGTAGAATAATTTATACTATTACCTCAATATGGTAAAAATGGACAATTCTGGAAGAATTAAGAACTCTCATCAACACAATGATCGGTCCATAGAATCTAGATTCCATTGAATTTTCAGCCTTGTTATATATTATTCCCACATATTTCAGCTTAAAACACTTTCCATATTTCAAATGTATCAGTAATCTCCCTCTCTAATTTTGCTCACAGTATTTCCTGTGTCTGAATTATCTCTGTTTCTCCCTGTTAGAATCTTTCAAAACCCAGCTAAAATGTCACCCCCTCCATGAAGTCTTCCTTTACTCTTTTTAAAAATTATTTTATTCTAAACTTTACAAATACTAAACAAAATGAGCATTGTCTGTGAAACTATTAACATCTGTTTTATAGAGCTTGCCTTTGGGGGGGGGGGCAGGGCAATGAGGGTTAAGTGACTTGCCCAGGGTCACACAGCTAGTAAGTGTCAAGTTTCTGAGGTCAAATTTGAACTCAGGCCCTACTGAATTCAGGGCTGGTGCTTTATCTACTGCACCAGCTAGCTGCCCCCGCTTGCCTTTTTTTAAATTGGATAATGAATTCAGCAATTTTCAATATTGTCATGTTTATCTTTAAAAATTGTTTTCTTTACAATGTCATGATTATCGTATTCTGGTTTTGCTGACTTCACTCTGCATCAGTTCAAATAAGCCACACCAGTTTCCTCTGAAACTGTTCCTTTCATTATTCTTTATGATACAGAACTAGACCATTACTTTCCTATACTGTAATATATCCAGCCATTCCTCACTTAATGGACAGCCCCTTAGTTTCCAATCATTTACCATAGCAAAAAGAGCTGATACAAATGTTTTTGACATATAGACATTTGCCTTCTTTTTTTTTTCCTTTCTTTGAGGCATAGGTATCATAGTATAGTCTCTTCTCCTTTTCTTTTCTCCCAAACCATAATTTACCCAGCCAAAAATAGTCTCTCTTCTGAATATTACAGGTATGTTAGGGCTTTTGTATCTTACAGCAATTACTGCTTTTTAGTAGAGAAATCCTGGAGGCTTAAGGATACAAAAATGACAACCTGTTTAAAAGAAAGGGAAAAAAACCACACATTTCTGCAAACTACCCAACCATAGCCCTGCCCCCCAATCATTCTTTAACCTGCTGCCCCTACCCAAAAGCAGTGAGACTAACACTATATAAGTCATAATGAATGTTTTTCCATGCCTGTAATTTCAGTCAGTTCCCTTCCTAACTTTGCTGAGGAGATATTATTACAAAATGATGACTATTTTATAGGATCAATTAGGTCATACAGGACTTGGGACTCTAGGAGCCAGTGCTCCCCTTATATGCCCTTCTCTTTGGATCATTAGTTCAGAAAATGGTTCAAAAGAATGGTATCTATATTCCATGGCGGTAGAACTCCAGACAGTGTATCTCTGTAATTGGCCAGGGGTGGATGAAACTACTTAAAATGCTAGAGTGCAATGGCAACTGATGAAAATGTGCTGTTGTTTTCACCTCACTTGTACTGATGTCTCAGAGTATTGGTTTTACATGTTGCACCCCCAAGTCTAAAAGCCAAAGAGAGATATTACTGAAGAGACTATACCTTCATATTTGTTTGTGGGGAGCAAGGGGGGAGAGTTAGCTTTTTTTTTTACTGTAATTGTATTCCATATTACATTATACTTACTTGAGAACATGTCTTTTTATCTTATCTCCTAGTATAATACTTTACTCAAAATAGATAATTAATACATTTTGTTAATACTTGAACAATAACAGAGAGGAAGTTTGGCAAAGTGGATAGAGTGCTAGCCTTGGAAGTTGGGACTGCCTGGCTTCAGATCTTCCCTCTTGACATACTGGCTGTGTGACCCTTACCAAGTCACTTAACCTCCAAGAGCCCCAAGACAACTATCTAAGAGGTGGCAAAGCATGTTCTGACCTGTATTTGATTGATGAATTTTCCTCATTGGCAGTTCCCTGTCCAGTGGTTTCACAGATTTAACCCCTCTCCCCACAAAATCAAATTAGTATAACTAGAGGCACTTTGCAAAAAGAAAAGTATTCACATATATTTATAGCTTCATCATTAAAATATTGTATTCAAAATAACAATCAGTACTTTACTCAGCCTCTGCCAAATATCAGGGTACTCGGCTAGAAACTCAAGTCACTAAAAAGTATAAGGCATGGTTATAGCTTCCAAAAGGCTTACTTTGTAGTTGTTCACTTGCATATAAATAATTGCTCACATTTCCATAGCACTTTATGGTTTACAGAGTGTTTTCCTCCTGATAACTTTATGAGCCAAGTATTTTATTTACTGTTATCTCTATTTTTAGAGATGAAGATGAGTTTAAGAGTTGAAATGGTTGTTTTTTTTAATAAAATCAGATGGCTAATAACTATCATATAAAGCATTGGATTTAACTTTGGAAATTTAAATGTGATTTAAAATTGTGGTTTGGTGAAAAGAACATGTGATATGGAGTAAAAAATCCAGATTCAATATTCCAGGTCTTCTACTTACTTTCTCATCCAACCTTGAGAAGTTCATTTAACCTCTCTGAGCCTAGTTTGTTCTCTATAAAATGAAGGTATTAAACTGCATGATCTCCAAGGTCCCTTACAACTTAAAATTCTATGATCTTATAAAATACTTTAGGAAGATCATAGATTAAGATCACTTCCTAGGGGCAGCTAGGTGGCACAGTGGATAGAGCACCGGCCCTGAAGTCAAGAGTACCTGAGTTCAAATCTGGCCTCAGACACTTAACACTTACTAGCTGTGTGACCCTAGGCAAGTCACTTAACCCCAATTGCCTCACTAAAAAAAAAAAAAGATGACTTCCTTATGATCCTAAAAAAAAAAAAATTGAAATGCTGAAACTTCTTAGAAACTCTAACAACAAAACTAAAACCAAAAAGATAATGAGAAGCCAAAAAAAGAGATTGATAAAATAAAAAATATGATGCCATAAGAGAAATGGTAAGAGGTAGGAGAAAATGTCAAAAGAAAGATACACATAAAGCACCGGCCCTGGATTCAGGAGGACCTGAGTTCAAATCTGGCCTCAAACACTTGACACTTACTAGCTGTGTGACCCTGGGCAAGTCACTTAACCCTCATTGCCCCACAAAAAGAAAAAAGAAAGATACACAAAAACATCTATTTTTTGGATGCAAATTACATCCATAACAATTTGAGGTGACCAGAGATATGATTGTTAAATAGAAAGTGGGCATAATGTAAAAATTATCTGAAGAAATTAAATTTCTTTTTAAAATGAGATGCATTAGGGAGAATTAAATGTAGTTAAAGAATCTTGGGAGAATATGATGAAATTCAGAAGTATGGCATATAGCTCAAAACTATGAAAATATCAAGTTGTATCAAGACAGGAGAGGAGAGAATGGCAGATGGTACAGCTGAGATGGAAAAGCAAGATCAGAAAATAATTCAGCTGGAAAAAAAGATTAGAAAGCAATGTAGATGAAAATGACATTCTGCACAGAAAAACAATTTACAAACCCTAAGAATGGAGTAACTCAAGTGAGTTCATCTAGCCACATCTTAGTTTTGAAGTTTGATGATGAAGACAAAGAAAAAAACTTCCTGGCTTTCGAAATAAATGAAAGTGTTGGGTTCTTTCTTTCCATGCAAAAACCAGAAATGGAAAAAGACTTGAATGATATAAAGAAAAATTTTTAAGTTTATATTACTCGATCTAAGAATCAGGTTTTCAGCATATTCTAAAGCCCTGTGTTTGAAAATAAAAGGTAACATTTAGAAACCAAGAAACTCCCAAAGAATTATCCTTCAGTACTGAGAAACATCAGAAAATCATTTATTTAGAAAAATAGACCATTTCTGATTATGATTAACCTAAAATATCTCATTAATAATCATTTTTAAAATAGAAGTGGTATTGAATTTGTTAATGAATAAATTATAAAATATTAGGCTAAAAAGTAAAATTTAAAGAAATTATAATTCAAAGTTTTTTATTTTTCTTTTTTATTATGAATTTAATTATCAAACACTATTATATTAAGAACAAGAATCATTGTCAAAAAAACTGAATTTAATACCATTTGTATAAATATATACATATATTTAGAATATGCATATATAATTGAGCACATTAGTAAAAAAAATACTCTGTGCCCCATTTATACTTATTTTTTTCTTATAAGGATTATTTAATGTTACTTATTACATTATTTTCCTTTTTTTTCCATCTCTGTCACTGCCACTAACTTGCCCTTTGTCCCCCAGATAGAAGCCCTCTATTGAAACAAATAGTATACTCATTGACCAGAATACTGGTATCTTTCAATGTCATTTTCCTTTATATGTTTTGTGGTCACTCTATAAATTGTTCCCCTGCTTCTGCTCACTTTGAAGATCTTCCAAGCCTCACTAAACTTTAAGGGCAGAACAGAAATTATAAATTAAAATTGACTTCTTTTGCTTCTGAAGAGCAGAAATATTTAACAAGCTTAGATGTAATCTGTATAAAAATACTGAAGATGCTTTAATGTTGCTATGTTAGTCCAGTACTTGAAGAAATGAAGTGAAAAAAGTACTTAAGCATTTATATCTGTTTTTATAGTCATTCACTGCAAAAAATTCGGTTTGGGGAGATTTCAGGTCTACATTTTCATTGATTTAAAGGGATTTATTTAATTTTTTAATTTTTTTTTTTTGGCTAATGTAGTCAACATCTTTTTTATTAGCCTAGATACCAATTTTGTGGACCAATTCACTAGTGTTTCAAATTGTCACAGGGATAGATCTAATTTTCAGGTTTATCTTATCTGATTACCTTAAAATGAACTACAAACTGTATTGAGGGTATCCTTGATGAAAATAAGAGATTGGAAAAAGGCTTTCAAAATGAGTTTTTACAACTGACCACATCATCAGAGTCAGAGTAGAATTTCAGGCTACAGAATATCTTTCTCTTTCTTTTGTTGGTTTGAAACTAATATTTTAGTTATTTGAGCAAAATGTACTAAAGGCTCTTCTCTATCACATTATCACCCTTAGATATGCTGAAAATATATGGAATTCTTTGATAGTTGCAGTAACAAAGATAACTTAGAAGATAAATGACAAAATAAGGTGTTTTCCTAGTAGAGTTCAAGTAGAAGAGGAATTCCCTATATGATATATATTCCCTATATCATATGGTCCTTCATATGATCCTGTTTATACATCAGGGTTCTTATTCTTAGCCTTTTCTATGTCATGAACCCATTTAATAGCCCATTGAAGCTAATGAACCCCTTATCTGAATAATGTTTTATTGGAAATGCTAAATATGAGTTAAAGTTTACTGAAAATAACAATGTAACTTTTTACCATGAAGTACATGGACGCTTCCTCTCACCAGAAATTTATCCCATTAGATATGACATTATGCCTATTACCTCAACCCCAGCAAATTATAGATCCATAATAATGCAAAAAAAAAATTGACCTAGCAAAATTCACAAGGAAAACTACAGAGATGAACAGTAATGGTGCACAAGGACAATGGGCAAGTGCATTGTGGTCATACTTAGGCTATAGATTATCAGTTTTCACTCAAGCAATTAAATAAAATATATTTATTCATTTAGAAAACGTATAATCACAAAGGGAAGTGGACTTGCCAATTAAACGAAAGTGAAAGGCAGTTGTTGGATTGCCCAATAATTGTGTGGTGTATTTATCTTTATATTTGCATGCACACACACACACACACACACACAGAGGCTTACAATTAAAATAGCTACATGAAAACATGTAGAGCAGCCCAGATCTCTGACACACATTCCATCAAATATAACTAAAAGGGACAAGAGAGATCAATGATCAAGAATGCCAAATTAAAATAACAATAAGCTCCTTCATCTAGATGAGAACTGTATAAGATAACAGCCACAAGTCTGTGAGTCCTCAGAGAAGGAGAGGGAAAAGCCAGCTTGAGCTGTGATTAACAGCTAGAGGACTGCAAGTACTCCTAAGTAGAACAGGCCAGGTGGCCTCAAACCAGCTCAGAATCACAGAGCTGGGATGCTTGGATTCCTCTGATCCAAAGTAGGAACAGTATCTCTAATGAATATCAATGCAAAAATATTGAATAAAATGTTAGCAGAGAAGATATAGAAACATTTTTAAATGTTATTTTATGATCAAGTTGGATTTATAGGTAGACCACAGGGTTGGTTCAATATTAGTGTGAAAACCATGACTCTAACAGACCGTATTAATAACAAAACAATAAAAATCCCATGATTATATCAATGGAAACATAAAAGACTTTGGACAAAATATAACACCCTTTAGTGTTTTTGAAATAAAATGTTATTGATACCTTTTGTTTTTTATGCCACTATTTCCCACTGTATTTCTCCCTTTCTACCCTCCCAGGAAACCATGTCTTATAATAAAGAATTTAAAAAGTAAAATAAAGAAAAAAATATTCCATAAAACTAGCGTAGAAGAAAATCCAACATTATATGCAAAGTTTGACACCTGCAGTGCCTCACCTCTGCAAAAGAAGATAGATGATCTCATCTTTCCTTTTCCTGTTGAAGGCACCACTGCCTTCACAGACATCTGGGCCCAGAATCTCCATGTTGTACTTCACTCCTCACTCATAGTCACCCCATATATCCCATCTCTTTACAAATCTTGTTATTTCTCTCTTCACAATATTCCTTGTTTATGTTCCCTTCTCTTCACTTACATGGATCCTTAATACCTCATTGGTACTTTTGCAATAACCCTCTAGCTTTGTCTCCTTATCTTTTTTGGGGGGGGGAGGGGGGGGGACAATGAGGTTTAAGTGACTTGCCCAGGGTCACATAGCTAGTAAGTGTCAAGTGTCAGAGGTCAAATTTGAACTCAAGTCCTCCTGAATCCAGGGCCAGTGTTTTGTCCACTGTGCCACCTAGCTACCCCCCAACCCTTGTCTTGTCCAATCTAGTTCCAATATGTCCCTCACTTAATTTTAAACCAAAGTGATTTGGAAAATCCCTGGTTTGACAGTGTCATTCTCCCTACTCAGTAATCTCCAATGACTTGTTATTGCTTCCAAGAACAAATATAAACTTTCCTATAAATTTTCCTAAAGAAATGTTACATCACAAATAGTGTGAGAGTATTATTATTACCAGAGGCCCCCTCACTTATGAATGGAAAAACTAAGGCACAAAGAGATGAAGTGGCTGACCCAAGGTTGTAGTGGTAGTGGTAGCAGCAACAACAACAGCAGCATCTAGCATTTACATAGCTTCTTTGTGCCAGGAACTGTGCTAAATACTTTACAAGGATTATCTCATTTAATCCTTACAACAACCCTGTGAGTCAAGGGGTGCCATTATTCCCATTTTTGTTCAGGAAACTGAAGTAAATAGACGTTAAGTGATTTGCCCAGGATCTCAGAGCTAGGAAGTAGCTGAGGCCAAGTTTGAAATCAGGTCTTTATCTACACCAGGCTCTGCACTCTCTCCCTATATTACTACCTAGCTGCCTCCAAAAATAAGTGGTAGTAAACTGATTTCAACCCAGGTCTTCTGACTCCAAATACAGCATTTTTATCAGTATATTAATGTGGAGGTTTGTAGTGCACATATTATCACTTAATATATAAACTGTATATATTTTATATATTAATATATGTGTCATACTACCTAAAATAGACAACCTTGATTACATGAAACTGAAAAGTTTTTGCATAAACATCAACGCAGCCGTGATAAAAAGTCAAAATTCAAAAAGTCATTTGGAAAAAAATTTTTGTATCAAATATCACTTAACAGTTAAAAATTCAACTACAGAGAGTATTAACACAAATAAATTACTGAGAACTTTTCACAGTAGATATTTGTTCAGAGTTTTTGAACAGTTTTCCAAAAAATAATTATAAAAAGCCCTGTGAAGTATTACTGTTAAGTCATTAAGAATGATAGAAATGCACATCAAAACAGCTCTGAGGTTTTATAAACCTCATAAATATCAGGTTGACAAAGATGACAAAATACAGAAAAATTGGGGGGGGGGGCGGCTATGGCAAGATATACATGCTAATGTACTATGGGTGGAATAATGAATTGGTCCAACTGTTCGGGAAAAGAATTTAGATTTATGCAAGAAAAATCATTAAACTTTTAACATATTCTATCCCAACAATCTTACGGCTTGCATTACTTTCCCAAACAGGTCTTAATAAAGACTGTGTATAGATTTTTTTTTTAATTTGAGCACTACTTTATTGATAACCACTAGGGATGGGGAGGAATACCCAAATGTCAACATAGGAGGTTATCTATTAGTTGAGAGATGGTTAAACAGATTATCATAAATTAATGGAGTACAATTGTATACTATAATATGAAGAATTCAGAGAAACATGGAAAAATCTATATGAAACTGTTCAAAGCAGAGTGAGAAGAAACAAGAAAATTATATATATATAATAATTTCAATAATGTAGATGAAAAATACTGAAAAAACAAGCAGAACCAATTGTAATTATGGGAACCAGTTTGACCCTAGAAAAGAGATGGGATATTCTCCCCACCCCCAGCCCCCTTTTTTTTAAAGCAATATATGTCTATGAGTATAGAAGTTTGCTGATGCTGTCAGATACAGTTGCTGTCTTTATTGGTTTTGCTTAACTCCTTTTCTTATATGGGCAAGTTTGTTGGGAAGGGAGCATATGTGGAAATGACTATGATTTAAAAATGAAAGATATGAATGCTACCTTTAAAAAAAAACAAACAAGTCTTAGTCTTTTTCTGAAGAGAAGGTAATTGAATAAGTTGAATAGAAAGCAGCTGCTTTTTATCCACAGAATAACAAAGATTCACAGATGCTATCAAGTCATAAATCATCTAGTGAGGGTCAGTGGAAGAGGAGGATAGCAGTTGGTGAGCTCCTTCCAAGGTATACAGAAGCTGTTTGTACACCCAAAAACAATAATAGAGAGGGGTTCTGTTGTATTCTAGGGGCATGTTTCCAAGAACTGATAGAGAAACCATCTATAACTAATCAAATCAGGGACAGGTGATTGTGACCCACTTCTCATGAGTAACCTCAATACAACCATAGAAGGCATCAACAAAGGTTAAGTTTTGGTCATGTGAGAGGCTAAAATTCTAGCTATACTGTCTAAAATATCCAATGAATGGTCGCCAATAAATTATAAGCTTTAGCAAGAGTTAGGCTTTTATGCATTTATTAAGGAGAATAAGAATTTGGTGAAGAGAAAGAGAAAGGCCTAGATTCATCTATCTAATAAAAGGGAAAAAGCATTCCTAGCTCCACTCTTCGCCAGAATCCACACGAAAGAGCAAGAGTCAGAGTGCCAGCCTCCCTCTTCTTCCTCCCACAAGCAAATGTTACTTCCTGGTACCAAAGAAAAGACGCATGGTCTTGCCCTCAGAGGCCCTCTCCTGATGTTGGAGCTTCCCTACAGTAAATCTCCAACAGGTGGCATCATTCCAATCGTTACAGTCAGTAACCTAGAGATCACAGAATCCTAGAGATGCACAGAAGTGCATGAAATGTTTTTATCATTTCTGCCCATTGAAGACAAGGAATTCAGAAGATAAAAAGCAGATTTGGAGAGTTAACATCTAGTTAAGATTATGGTGTTAATAGAATTATTGGTTTTGAATTCCTGGAACATGACATCCAGCAAGTACTAATAAGAATGTACTAGTTTATGGCTTGTAAATCTAATCAAAAGGGCTTTCAACTGAATAGGAAGAAGAAGGTCAAAATCTGTCTATGTATATTCACCAAGTCAGGTCAGGCAGAAGATAATAATTATGTAGGAAAAACAATAGCAGGTATGATGTCCAAAAATTCACAGGGGACTGTGAGATTTAAAATTGGATATTAGATCATAAATCTCCCCTACTTAACTATTCCCTTAATTTATCTCCCAGACTAGTAAATGGAAGAAGCTTCTGGTTTTCTAGATAGAGCCTTTATTGTATATAAGGTGTTGTTGATTAGAAGGATAGGAAAATAGAAATACAGTACAAATCGTCTTAAATCTAGGCTTAGTCTATATTCCTTATAAAAACTCACCAAACCAAAAAGGCCACCTTTGGAGTGAGGGAGACCGTCTGTGCCGCACCGCCAGGAGTCCCGCCAAGCAGGCAAAAAGGCCTACTTTCTCTCCACCCCGGAAGTCCAAAAAACCCGGCAGGCAGTCTGACATGCGCAGCAGGCAGACTGTACCTGGCAGGCAGTCTGACATGCGCAGCAGGCGGACTGTTCATCTCCTCCCCAAAAGGGTGGTCCTTGAAAAACTGGCGTCTTTCAGTATCCTAACCGACTGTTAAAAACTTTCATATTTTACCACAGGACAAAATCCAAAACTAATCCCCCATATGCTCATTCACAAATGCACAAGATATGGGCAATAAGCAAGATAAACTGCACACAGGGAGAGTTATTTGACCTAACAGTTTTTTCTAAAAGTTGGGTTTTTTATGTATATACTAGAATTTCTCTGTGAATATTTTATCAGAATGATTTTTTAAAATTTTGTTCATTCAGAATGAAGAGGAAAAGTTAAAGGGGCTATGAGGTAGTATGACTTTTTGTACTAAGATATACTCTAAGGAGGTCACTGACAGAAAGAAAGCCTCACATACACCAAAATATTTATAGCAACAGAACTAAAAGCACAGTTGTTTACCATCAGTTGGAGAATAGCTAAACAAATTATGGCATTTGAAAATAATCAAATATTTATTATACCGTAAGAAATGACAAATATAAATACAACAAAGCATGAAAAGAAGGCAATAAACAGTGGTGACAACAATGTAAATGGAAAGAACAACCATCACAAATCCATCAAAAGTATATGTTGCAAAATGACAAAGAACAAACCAGGCCCCAAAGATGTGATAGGAGAAAGCACTCCCACCCATTTGTAGAGGACAAAACTAAACAGAAACAAAAAAGCAAGAAGATAGGCTCATGTGAGAAAATCCAGAAAGCAGAGAAGGTAAGCATAGGGGAGAGCATCTGAGAGTTAATCAGTTGGTCAGAGCAGGGGAAAGCAATTTTGTCATATCATAGAGGAGTTTGGGAAACTATCCTGGCTTAACTTTGTAATGTTCTATGGAATGTTATAGAATGTTATAGAAGTTAGATATCTGGACATTTACGTCCTTGTCTCAAAGCAGAGTACGTTGTAATTTCTTGTTTTGTTTTTTTTCCTAATATTCCTTTAAGTGTTCAAAAAGTAAAAGAACCAATAGAAAGCAATTCTGTTCTGGATCCAGTTTCTAACAATAGGGAAGAAATGCTGAAATTTTAGAAAGAAGTGATCACACTGTATTACAATTTATGATAGAAAAGGGAAGAAAAGCCAAGAAGTCTTACATGGGTCCTAAATTTGGGGGAAATAGATTTCAAAGAGTTTGGAGAGATGATGTTAGGTCCTACTAACTAAAATTCTACAGGGAAAGTCAGCGTAAGAGAGAAGAGAATCTCTCAAGCACAAAATTCTAGAGATATAAAAGAGAGTTAGAGCAAGGAGCAAAAGGAGGAATTATCAGAAGAGACTGCTGTGACACTGGGAACTGTAAAAAGGTGATGACTGCGGGTAAAGAGCTGGGACGAAAAAAAGATGTCATAGAGGTAGAAAATGCAAGAATTGACAGCTTATTGGACATATGAAATGGGGCAGAAACAGAAAGTCAGGAAGGGTGCTGAGAGTACAAACCTGAGAGATGAGAAGGTCACTGGCTTCTGTAGAAATAGGGGGTTTTAGATAATGAGAGGTGGGTTTCTGAGGAGAGTAAGCTATGTTTTGGGTAATTTGAATTTTAGGTGTTTCCTAGGCATTGTGATTGAAATGTCCAAATGCAGTTGGTGATGTGGAACTAAATCTCAGGAGCAAGACTGTATCTAGGCATGTACAAGCTCTAAGTTATCTTCATATAATCAGTTATTAAGCCAATAGGAGTTAATAGGGTAACCAAGAAAAAATTAGTAGAGAGAAGAGAATACAAGATCCAATGGCCTTGTGGAACACCTACATTTAAGGGCTGTAGATGATGTAGCAAAGGATACTGAGTGTTTAGGTAGGTGAGAATAGAACAAAAAGAGAATATTATTATGAATTCACACAATTTAAAAAATACGCAAGGAAGAGAGAAGGTGATCTGCAGATAGGATGTCCAACTTAAATAGAAATGGATTCCTTGTTGGTCACATAGTGACTTAGAAAACCACAAATTAACGTTATTTTTGTTGTATCTTATTTTTGTTTTGTTAAACATTTCCCATTTACATTTTCCTCACATTCATGACCTTTCCCTTCTTCAATTCTTCATCTACCTCTCTTCCTTAACAATTCCATTAATTCCCATAGTTTCTTTTTTTTTCCTTTTTGTTTTGTTTTGTGGGGCAGTGAGGATTAAGTGACTTGCCCAGAGTCAAACAGCTAGTAAGTGTCAAGTGTCTGAGGCCAAATTTGAACTCAGGTCCTCCAGAATCCAGGGCCAGTGCTTTATCCACTGCGCCACCTAGCTGCCCCTCCCGTTTATATTTTCATCTGGTTTCAGAGAACTTGGGAGTTTTGCAGACCACTTTTATGGGTCTGGAGTTTGACAGCTCTAGTCAGCAGCATTAATTGCAGTCCAAAAGCCAAGTAGGATGAGGTTTGAGAAAAAGCTATAAGATTTCACAAGTAATAGATTATTGTGGATATTTCTGGTTATGATGACAACATGAAAGGTACTACAAGAGCTGAATCCTTCCACAAATGCTCCATTAGAGTTCCAGAAATGCACCAGAAGGAACAGTGTTAAGGCAACTAGAGCAACAACTACAAACTCATCCTCACTGTCCAAGAAAAATACCAAAAGCCTCTAGAAAAAGAAAAGGAAGGCAGAAACCACAGCATGTTAATTCCCCGCCTCCAGCGTCACAGAAAGGAGTAGGGCAAGCCCACCTCCCAGGCATCCTACACTAGAAACAGGGATAGAAAGGATACCCACAGTGCTCACTAAGAGCAGTTCCCAAGAAGGCTGTGAGAGCCACAGGATGAGACAGAGCCAGAGGAGCACCTGGGAAGCACAAACACCAGGGATTTTATAAGAGGCAGTCTACCAGCTAAATTGACAATGTCTAGTTGGGGCTTGTAAGGGTCACATGAAAGGATGGGGCCAACTCCCAAGTGTCAGAAGAAAGAACCAGAAGGGACTTCTGAACTCAGCAGGGCCTAGAGCTACCCACTGTATCCTGCATGGCAGAGGTTGCTTCATCCCAACCATAGAAGGAACAGACCACCCTCTTCCAGTAGTGAGTCAAGTGGTGGATTCAGGCCTAAGCACAAAGGTGTAATTCAGAAACTGAAGCTAGATATATGTTTTTTAAAATTATGAATTCAGTGAAGAAATACTATAAATGAAAGAAACCCAGAAGAAAAGAGAAATTCTATATCAAATTCTAGTAGACTCGGGGCAGAGCGGGGGGGATGCCTTGGCTACAAGGACTGTGTAATAAGACTGATAGAAGTCAAGCCAAGGTTCAAAAATTAAATTAGAATTGAAATAAGACCTACGGAGGGAAAAATTAGAAAGAAAATAAGTTGCTTAGAACAGAATGTGGAAAGTCTTGCCCAAAATGAATGGGGCGGGGGGGGGGGCTGGAAATGAAGAAAGCAGACCAAGTACTACCAGATCTCTCAAACTATACTACAAAGCAGTAATCACCAAAAACATAGTAAAGTCAGAGGAGTAGATTATATTTACAATACACAGAAACAAGCAAACACAGTGACAGTTCAGTAAACCAAAAGATTCCATGTACCAGGGTAAGTAGTCATTCAACAAAAACTACTGTAAAAAAACTGGAGAGCAGTGTGGTAAAGACTATCTTTAGACCAAGACCTAACACTACTTTATTAAGCTCCAAATTGATAGATTACCTAGAAGTAAAATGTAATATAGGGGATCAAGCAAGAAAATAACTTTCAGTTATGGATAGAAAAGAGTTTATGAATATTGATATGATAGGATCACAGAAGGAAAAAAAAAGAATTTTGATTGACATTGTGCTAGAGAAGTGATGGCCTTAGGTTTAGCATGTGACACACATTTTTACACACAGCAAATTATGAATTTATTTTTCTTGACTGTGCTTATTTGTTACAAGAATTATGCTTTTTCTGTTTTACTGGAGGGACAGACACTGTGGAAGGGAGGACAGAACAGGAGCTAGCAGTGGTATTCCCAAAAATGAGAAGATGATAATTGAATCATTTTTTAAATGCATAGAAAATAACAGAAGGGAATTCAGATGGAAACACAGGCAAACTAGACAGCTTTGAAAGGAATATGTTAAATTTATTCTATATTTTTAAAAAAAGCAAGCTGCACATAATAAAGGTTTACAATTTTGCTTTTAATCTTAACTTTCTGTTCTACTTTGTATATGGAAATATTATTTTTTACCTTTAAATTCAGAATTTTTTAATTAACAAAAATTTGCCCAAATAATTGAAAAATAAAATCAAACATGAGGGGAGAACTTGAATCATTATTATTAGTTTTACCAAAAGGTAGAAAAAGTGGGCGGTGAAAGGGTATACTTGGGAAGAAGAAATGAAAAAGTGGGCACAATTTCTCATAATTAGAGTGAGCAAGAAGAAGAGAATACAAAAATCAAGGTAGGATGAGAGGATATGTCATGCCTGAACTAGACTAAATAGAGTTGGATATACATTACGTGTGTGTGTGTGTTTGTATGTATTATAGCCTTTGCTTTAGAAACACATTAAAGATAAAGGAACAGGTAGAGACTGTGACAGGTAGCTTTTAGTGAAGAAGCTAGAGAAAGAAGAGAATAATCTAAAATCAAAAAGGAGAGAAATATGAAAACCAGTGATCAAGATCTGAACAAACAAAAGAGAAAGAGACTCAGTCCTCTTCAATTATAGGTCAGTAGTATTGAGCACGTTTTTTCTTTCACAGAATTTTTAATTTTAATTTTAATTTATGTATTTTGGGGGATAAAAAGTATTGGAGGACCAATTTTAATTGAGGTAATATAATTTGATTTAAAGTTTTAATGTAAATTTTTATACCAAGAAGCTTAATATGCATTATAAACACTGTGTGATTATCATAGTTGTATATTATATTGACTTGGTTTTAGTGGTTTATTTTTAAAAATAAAAACTCTTAGTGGTCTTGTTTCTCTTTTGAAGTAAAATTTTCTTGTTGCAATCAGGAATTATCATCCTTTGACTTGAGCTAATTTTCATTGATTTATAAGCAAATTACTCCTTTCCACTTCTTGAATGATGGCTACATATAAAAAGTTCCTTCTTTAGACACTTTTAAAAAGAATCAGTCAGAACACAATAACCACCCTTGAACACTAGAATAAAAGTCATAATCTTGGCATACCACCCTTGAAAGGTTATCGTCCCCAGTTGTAAGTAATATTCAAAGTGACCCATTGTTTTACACATATGTTTTAGATAGTAATTTGATTTTGATAGAATAAAATCAGTCTGCAGATTTTATTAAAATTAGATTAAAATGTTCATTATATTTTGTACCACAATTTTATGCTTTCTAATTGGAATAAAATTTTTTCTTAATGTGATATAATTCAGTAAACTACATTGTGTTATGATTGTTTATAAAATACCATGGTAGATTTTAAAATAACAATAAAAGGTATTGCTTAGATTGAGCAACCAAGATTTTGTTATATGTATTAACCAAAGTAAATTTGTTTTACTTTTATGCTGTAGTTTAAAGAAATAATACAAATCACCAAAAAATGTATTTGTGTAAATTTAATACAAAAACCAGATATTATTAGTTATATGAGTTAGAATTAAGACAATTTTTTCTATCACAATTTTAATTTTAAACTGTTGTACTCTGCTGCTGCATATGGTATTAGTTTTGTTCTCTCTTAAGTTCAGTTTATACCTATTTTAATTTTGCTTCATTTTTTATGCCATAAAACATCTTGGTTTCTTGTAGTTGTTTTTTTCTTATGTACAGTAGAAGACTATGCAATGTTCCATTCAGTATAAACTTTGCCTAGCCTGCAGAAGTAATTTTCTCCTTTTTATGCATGTCTGAGCAGCAGTGATCTGCCAGGGGAAGATCTCGTTCTGCCGATCTTTGTGCCTGATTCATTGAGCAGTTTAAATTATAAATTTTAGTGGGCGAGTAATAACTTCATCCCACAACTTATAGAGCATCAGAACCAGTACAAATATGACCTAATTTTAGATTATCAAAACAAAATTGTTTTGTTTTACAAAGAGATGGACTTTATTCTATCCCATTAATTTTTTCCCCTTTCTTTTTTTCCTTTTCCTCCCACTTGGTATTTTCCTACCTTTTGTTAGAAACATCTGGCTACCTAAAATGACTTTCTCACATGGATTCTAGTCATTTAATTTCTTGTGAGCATCCTCCATTTTATGTTTTCTCCTTTGCCAAAAACCATGCCTTTTTTCTGATGATATTCAGAAATATTGATATATTTTACTTGGAATTGAAAAGAACTTAGACTCTGGTAATTAGGAAGAGAATGGCAAGAAATGGCTTTATTGTAGTTTTCAGCAATTAAAGTCTTTAATTCTCAATTCTTTAGCACTTGAAAATAATTAGGTATTAAAAACTATTTCAATACTCTCACGTGCTAAGCCCCTTAATTATGAGTTCTTTTCATATATTTTCTGTATTGTAGATTTTCATTTGGGATACCCAAAGAGTTTCTGAAACTTCCCGAACTTTTCAAGGTAGAGATTTAGAATGTTGGTTGTGGCATTCACAAGTGAAAATTTGTTTTGTTTTGTTTTGTTTTTCACTAGGATTCTCTTTTTCCTGGCTATCCTAGCTATATATTTAATATGCATATCAAATATTAGAATATCCTTCTATTCTTAGCTGCTATACTTGAACAGTAAGCAGCCTCTCTAAGTCTTCAAGAATTGTGTAGCAGAAAGAGAATCAAATTTAGAGTCAATGTACCAACATTACAATCCTGGTCCTGGGAGTCAGGGTGTATTACTTCTTTTTCCTTAGGAAAATAATTTAATCTATCAATTTCTTCATCTGAAAAACCAAGTGGCTGGACTAAGATACCTTCTAGCTCTACGTTCTATTATTTCTTATAAAAGTAATAAATAATTCTAGTTCAACTTTTTAGTGATGGTAGATCTCATTTTAGAGTTTTTTCATGATTTGGGCTTGATGCATTAAGCACAGTGTCATCTAAAAACTGAAGAGTCCTTGAACTATACACCTCAGAGGAAGTGTTGTTTGTTGTTGTTGTTGTTTTCCTTCATTCTCAAGAGGGTCATAACATTGGGGTGACATCATGACTTGCAGTGAATTGTATCTAAGTGAGGGAGGGCTGTGCAAGTTCACCAACCTCACTCTCTCCAGAGCCATCTGAGTCTAGTGACAAGATATATATCAGGATGCCTAAAGATGAGCCCAGATATTTTTTAAAGCAATTAGGGTTGTGTCTTGCCCAGGGTCACACAGCTAACGTCTGAGGTGAGATTTGAACTCTGATCCTCCTGACTTCAGAGGCAGTGCTTTATCTACTGCGCCACCCAGCTGCCCCCATAGAGAAGACCTCTTCAAATTGAACTGCACTAGATGTCCACTACAGTGATAAACAACTTTGGCAAGCATACATCTCTCTCCCTTTTCTATGTTAAATTGGTTACCAGACTGGTGTTGATTGAGGTTGTCTCTATTTTATCTTTCCAGGAGTCTTGTATAATTTTGACATATTCATGGGTGACACCTTTGTAGAGGAAAGTATTTACAGTTATATTTTGTACTAATGAATCAGATGTAATAAAAAGCAGTGACTTTCCATCAGTTTTGTAATATTCAGGATGTGGCCTGCTGTGGAATATTACTTTTGTTAATATGAAAGTCTACTTTTCTCCTTTCAGTGTCCTCAACAAGGATGCTGTCAATGTGCCTACATTATTCTCATAGAAATTCAGTGTAGATAAGAAGGCAGACATAGGTCAGTAATTACTGATGTTATTCCGATTGCCTTTTTGGTAATAATGTCAGACTTTTCTATGTTCCTGCTGTATCTGCTTACTCATGTACCTCAAGAACCTGTTTTTCAATATCATGAAAGTTGTGTCACATCTTAGATGCCCCTCTATGGCATGGGTCTAGTCCACAGCTTTTCTCATCTTTGTATCCTCTAGTGTCATTTCTTCTTCCAGTGGTCCTGGGGAGTGGCATGTGAGAGTCCAGGTGTGGTACCCCTGCTCTACTTTGGAGAGGAAAAGAATTTGTTTTAAAAATCTTTTTATATCTTTTTTTATTTTTCATCTGTGTATTCTCTGCCTTCTAGTTCCATACATAAGCTCCAGTAGGCTTAACTCTTAGTTGGATCCCTAATTAAGCTTTTGTTCAACTTATTTTCCCTCCATTGCTTCTGTTTGTTTCATTAGGTATTAATATTAATAATGTACCATTAGTCTTTTCAAAACAATTCTTAATATAAGTTTATATTCCAAATCATTGTGACCACTGATTGCCATATCTCTCAAGTTTAGTAAAACAATTAAGTGTTTGCTATGTAAGATAATATCTAAGTTCCTTCAACCTCTTGGTTTTATATGAATTAAATTTTATATGAAATTGTTATAATCAATGTTGATATTTCTTCTATCCATTTCTCTTTTCATCAAATACTTCACCTTTTAAAAAAAAAACAAACAGGTGAGGTTGGAGTTGTGTTCCTTACAAACCATCCATTCTTATTTTTGTACTTAGTTTTGTATTGGTTTTGATCTTTGTTCTAACAATCAGTAACAAATTGTTTTCTATTTGCTAAAATAAAACATCATTTGGTATTTACCATGTCCAATACCTACTGATTCATTTCTTGGAAAAAATATTCCTAATATGTAAAACTCATGTCCCTCTCATTCCCTGCCATGTTTTTATAACTGTTTTACTCATGCTACTTTTTTTAGTCTCACTATAACTTCTTGTTCCCTCACCCAAAAGACACCTCCCCTTTTAACAAAATATATTTATATTAAACAAATAAGCAAAACAAAAATACGTTACAATATTTTATAGTCTATGCCTCATCTCTGTAGTTCTTTTCCTGCCTGAAAAGGAGATCAACATACTTCACCATCAGTCTTCTGACATCACAAATTGGTCATTGCATTGATTAGAGTTCTGAAGTCTTATAGTGGTTATTGAGTAAATTATGAACTATATCTTCTAAGATACATTACATTGTTTTCATTGTCCTCTGTTATCATCTGTGCATTGTCATCACTAAGTACCAAGAACATCATGATTGAATTTGATGAATCTTATCAAAACTGGTTATTATACAAGATAACATTTTTAGGGATCAACATTTAATGTTTCATGTGAAGAATTGCTATAAATCATGAATAAGAGAAATACAAATTAAAACAAACCTGAGGTTTTACCTCATACCCAGAAAAGTGATAAAGATGACAAAAAATGGTAGGAGTAAATGACGGAAGAGCTATGGAAAGACATTCGTAATAATAATATACTTTTGATAGAGCTGTTAATTGTTCCCACCTTTCTGGAAAGCAGTTTAGAAGTATACTTTGTTTAAAGTAACTAAAATATCTGTACCTTTGATTGATATTCCATGCTAGACATTCATCCCAAGAAGGTCAAATTCTGAAAGAAGGGTCCCATTGACATCGAAATATTTATAACTGCATTTCCTGTGCTAGCAAAGAACTGAAATAATGTAGATGCCCATCAGTTACTGGATGACTAACAAGTTATGGTACATGAGTAAAATACATTTCCATGATGAATTAATAACATGAAAAGTGGAGAGAGAAGAAAAAATATATATTAACTGATGTAGAGTAAAAGAAGCAGAACCAAGAAAATAATGGACATAATATCTTTGAAAATGGAAAGAATAATCACCAGAATAAAGAAAACATTAATGCTATGTGATTATAGTAACATTGCCTGTCCTTGAAGAAGAGATGAGAAAAGGGCTTTCATTCCAACAGTGTGCTGGTAAATGTTTAAGAACAGGCTCTATGGAGAGTACCATGACACACTTGCAAGTTTAATCTACTTTATTAACATTTTCTTGGTTGTGACTCCCCAACCCACCAGTGGTGACCAAATCTGTCTTTGTTCCTTCTCACTACCAAGATCAACTGTCTCCAATGAGAGGAGAATTATGTCAAGGCCTCTGGAAACCAGAGGATTGAGGGTCATAGAGCCAATGCCCTAACCCCTTTTTCTACCTACCATCTTACCCCAGTTGCACTTACTCAGTCTCTATGTGGGATCAAGATGAGAAATGGAACAGAAGAGGATTATGGTTTTGTCTTCAGGTGCTAATAGGGGAATTTGGAGTGGGAAAGACCAACCTGTTGTCAAAATTCACATGGAATGAGTTCAGCCATGACAGTCAAACAACCATTGGAGTGGAATTCTCCACTCGAACTGTGCTGCTAGGAACAGCTGCCATCAAAGCGCAAATCTGGGACATAACTAGGTTGGAAAATGTTACAGAGGGTCAGTGGGAGCCCTGCTGGTATTTTTACCTAAACAAACACCAGACCTACACCATAGTGGAGTGCTGACTGAAGGAGCTATATGGCCATGCAGATGCTGCCATCATTGTCTTACTGGTAGGCCACAAAAGTGACCTGAGCCATGCAAGAGAGGTACCCAACAAGACTTGCATGTTTGCTGAAAATAATGGACTTCTATTTATTGAGACCTCAGCTCTTCAGTCCACTAACATTGAACTGGCCTTTGAAACTGTCCTCAAAGGGATTTTTACCAAAGTGTCCAAGCAGCGGCAGAACTATGCCCATGCCAATGCAGTCACCCTGGGCAGTGCCCAACCTGGGCAAGAGCTGAGTTCTGAGAAGAAGGCTTGCTGTATCAGTCTCTGAAGCCAGCTGGTAACCTGATTATTTTGGGCTGAAGCTTCTTCTCTTTGACCTGAATTTCTTATTATTCTCTTCCCAAGAGTCTCAGCCCTAAAAGATGACCCCTTCAAGTTGCACCCTCACTAAGCAGACAGAGAGGGAGGGATCCAAATGTCTAGGAAGCCATTCCTAGTTGGCTTTGAGGAACTGGGACTGATCACTTTCTTAGAGTGTTAGGGGAGTTTCTGTAGCCTAATTCCACACCCCTCCCCTGTCATTCCTGTATATCCATTGTCCTTTCTTCCCTACACAAGATTAATTTGCTTCTGGGATATTTCTTTGCCCTTTGAGAAGGTCACCTAGCCTGAAGGACCTTGCTCTCACTCACCCAGGAATCCAAAATTCTACTGCCTGTGTTCCCCTGACCCTCTCCAGCAATGCCCCACATCCCTATCCAACCAGGTCCCACCAATAAAACTGTTTTGTAACCAAGGGCAAAAAAAAAGTCTCCACCATGATCTAAAGTCTAGATAATCAACAAAACAATACATCAAGATTTGATCTGTAATATTTGGAGATTCCAAGGTATAAATGTTCACAATGAAAATTTAACAGTACATTAGATAGTTTAAACTGGCTTTTTAACACACTTCTGCTTAATTATCATAAATGAGTAACACTACCTTGCCTCCCCAAATCAATGTTGTTATTAAGAGTTTAGAAGATTGCAAATATTTAAAGGTAATTTTCCAATGATCTAACAGGTGGTCAGTAAGCATTTATTAAGTGCATACTATGTGCCAGCCACTATGTTTACTGCAGAATCCAGATGGTCAGGTCTTCTATAAGGCAATTTGCTGAGAGAAAAATTTCCCATTTTGTTGCTTTATTTCCTCCCCTCCCTCATTATATAGAGAGAACTTTTTTTGCCTTTTGGGTCGTTTTCTATCCTTTGCAAGGGGAATATGGGAATAATAATCCATATTGTCTCTTTTAGGCTATTAAAAGACTTTTTGAAAATATTATGACCACTAAATGTTGAAGAAGCTGTGGAAAAATTGGAACACTAATGCATTGTTGGTAGAGCTGTGAACTGATCCAACCATTCTGGAGAGCAATTTGGAACTATGCCCAAAGGGCTATGGGACTGTGCATACCCTTTGACCCAGAAATACCACCATTAGGTCTTTTTCCCAAAGAGATCATAAAAAAGGGAAAAGGACCCACATGTCCAAAAATATTTATAGCTGCTCTTTTTATGGTGGCAAGGAATTGGCAATTGAAGGGATGCCCATCAATTGGGGAATGGCTGAACAAGTTGTGGTATAAGAATGTGCTGTAAGAAACGATGAGCAGGCAGATTTCAGAGTAACCTGGAAGGACTTACATGAACTGATGCTGAGTGAGATGAGCAGAACCAGGAGAACATTGTACCTGGTATCAACAACATTGTGTGTTGATCAACTCTGATAGATTTGACTCTTCTCAGCAATAGTCCAAGATAGTTCCAAAGGTCTCATGAAGGAAAATGCTCTCCAAAACCAGAAAAAAAGAACTGTGGCATCTAGATGCAGATTGAACCATACTATTTCTGGGTGTTTTTGTTTTATTTTATTTTGAGGTTTTGAGGTTTTTCCCTTTCGCTCTGATTCTTCTTTCACAGCATGACTAATGCAGCAATATGTTTAATGTGATTGTACATATATAACCTATATCAGATTGCTTGCTGTCTTGGGGAGGGAGGAGGGAGGGAGAAAAATTTGAAACTAGAAATCTTATAAAAACAAATGTTGAAAACTATCTCTACATGTAACTAGAAAATAATAAAAAACTTTTATTATGATTAACAAAAATATTATGACTATTTCTAAACATGATGCCTTGTGTTCAACATCCTATATTTACCTGCTAATATTAATAAAATATATATTTTCACATCATGATCTTTTTCTATACATGTCCTCATAACAGAATGAAAATAAAAAATAACTTTAAAGCTAATATTTTGATCTCTGAACATGCAGTCCAGTACAGCTTTAAACAGAACTTAAAAGAGATATATAATTAGTCAGATCCCACATTTTAAAATTGTACCTTGCCTTCAAAAGATATATGAGAAATAGCTAACTTGGGTCATTCCAGGCTTTATAAAAATAAGGTAACAGACATAGTCCTTTAATCTTATAGCCTAATGAATTCATACAGCTGTTTTGCTTTAGCAATAACAGTACTTTTATTTCACTCTTATTGATCTCTGGAAATAATTGTCAATTCTAATTTGCAAGATAAGTTTGTGCAATCATCTCTATAAATGCAGATCAGCAACCTCTCTATAATTAGTAGTCTTATAGTTTCCTGGGGCACTGGAGGAGGAAGAAGAGGAAGAGGAGAGGAGGAGGAGGAGGAGGAGGAGGATGGTGGTGATGTTGTTGGTTAGTATTTATATCCCTTTTTTTTTTTTTTTACAGTTGAGGAACCTGAGGCAAACAGGTGAAGTGACTTCACACAGCTGTTATTTGAGGCCAGATTTGAACTCATGTCTTCCTGACTCCAGGTCCAGCTCTCCATCCACTGTGCTACCTAGCTGCCCCTGAGAGGATAAGTGACCTTCCTAACGTCACATACCAATATGTGCCAGGTGGGACATGAACCAAGGTCTTTCCTGACTTTGAGAATAGCTATTTATTCACTATGATGCCTCTCTTAGATAAATAGTATGTTGCTAAACAAGCCCATCTTTATTATTTTGAAATTATAACAATATAGGCTTCCACTAAAGTTGTACTTTGATGCTTCATCCTGGTATGGAAGCAAACCTGAGTTCTCAAAAGACTTTGCCAGTGGGGTGCAAGCTATGACAGATTCTCCCATCTGGAAAGTCTTAGAATACAAGCCTAGTAATAGACTATGTGTCTGTCCTCAGAGAACCAGACAATGTAAATATAAAACTGCTCATTACTAGGATTGCCTGAGGGTGATGAATTTTTATTTGTTTTGGTTATATCTTTCAAAGATTATCTCCTAAATTGTGGAGGTATGTAGTAGACTGAAATCAGGCCTCAGATCCAGTGATGTGCACAGCTGTTACAAAGGTAAGTCATAGCTCTGAGGTGGATGATCTGGGCCCTTGTATGTATGTATAGAGGTATTTCCAGGGAGCACGTAAGGGGTGCTTACCTGCTCAACAGGCCAATCAGAATGACTACATAGGCTACATGGGGTTATTGAGTGGACCTTAAAAGATCATGGGAAGCCATACCCAGTAAAAGAACTGCCTCAATCAAATACTGTGACTCTGAGGGGATTTATTAAAACCCCCTTACATCAAAAGAGAACATCAAAAAGAACAAGCGCTTGCCTACAGGAAGGGGCAATATTCTGCACTTGTATGGGAGCATCACTGAAAGACTGAAGTAAGAAAATCTAGGCAACCTTAATCATATAGAAGTTTAACATCATAAGCTTAGGTTTATGGAATTTATAAATCAAGGAACTAATACTCTATATATTATCTGAAAGCTTCAATGAATGTTTAGGTCCTCTCAGCTATTTATTGTACTATGTTCCCACCCTTAATTTGTTTATTGTTATATTAAACTAAGTGCATTTTTAGAATTTAATTATTAAGTTATTGAATTAATAAATAAGGATCTTACTTCCAGATCTATATCATTTAGTCTCTAGGAAACACTATTTTGTTGTTGTGCCTTAACTCTTAACTTTATTTTTTTAACATGCTTGCATCATTCTCATACTGTGATATTTATCATATTCTTATTTTTTCTTTCCTTCTGCCTTATACAGATATATGAAATAACAGTTATTTCTTTTTTAAAATAATAAAAATTTTTATTTATAGTTTTGAGTTCCAATTTTTATCCCTCCTTCCCTCCCTCCCCTGCCCCTTCCCTGGGGTAGTAAGCAATCAGATATGGGTTATGCATGTGCAATTATGTAAAACATAATCATATTAGTCGTTTTGTACAAGAAAACTTGAATAAAAGAAAAAATGAAAGATAATGAAAAATAGCATGCTTCAGTCCGTGTTCCATCCATATCAGTTCTTTCTTTGGAGGTGGATAAAATGTTTCATCAGTAGTCCTTTGGA
The DNA here is from genome assembly GCF_019393635.1 of Dromiciops gliroides. NCBI lineage: Eukaryota > Metazoa > Chordata > Mammalia > Microbiotheria > Microbiotheriidae > Dromiciops > Dromiciops gliroides. Next base: position 361,192,906 of record NC_057863.1, on the reverse strand, counting down.
ATTGTATTGTATTATTGTACTGCTGGAAATAGTTGTCATTCACCATTCTTAATCAAACAGTATTGCTTTCTCTGTGCACAATGTTTTCTTGGTTCTTCTCACTTCACTATACATCAGTTCATACAAGTCTTTCCAGGCCTTTCAGAAATCCAGGCTTGTCCTTTCTTATAGCACAATAATATTCCATCAGCATCATATACCACAGATTGTTTAACCATTCACCATGTGATGGGCATTCCTTTGATTTCTAATTCTTAGCCCCCACAAAAAGAACTGCTACAAATATTTTTGTACAAATAGGTCTTTTTTAGTGGGCAGCTAGGTGGTACAGTGGATAAAGCACCAGCCCTGGATTCAGGAGGACCTGAATTCAAATCTGGTCTCAAACACTTGGCACTTACTAGCTGTGTGATCCTGGGCAAGTCACTTGACCCTCATTGCCCCACACAAAAAAAGGGCATTTAAAAGGTATTTTTCTCTTTTGGGGGATGTCTTTGGGATAGAAACCCAGCAGTGGTATTGCTGGATCAAAGGGTATGCACAATTCTATAGCCCTTTGGGCATAGTTTTTTTCACAACTCCACCAACAGTGGATTAGCATCCCAGCTTTCCCAAATCCCCTCCAACATCCAGTATTTTCTATTTTTTGCTATATTTGCCACTCCGTTAGGTGTGAGGTGATACCTCAGAGTTGTTTTAATTTGTATCTCTCTGATCGAGAGTGATCTAGAGCATTTTTTTATATGATTGCAGATAACTTTGGTTTCTTTGTCTGAAAACTGCCTGTTCATATCCTTTGACCATTTATCAATTGGATAATGGCTTCTTTTTTTATATTTGATTCAGTTCTCTATATATTTGAGAAATGAGATCTCTCCCAGAGGAATTTGTTTCAAAAATTCTTTCCCAGTTTATTGCTTCCCTTGTAATCTTGGTTATATTAGTTTTGTTTGTGCAAAACCTTTTTCTTTTTATATCATCAAAATGATCTATTTTACATTTTCTTTTGCTCTCTGTCTCTTCTTTGGTCCAAAATTTTTCTTCTGCCCTTAAATCTGACAGATAAACAATTCTATGCTCTCTTAATTTGCTTATGGTATGTTGGTCTATACCTAGTTTCTGCCATACTGTTTTCCAGTTTTCCCAGTAGTTTTCTCAAATAATGAGTTTTCGTTCCAAAGGCTTGGATCTACCTATTCTATTTCACTGATCAGCCTCTCTATTTCTTAACCAGTACCAGATCATTTTGGTAATTACTGCTTTATAATATAGTTTGAGATCTGCTACTGCTAGACCGCCTTCTTTCATAATTTTTTTCATTGATTACTGTGATATCTTTGAGCTATTGTTTTTCCAGATTAATTTTGTTATTATTTTTTCTAGAATTACAAAATATTTTGATAGTTTGATTGTTATAGCACTAACTAAATAAATAAATTAACTTAGATAGGATTGATATTTTTATTATATTGGCTCAACTTACACATGAGCAATGAGTTTAGATCTGACTTTATTTGTGTGAAAAGTGTTTTATAGTTCTGGTCATGTAGTTCCTGGGTTTGTCTTGGCAGGTAGACTCCCAAGTATTTTATATTGTCCAGTTACTGTAAATGGAATTTCACTTTCTATCTGTTGTTGCTGGACTTTATAACAGTTATTTCAAGAAGACTTTTGAAGTGTTTTTCCCTAACATTAAGAAAAAAACATAATTTATTAAACTACCTCTACTTTTCACAAAGGAATTCGGAAGAAAAAAATATTACAGATATCTTTGGATTCAAAATCATGATGTAGTACTTATGTTTCCTTATTACCATGAAATATTATTTACTGAGTGGAACTATTAGCAACATTTTATGACAGGAATTTATTTTCCATACAGCACCACATCAGCACCTTCCTAATTGTAATGTTTATGGGCCAGTTTTTCTGTCATCGAAATTTCCTCATAAGGACACTTTGCTTTTAAAAAACTTTTCACAAATCTGTTTCATTTCTATCTTGTTGAGTAGTAGTATTACGTAGTAGAAAGATCATTGAAATGGAAGATCTTGGTTCTAATCCTGGCTCTGCTACTAATTTTGAAATCCTGAGCAAGTTCCCCTGTCTTCTCTGGGCTTCTTTTTACTTACATGTAAAATGAGGCAATTGAACCAAATGGTCTGCAAGACTTCTTCCTAGCTATAAAATTGTGAGACCATTATCTGAGAGTAGTGTTCTGTTTAAACAAGATTCCCTAGAAATGCAAAAATAAGTGGTAGTGATCCAATTCAGAACTGATACTAATTTTTTATTCCTCTTGAACAGGACCAAGGGAGCATATTATACCAGAAGCCAAGAACACGGAATATTCCCCTTCTCTCAAATTCATAGAACCCTGAAATTTCTCCAGTTTTATCAAACAAAAACGAAGGGCCAGATTGTCAAATATTCACAGATTTCAGAAGTCACACCAATTCATAAGGCAAGTAGTGAAAAAATTTTGAATGAACGATTACTTAAAATGTAGTAAAAATATAAGGGTATTTTTTTTTTTTTTAGTGAGGCATTTGGGGTTAAGTGACTTGCCCAGGGTCACACAGCTAGTAAGTGTTAAGTGTCCGAGACCGGATTTGAACTCAGGTACTCCTGACTCCAGGGCTGGTGCTCTATCCACTGCGCCACCTAGCTGCCCCAAGGGTATTTTTTAGCAACAAATAAAAATATTTTTAAAATATAGCAGTTTGTAAATTTGTAAAAGCATTACTTCAATTTTAATGTACTAAATGAATCATGACTTGATTTTACTGTGACATACATGATGATATTGCATTAGAGTTATCTTTAAAGTCTGTTGATTGTTAGGACCTGCAAAGAGCCTCATTGGATACCTAAACATCAAATATAGTTTTAATAATGTGAATTGTCCACTCATGTTTGTAAACTGGGCCCAAACTAATTAGAAATTTCTTTGTTACATTATCTTTTGTTAGTCTAAATTCTGTTAAAATAGGAAACAGGATTTTTTTAAACTTAAGAACCTCTTAAGAATTCTTTAACTTAAGAAAATACTTATATCAAGGCATCCCATTTATGAAATTCCAATGGCATAACTTATTCTAGAATTTTTTCTTGACTGTTTATAACTTTTCTAAATTGCTGGAAATTGTTAATAAAACCTGTTCTTCTTATAAGCCACTTTTATGTAAGTACTGCATCAGAAGGTTCCATTAAACTTTTAGTTAATTTCATGGTAGCTTCTATTACTCCTAGAAGAGCAGTCAGGTGAGGATCATGGGCCACAGATCTTCCTTCAACATTTAGATTAATTGCATTACCCTTTAAAGAGAAATTTAACTTAGAGAAACCAGTGATAGTCTTTAAAGAAATTTACAAAAAATCCCTTTTTTCCTTCTAAATGCAAAATCAAGGTTTTAAAACATAGATATTAATTAAAACCATATTATTCTAAGAAAGTTCCAAGTAATTACATACAAATAAAGATAACATATTTTTAAATTGTCATGCCAATTCAACATGCCTGTTTTATAAGTTTTATTGGATAGAATAATCTCAAAAAGGAAAAGAAACTTACTACTACTGTTGTTGATGGTACAGTTTCTCAATAGAACCAAGTCTGCTTTCATCAATTGAACCTTCAACTCTAATATGGAGAATTACATCTAATTACATTTGAAATACACTATAGAACTGATTACAAAAAAAAGGGGGGAGCTGTTTTTCCCTTTGTCTCATAGATTTAATTACCACATTATCATGTAAGCATTGGGCTATATTTTGCCACCGTTTCACCCTCCTAGCCCCCATATTCTTTCAGGTATGCACCTAACCTTTTGTAATATTTGACAAGACCTCCAGAAAAACAGATCTTCTCCCTTTCTCCTATAAACCAATCCCATAAAACAGTTCTCATTCTCTGGAGAGCGTTTCTGACAACCCTTGTATAGAAGCTCTTCTCAGATTATTAGATCTTTTATCAAGTCAATCTTAAACCTTCTCTAATAATCTCAATCACTTTGACTTTCCCTAATATCTTCTTTATCTCATCACACTTTAGTCACAGTATAACTTTCTTCTGAATTGTTTTCTATATTATTTATGTTGTATAGCTTAATAAAACAATTTAGTTAAATTACAGTAAGTAAAAATGACTTCCTGAGCACAGGAATATCATAGTCCTCAAAATTTGCAAATCTTAGGTAAACCAGTGACACATTTCTTTTCATGTTAATACATTATTAACTTATTCCCGTTGTTATCTACTTGGATCCCTAGATCTTTTTCAGTTATTACTGAAAATAACCTTGTTTTATATTAGTTTAGTTTATATTTCCTTATGAATTTACCACTCACTATTTGTGCTTCTGTTCAGTTAAACAAGTGTCTATGCATTATCCTCTTCTATATTTAAAATCTAATAGAAGAATTTATAGTTTTATAGTCTTTACTTCCAACTACTACCCTAGGTTACTGCAAACATTTAGAATTTTAATAGTGTTATTGGTTTCTCTTTGTAGGTCACTTATGAGCAATGAATATGGTGATTGCATATTGTATCAGTGACTACAAATATAAAATATGTATGTATATATGTATATATACATGTGTGTATATATATATATGTATATGTGTGTATATAGATATAGATTTTGTGTGTGTGTGTGTGTGTGTGTGTGTGTACTCAGGAGGACCTGAGTTCAAATCCAGCCTCAGACACTTACTAACTATGTGACCCTGGACAAGTCACTTAACCCCATTGCTTCAAATATAATATATATATGATTCTCAAATCTACCTATCCTGCCTCAAGCACTCTGCTCATCTCCAGTCTTGCATATCCAACTGCCTTTCAGATATCTTGAACCAGATGTCCAGTAGACAATCTTAAACACATTATGTCCAAAACAGAACTCATTATATTTCCTCCTAAATCCTTCTCCTTCCTACCTTCCCTATTACTGTAAAATGCGACACTATCCTCTTAGTCCCTCAGGCTCAGAACCTAGGAATCATCCTGGACTCTTCATTATCTCTTCCTCCCCCTCCCTCATATCTAATCTGTTGCAAAAATCTATCACATTTACCTCTGCAACATCTCTCAAAACACCCCTTCCTCTCCTCTGACACTGCTACCATTCTGGTGCAGGCCCTTATCACCTCATGCCTTGATTAGTTTAGTAGCCTGCTGGTGGGTTTGCTTGCCTCAAGTCTCTCCTCACTTTAATATACCCTCCATTCAGCCATTAAAGTGATTTTTCTAAAGTGCAGGTCTAATCATGTCATCCTCCCTACTAAATAAACTCCAGACTCTCCCTGTGGTCACCAGGTTTAAATACCAAATGCTATGTTTGGCATTCAAAGTATCCCATCACCTAGCCCCCACCTACATTTCTAGTCTTCTTATACCTCATTCCCTAACATGTATTCTTCAGTCCAGTAACACTGGCCTCCTGGCTGTTCCATGAAGACTATTCTCCACCTCTTGTCTCCCATCATTTTTTCTGACTGTCCTTCATACCTGGAATGCTCTCCCTCCTCCATTCCAACTACTAACCTCCCTGGCCTCCTTCAAGTCCTAACTAAAATCCCATTTTCAGGAAGCCTTTTCCAACCCCTCTTAATTCTAATGCCTTCCATCCGTTAATTATCCTTTATTTATCCTGTATATCCCTTAGCATATATTTGTTTTTACATTGTCTTCCCCATTAGATTGTAAGCTCCTTGAGGACAGAGACTGTCTTTTGCCTCTTTTTGTATCCCCACTTCTTAGCACAGTCCCTGGCACAAAGTAGGCACTTAATAAATGTTCGTTAATTTATTGATCATTGTGCTTGATATACAAAAATCAGTATTTTTAATAAAAGGTATAAGTAAAACAAAAAGTATTTTCTATAAAATAATTCAACACAGATTTCCTATAAATAACCAGATTTCCTCATGCACTTAAAATATTTATTTGATATTTTTTGAAGAACAGTTTGTTATCAAGTTTGAATGTATCACAGTAATTTTCCATGAAAGTCAGAATTGGAACTTTGAGATTTTCTCCTCAAATGGAGTTATAATTCTCACCCAGTTTTGTGTAGCACTTTTTTCACAACAGTTCTGTAAATAAGCCAGTTTTATTTGTAGTGAACTGATAATACTATTAGAAATTGGTATAACATGTATCTTTACTGTAAATTTTACTATATTCCTAATAAATTACTAATTAATATTTACAATTATTAAAAATCAAGGAGCACTAACTTCTTAAGTTCTTATAGCTTTTATTGTAATCAGAATACCATATTAAAGGAAAGATTTTCATTAGAAAAATGGCTTTGAAAAATGGTATTTTCTCTCAAGGCAAATGTTGTGAGGAATGAGCCTCAATGGGCATGTTTCTTTACAAAGCAACTCCAGTGTTTCCTTTCTCTGTTTTCCATTACAGACTGTTTCTTGGTAACATTTTCCCCAAACTGCCTTATAGTCACCATTAAAATTATGAAGCAGAGGAGGATAATGGGCACTTATTATTGACATTTTTCTTGTGTTTGAGATCGGTATTCAAATAATAGAAGGGTTGCAGTTTTATGATTGAAAGCTTGTACTGCTTTTGCATGTCTCAACAACTGAAATACTGCAGTCTAAAGATCATGTTGTCTTGTGTCATGTGAGAGTGGCAGCCGGATGGGGAGTAAGCTTTTTAAGTGAAAGTTCCTCTGTAATTTCCCCCTGTTCTACTTGACTGAAGACAAATGATACAGTCACCGAAAGCTAAATATTTGAAAGTAAATATAGCATTGAATTATTTTTAATGCTTCATTGATGCCTTTTGATTTTTTCCTATGAGCACCCCCACATAGAAGTCTCCTTTTTAGCTATGAAACCCAGTTACACTATTTTCTATCACAGAAACATCATCCAACAGCATTTGGAACATTCAATTCAGTATTTATTAAATGCCTGCTATGTGCCAGATTCTTTTCTTTTAAAGTACTTGTAATTTCATTGGTTTACATTCTTCTCCATCTTTGAGGATCAGGTTTTAACTACATAGGTTTTTTTTTTTTCAAATAAGGTATATAATTCTAGGTGTAGTTTTGAAAAATATTATGCTTGGGGGTGGGGCCAAGATGGCAGAGGAAAGGCAGTGAGCTCTCAAACTCATGACACAATCACTCCAAAAGACATCCAAATAATGCCATAAGACAATACCTGGAGCAGCAAACCACACAGAAGAATGTGCTGAAATGATCTTCTAACCAAGAATGCCTTGGAACGGCAGAAGGAGGGAGCTGCTATGCTGAGACCAGAGTGGAGCCCAACCCCACAGTCACCCTGACACAGATCCAGTCCCAGGGAAGCCTCACCAGAGAAGGAGACCCCCAGAGCCTCTGAACCAGCTGAAGCACCAGTGTCGTCTGGAACTAAGCTCACAGTCTGGTGAGAGGGCTGAGCCCTTGGCAAGGGGGAGACTACAGGGGTCTATGCTGGTGCTGAGTCTGGACTTGGGTTTTTCACTCCTGCTGAGAACCAGGAGGTAGGATTGAGTAGCAGTGGCCCAGGTCGGGGAGGGGCACAGGCTTGTTAGAGCTGAAAACCACAACACACAAAGCTGGTTGATGAGTAAGTTGGTCTGAGGTCATCTATGGACCAGGGAACAGGCTAGGTGAGTGAAGAACCTGATCCTCCATAATCATACCACCTGGGACTTCTGAAGCTTGGGATACTGCAGCCTGGAAACAGTGCCCCACTTTAAGGAGCTAAAAGTCAAGTCAAAGTAAGGCAAGATGAGCAGATAGAGAAAGGTGAGGACCATAGAAAGTTTCTTCAGTGACAAGGAAGATTGAGGTACACCCTCAGAGGAAGATGTCAACTTCACGGCCCCTATATCTGAAGCTTCCAAGAAAAATATGAATTGTTCTCAGGCCATAGAGGCACTCAAAAAGGACTTTGAAGATAAAGTTAGAGAGGTAGAGGAAAAAATGGAAAGAGAAATGAGGGTGATGCAGGAAAGACATGAGAAGAAAGTCAACAGCTTGAAAAGCCAAATGGAAAAGCTTTCTAGTGAAAAAAAATTGCCTAAGAATTAGGATTGAACAAATGGAAGCCAGGGACTTTATGAGAAACCAAGACACAATAAAGCAAATCCAAATGAATAAGAAAATAGAGGGCAATGTGAAATATCCCCTTGGAAAAACTGCTGACCTGGAATATAGGTCCAGGAGAGATCATTTGAAAATTATTGGTCTACCTGAAAGCCATGATCAAGGAAAGAGCATAGACATCATCTTCCAAGATATTCTCAGGGAAAATTGCCCTGAAATTCTAGAAGCAGAAGCTAAAATAGAAATTGAAAGAATCCACCGATCACCCCCAGAAAGAGCTCCCAAAAGGAAAACTCCTAGGAATATTATAGCCAAATTCCACAACTCTCAGGTCAAGGAGAAAATATTGCAAGCTGTCAAAAAAGAAAGAATTCAAGTACTGTGGAACCCCAGTCAGAATAGCACAAGATCTAGTAGCTTCTACATTGAAGGACCAGAGGGTATGGAATATGATATTCCAGAGAGGCAAAGGAATTGGGATTACAACCAAGAATCACCTATCCAGAAAAACTGATCATAATCTTTCAGAGGAAAAATGGGACTTTAATGAAAACGAGGACTTTCAGGTATTCGTGATGAAAAGACCTGAACTGAATGGCAAATTTGACTTTCAAATACAAGACCCTAGAGAACCGTAAAAAATTGGAGTTGGGGGACATAACCTGGGGTTGTACAGTGGGTGACTGTCTTGGGTCTGAGGACGGGTTTTGGCTGGGATCCCCCTGGGTTCAGGGTGGATGCTTTGTCCACTGTGTCACCTGGCTACCACATGATGACATCTTTAGGGTTAAATTGAGGGATGAGGGGAATGCACTGGGGGAGGGGAAGGGCAGAGGTAAAATCCTACATGAAAGAAACAGGAAAAGGCTTATGGAGTAGGGGAAGAGATGGAGGGAGGAACAAGGCAGTAAATGAATTTTACACTCATCAGAAAAGGCTCAAAGACCTTAAACTCATCAGAGTTGCCTCAAGGAGGAACTAACACACACACACACACACAACTGGGTGGAATAATCTATTTAATCTAGGCAGTAAATGAGCCTAACACTCATCAGAATTGGCTCAAAGACCTCAATCTCATTAGAATTGGCTCAAGGAGGGAATAACATACATACTCAATTGGGTGGAGTAATCTCTCTAACCCTGCAGGAAAATAGGAGGGGAAGGGGATAAAGAGAGGGGGGCAAAAGAAGGAAGGGCAGATTGGGGGAGGGGACAGACAGAAGCAAATCCCTTTTGAAGAGGGATAGGATGAAAGAAGATGAATAATAGAATAAATATCATTGGGAAGGCAATAGGATGGAAGGGAAACAGTTAACAATAGTAATCATGAAAAAGAGAAAAGGGGGGAAAATTGTACAAAAAAACATTTATAGCAACTCTTTGTGGTGGCTAAGAATTGAGAATCAAGGGAATGTCCATCAATTGAGGAATGACAGAAGAAGCTGTGGTTTATGATTGTGGTGGAATGGTCTTGTGCTATAGGAAATAACAAACAGGATGATCCCAGAAAATCCTAGAAAGACTCATGAATTGATGCATAGTGAAGTGAGCAGAGCTGTGAGGACATTGTGCATAGTGACAGCAGTATTGTTCAATGAGCGATTGTGAATGTCTTAACTACTCTCAGAAATGCAGTGATCCCAGACAATTCCAAGGGACTAATGAGGAAGTTTACTATGCACCCCCATAGAAAGAACTGATAAAAAGAACACTTGTGGATTGTACATATATAACCTGGTTGCGGTCTTGTGGAGGGGGGAGGAAAGGATGGAAGGGAGGGAGAAAAATTTGGAACTCCGAATCTTATGAAAATGAATGTTGAAAACTACCCTTACATGTAACTGAAAAAAATAAATAAATGTGTGTTGCTAGAAAAAAGAAAAAGAAAAAGAAAGAAAAATATTATGCTTAAACAGAAGCATTTAAATACTTAAAAAGAGACAAGTGGTGCCACAGTAGATAGTGCACTGGGCCTATAATTTGGAATACCGGAGTTCAAATCCAACCTCAAACATTAGCTGTGTGACTTTTGACAAGTCATTCTGTTTGCCTCAGTTTCCTCAACTGTAACAATGGGGATAACAAAAGCACCTATCTCACAGACTTATTGTGAGACTCAAATGAGATTATATTTATAAATATTCGTACAGTGCCTGGCATTTAGTAAGTGCTATGTACATTCTTATTCCCTTCCCACTTCCTCCTTAAAATATAAAGAGAAACTGATTAAAGTTTAATCAGCTCTCTTTTTGATAAGTATTAGTTATGATACATAGAAACTTGCTAATCAGATAGACAAAGGACCAGATTCAGGTCTGTAATTCATAGTATATGTTGCTGTGTATCTTACACACACACTTGTATACACACACAAACACAAAGTCACTAATATCTGAGATTAAAATCTGCACTTTCAAATTGGTTTCATTTGAGGAGCAAAATACAGCATCAGAAATAAAAATAAAAGACTCCAAGTAGCATATAATTTATATTTTGTTTTTACATCATCGGTTATTCAAAGATTTCTAATCATATTAATGACTTTGAGATAATGTAAAATACAATTTATTAATATTTTAAGAATAGAGCATGTGAAGGAATTTATATTGTAACATGTTATAAATCAGGCATATAATTTAAAGGATATTAATTAGTATTATAGCCTATAAAGAATGAGTAAAGGGGCAGCTAGGTGGCACAGTGGATAAAGCACTGGCCCTGAATTCAGGAGGACCTGAGTTCAAATCCGGTATCAGACACTTGACATTAGCTGTGTGACCGTGGGCAAGTCACTTAACCCCCATTGCCCTGCCCCCCCCAAAAAAAGAATGAGTAAAACAGTATTAGCATTTTGCCGTCTAGCAGGTAATAGTTTTATATGTTTCCATGGAAATTAGACCCTTCATTTATAGCATATTTTTCCAATTACAAACTGTACTCTTCCCCTAAAACCTAGTGTGCAAAAGCTTATCTCAACCTATCAATGCACTCACCCAGAATGACTTCAGTCTCCCTCTTCCTTTGGCCTCCTATGGGAGTCACATGTGGAATTCAAAGTCAGTCCCCATTGGGATCTTTCCTTCCTTTCTGTTACAACTTTTTTTCTGCCAGTTTTAAAAAATATCCTTTTAATTTAATAACATAACTAGAGTAGCTTCCCTTAAGCTTCACACTCTGAAAAACCTGAATCCCCCTTCCCTAGCTGCCCAACTTTTAAAATAATTTTCAAACTCGATAATTTAGTGTACTTTTTTCTTTAGCATGTACCAATTATATTAGCTATGTTAGCTGAAGAAAACACAGAGGTTTTAGTTGACTACAAACATAGTATGAGTCCTCAGTATGATGTAGCAGACAGAAAAAAAAAAAAAAAAAGGGGATCTTAGAGGTATAGGTCCCAGAAAAGTGGTGAGGTGATAGTTTCTGCATATTTTACCCTTGCTAGGACACATGTAGAGTATTATGCTTGGTTCTGGGTAACACGGTCTTTAAAAGCCATTGATAAGCCAAAGAGCAGCTAGGAGGAAACAATCCCTGAGTCTGTCATCAGTTCTAAGTAATGCTTAGAGAATCAAAATCAGGGTAATACATACATCTTAGCTCATTCAAGTATGGAAGGACTGATATGTGGAAGAGGGATTACATTTGTTCCTTTTTGTCCCAGAGAACACAATGAAGAAGAATAGGTATAAATTGTTAAGAGAGCAAATTTTGTCTTCATTTCACAGAAGGAAAAAAAACACCTCCCTAATAATTAGAGCTCTTCAGAAGTGGGATGACCTGCCTCAGCAGGTGGGGGTTCTCCCTCTCTGGAATTCCTGAAGCATAGGTGTGTTATTATGATAATTTTGCTCTGACATAGCTTATACCAAATGCCCACTGAGGGTCTCTTCCAGATCTGAACTATAGTGCTTTTCTTTCAAAGACCTCATTTGGAAGAAATAATGATACAAAAAACCCCAGCAACAATAGCTAGCCTTTATATGTCATTTTAAGGCTTACAAGGAACAATGTGTTATATTGTTTGATGCTCACAATAGCTCTGGATAATAGGTGCTACTATTATCCCCATTTCTTTTTTTTTTTTTAAGTGAGGTAATAGGGGTTAAGTGACTTGCCCAGGGTCACACAGCTAGTAAGTATTAAGTGTCTGAGGCCGGATTTGAACTCAGGTACTCCTGACTCCAGGGCTGGTGCTCTATCCACTGTGCCACCTAGCTGGCCCCTATTATCCCCATTTCAAACAGAAGGGGATATTGAAGCCAAGAGGTGAAGTGACTTGCCCAGGACCACAAAGCTAATAAATGTCTGAGGCAGGATTCAAATTCAGGTCCTCCTGATTCCAAGCCCAGCAATCAGTGCACTGTGCCACATAGCTACTTTGCATGTCACATACTGTTGATTGATGGGCTAAATTTGAATTGGCAAGTTACTTACAAAATCAAAAGAAATCATTTCAGTTATCATAACTGAAAATATTTAGAATTGGCATTGATGAGGTGAATATTATGGGAATATTGAAGAAAAATAATTATTGCATCTCAGAATTTCTGATAAAAGGAGAGGAAAACAAGGTATAGTGGATAGGAATTTTTGTTAAATTCAGGGAAAGGATAGGTGGGAACTCATGGAGTAGAATTCTGTAGGGATCATCAGCAGAAAAAGAATGGAAATATTCAAGAATAAAATTATGAAGACAAAAAGGGAAATAAACACGTATATAGGGAGGCAGACAGTGGTATTCTATTTGAATAAGCATAACACTCTGCATATCTGACTAGGTCTATTTACAGGGAACTTAAAGCAACTTAAATTTTTAAAGCATTTACAGAAGACCAAACAAAGAAAGATCACATGATGAGACATGAATATAAAAGCAGAGCATAGTCTCTGGAGAACGTGTCAGAAGGTTCATTTCCTGGTCATGCCAGTGTGTACCAGGATACAAGTATGGTAATGGTGGTATGTGTACAAGGGTATGCCTGCCCCCATGACTTCCGTGTCCAGTGGCATCATTTCTTTCCAGAGCAACTACCTGTTCCCCTTTGAAGTCCCAGGAGTTTTCTCTTTGTGTTGCCATTCAGCTTTCTCCATTTGGCTTGGATTCAGTGCTAGTCCCTTCTCCCCACCACTCTGCTCTCTGCTGGCATTTCTGTTGGGCTTCTTTCTGTTGCTGTTTCCCCTTTGTTGCCCTTTCCTGGTATCTCCCTCTATTGATGTCTCACGCTGCCATCTGCTGGTCTGTCTACTGGACTGTGGCCATGACAGCTAGAGACTATAAACTTAGGATTTTAGGCTCTTTTAAAAAAATGCTTTGTCAATGCTTTTTTTTTTTTAATTTTGCTGTCAACCTCCCAATTACTCCCCCAGAAATATCCTCCCTTGTTTTAAAAAAAAATAGTACAATGGAGTAAACAAGCTAACACATTGACTGTTCACCAAAATATCTGTCTACTCAGATTCACCACTCTGTACCCAAAGAAGGGAGGTATGTTTCACCATCATCAATCTAATTTCTGGTATCATTTCATGTTATGTTACTGTGGTTTTTAATTATATTATTATTAGACTGCTTTTCATCTGCTGTTGCTCAAGCTCTCTTAACATGTACTCCATTTCTGTTGTATCAGAAGAATTTCTTTTGTCTCCTTTCATGATCTCAAGTCCCTAGTTTGGGTCTGCACAGGTTGTCCTGTGCTCTCCATCTAAAAGAGCTATACAGAAATTTGATAGAGATGTGGTAAACAAATTCCTTTCAGCCCCTGTCATGAGCCTCTTCACTACCAGTAATAGGGATCTATAGATCCTTGACTGTGCCTCCTGGGTACTTAAATTCTTTCTTTCTAACTCCTTGCATCATTTTTTCTTTGACCTGAGAGTTCTGGATTTTACCTATAATGTTTCCAGAAGTTTTCCTACAGTGATTTCTTTCAGGAGGTAACCTATACATTCTTTCCTTTTCTACTTTACTTTTTGGTTCTAAGAGTTTTCTCTTAGAATTTTCTTATAGGATTTCTAGGCCCTTTTTTGATGGTAGCTTTTAGGTAGTCTATTGCTTGTTAAATTATTTTTTCTTGATCTATTTCCCAGGTCATGTTTTCTTCTATTTTTTTGTCTTTTGACTTTATCTTAATATTTCTTGGTGTATTGTGAAGTCATTAGTTTCCATTTGGTCCATTTTAAGTTTAGGGAGTTATTTTCTTTGGTAACAATTTTTGCCTGTTGTTCTAAGTTGTTGATTTTTTTATGTATGTTTCTTCCATAGTTCTCATTTCTTTCCCATTTTTTCCCTCTGCTACCCTTATTTGTTTTTTTAAATAATTATTTTGCTTTTTAAAAAAAAATGTACTTTGTCCTCCAGATTGTACTTGTGCCCAAGCTGCATGAATGTAAATGTTTAGTCATTCTATTCTTCTGTTTTGTTTTTTTCTTCAGCTTTCCTATTGCCATAACTTTCTTTGGTGGAATTCTTTTTTTGTTTGCTCATTCTTCCAGCCTACTTCTTGGCCTTGGACTTTATTTTAGGACTGGGCTAGGTATTTGGGGGGAATGGGAGATTGATATCTAGCCTGAGCTTCTGTTTTCTTATGCCCCTCTACCAATTTCAAAGCTCAGACTGGGGACCTCTAAATTTTGAGTGTTCTCAAAGTGATGTGATCCAGAGCAAAGTCTGCTTACTGCCTTCTCAGCCTGAGCTTTATAACTTTCTGACCCAGTTTTGAGTACTGATTTGCCCTTGACTGGAAGTTTCAGTAGTGGCTACCATATTCAATCACTGTTAGGTTAGTAAGGGACTCTGCAGACTCAGAGCAACTCAGCTGCAGGCTCCTCATTGTTTATGGAGTCTTGCTCCCTTATTCTTGCAAGCTTCAGCTTGGGTTAGAGGTGAGAAGGGTGCCCCTCCTCTGCTTTTGTGGTCAGGGCACTCAGCCCCCGTGGGTTTCTGAGCTTGTTTCGTTCTCAGCACACAGGTAGAGCAGCCACTCCTCTTCACCACATCTCCTTATTCTACTCTCGGGCTGTGATCTGGACTTGGGCAGTTTACTAGAGCTTCCAGGTTACAAACATTCCTGCATGGATGCTTCCTGCCCTAGGGCTCAATCTTCACTCTCTTTCAATCCCTAAATTGATATTGAGGTGGATAGATAAATAGAGCAAACCCTAGTCTCATTCTTCAACTCAATCCCTTATCACCAACCATCCACAATTCCCTATTTTTGTCAGGGGTACTAAGAGTCACCCTAATTAGTGATCCAGAATCATCCTTGCCTCTTCACTCTCCCCCACATCACATTTCTAGTTAGTCTTCATGAGTTGGCATTTCAATATCATAGGATCCTACCTGTAGGAAGGGACCATAGAGACGGGATAGGAATCTCCCACCCTTTCATTTTGAAGATGAGGAAAGTAAGGTATGGAGAAAGGTTCAGTGACTTCCTCAAAGTCACCTAGATAAATCAACAGTGTGTATCTTGTTTGTATTCTTCTTTCTACTCAGCTACCATTCTGGGTCAGACCCTCTTACCAGGGGTAACATCTTACCTGGTCAGTTACAGTAGCCTCCTAATTGGTCTCTCTGCCTCTGAAGATGGGAATGGATGTGAATAATGTTGGCATGTTATAAAGGTTTTATTTTTCCCAGTTGTGTAAGAATAGCCAGAACTTAGTATTGATTGACTTTTAGTAACAGCAAGTTCCACTTTAAAATTTGGTTGCACTAGATATTTAAACTTATGTAATACTTTGTGATACTTGAGAATATAATAACATGTTACCTAATGACTTATAAAATTCTAAATCTAGTGAGGTTAATAGCCTCTGGTTATGGTGTTTCATCAGAGACAAATAAGAATGTCAAATGTGGAAATATGTCATTTTGAATCTACTTAAATTGTTTACTAATAAACAACATAAATGAAGTAGGACAGGTGTGACTGCTACTAAACATTACACATTTAATAAAGCAAGTTGCAACATATACTATCAGGGTGCTTTCTAAAAGTTCTAATTTTAATGGGAGGAAAAAAATAGAAATTCAAGAGTTATAAGCCAAGTTCGTTTTTATTTGAAAACTGATGAGGTATTTGAAACAATCTCTTCCATGTAATTAAACTGAAGAAGAAACCAGTCATACCAAAATACAATACTACCTTTTAGAATGGGCTTCTAATGCCACATAAACAAGACAGGTACTGGAAAGGTGAGTTCAGTGTGTCCCTCAGAAGCAAGTGTTTGAAGGAATTACAAACAAATTGATGTTCATTTGATTTGGATATTGACACAAGTGGGAAATTCAAATGATGCATAATTTCATCAGTCTGATACTCTCTCCAGTGTCACAGATTATAATACATTCATGCTGTCTCACACTGTTTTCACACTGTTTTACACGTACACTATAAATCCACTCTAGGGAATCTACCTAATGTGCCAGAGGCCTTCCCTTTTGTGTTTGAACATCATGTCAATACTATTGCAGAATTCATCTTATTCCTTACTCTCAATACATGCCTGGACTGTGTTCTTTTTTGATAATACATCTCCTTTTATGTCTCTTCTTATGTGAAAGTCAAAGTTGGTAGTATGTTCCTATCTATCTCCAACTTGTGCTTCTCCATTGTTCTTCACGTGTTTGATACTTTCATGGCTGTGGTACATTTCTTTGATTCATAGGCATATCATCACTAGAATGATATAATTGTTTTTAAAAAAGAGTGTGTGTATGTGTGTGTGCGTGCGTGCGTGTGTGTGTGTGTGTGTGTGTGTGAGAGAGAGAAAGAGAGAGTATTAGTTTCTTGAATCACTTTGGGTTCTGTGCACTACACAATTTTCTAAATACATATATAATGCATTCTTTCTCTTTTTTACTTTTATAATTCTGGACCCAGCTTATTGTCCTTTAGTGTCTGAGATATGTATAATGATTGACCAACTAATTGGCCTGTCATTCCAACCTCATCAAAGTCTAGACAGTAGATATTCTTCATCTAATTTCTTTTTTATGTATGTATTGTTAGGTCAAATTCATAAATGCTTATAAATGTCATCTAGGAGGTTCTATAGTATTCTTGCGCATGAAAAAATCAGTACAGTATCATCAGCCAACATGAGTATATAAAGGAACTCACCATCTCTAGCAAATCCCTTTTTCATTTGGACTTCATTTATGGACTTCCTACATGAAAATATCAGAGATCTTTGGTAAGCATATACCCTCTCACTGATAATAGATGATCAGTGCATCCTTGAACTAAGTTATCTCTGTTCTAAGTATAAGGTAAGCTTTTATTCCCTTAAGGATGACCTTTAAACCTCCATTTTTCTTTGCTCTACTAAATCATATCTTTATTTTTTTAATCAACAGTTGGAGCTTATGTTCTCTAGATTTTGCAGTCTTTTCTATGAAAGTAGATATATAATATGCTATAATATATAGCCTGTGAAAGCTGACTTATTACTATCTCATTTTCATCAAGGGTATTTTTGATATCTTTTAGATATTAGGCCTCATTTTCTTCATCAGTAAAAATTTTAGCTTTTAGCTCTAAAACTATGATACTGTATCTTATAATTTTCATGAAGAGTGATCTGCCTGTGATGCTATAATGGGTTGAAGTATAGAGGTTATCCCCTAGTAGAAAATGATGCCATGGTCATGGGATTCTGAGAGTAAGACCTGGCAAAGGAGTAGTATTCTGCTGTGTGGTTTGGGTTGGGAGAGGAAGCATCACTCTCTCCCTGCACCTTCCCACCCCCACCCCCCCACCGAATGGCAAACCTGCCCAAGTGCTCTTTACAGTGATTCATCATGTAGTGGAGGAGATCCTGGTTCTATTGGGATATTAACTTTGACAAGTTCTAACATACTAAACAAACTTCAGGTACAGTCCTGGCAAAAGAATTTATGTTTTTTGAAAACTGTACTAACTTAGTAGAGAGAAACTTATTACCACTAGGTTTACCATTTGGTAATGAATTATTTGACTGTGGAAATTCATGAAACAAAATAAAAGATTTATCTCCCTTTGGCTTCTTCAGTAACAATGTCAGAGTAGTAGAAATGGAATCATAAGTTGATAAGAATCACAGGTTTTTAGACATTTCACAAATATTACTTTAAAAAAAACAAATATTACTTTAACTATGGGTCTAACTGTCCACACAGGAAAAAATAGAAAAATGCTTTTTGTCCAGAATGTTATTCCATGATCCATATATCTTGGACAAGCCTTATTACTAGACAATGAACCAGAATTGAATGGGAGGAGAAAAGGAGAATGAATTGCCTTTGTACTTTTAATTTGACCAAGATTCTCTGTAAAACAAAAGCTCATCATTCTTCCATCCATCTTTTTTCTGGTGCTGCTGTATAAATCTGTAAAGCCTAGAATGTCACATTCTCTAAAAAATTAAAGTTATAGGTCATATACAGGACAATAGAAAGACTCGTGATGGGTGAGGTGTAGCATATTACTAACCAAGAATTATACAAGACAAATAGAATATAGACTTTCATTGGAATGCTGAGTGATTGTAGGCTGACTAAAAGAACAAGAAATAACAAACAAGGAGTCCACATGCTCCATTAGTAGCCGCACAATGTCACTGTCAAGATTTCTAAAGAAAGCCCCTCAGGATATGTGTGTGTGTGTGTGTGTGTGTGTGTGTGTGTGTGTACTCCTTGTGGAGGATTTGCAAAAGGACATGAGGGAAAGATGCACAAAAGGAGGGAGCAGAGAGCAGTTGTCATCTTTACCCATAGAAAAAGTACCCACATCAGTAAATTACATTAAAGTAATATTTAGTGTATTCCTTATTTCATTTTATTTTCTACTTCTGGAGCACATCTATTATTTTGATAAATTTTGTGCTTTACTAAGCCAGTTTCTCCTCACAATTTATTTTAGTATATTGTTAGAGGATCATATCAGCCTTTATGATCATGAGAAAGAATAACAGTATTTAACTAATATTAACAACAATGTAAAAGTCGACACACTTCTTTCTAAATTTGCTTTTGCTTTCTTTATTAAAGAAAAATATCTGTAGACTCTTCTATTCTCCATATCATAGGATGTGATAAAGATCAAATAGTTTCATTGTCTAAAGATAGCAAAAAGATAGGTAACATTTGATAACAGAAGCTGCCATTTCTGAATAAAAAAGAATGTCACAAAACAACTCCCATTAATCTCCTGCAGGAATAACTAGTATATTGTATAAGTCTAATAATTATATAGTCTCACAATCCTAACTAAAAAAAGACATAATTTGCTTTTATTATAAAATTATTAATTTTATTTGATAAAGAAGCAAAATAATCCATGTTTTAAATTTGTTAAAATATAAACCAAAAAGAACCAGATGCTTTGAAGGCACTATTGCAGAATGTGCAATCATTGTTTTGGTTTTCTGTTAAAATTTTTAATCTACCAACCTTCTCTTTCTTATATGTTTGCCAAATGTTGCTCTTTCCTCCTTCTCTCTTTCAACCTATAAGTTATCCACCTTTCCTCACCTGAGCTTTTACCAACTCCCTAAGAAGAGAGTATAATGAGAAATGTCAGAATAAAGTTTTAGAGACCAAATAGAATTGATCTTTTCTTCAACACTCAGATAAAGTTAATTTCATTCACTTTCCCATGGCAGGACCAGTACCAAGCAAAAACAATAGCACTTTAAGCTTTTTTCACCTCTATGATATTAAAGCCAGTCTATGTCTCTTCCTTTTGTTATAAAAAAATCCATTTGAAATCCTAGGATGTAAGCTGATGGTTTAAAGTGTTCCATGGCTCACCACTTCCAGCTCCACTGCCAAATCTTCATATGACATTGATAGGTGATTTGTAGAAAAAATGACTGGCAAATTTGTGAGGAAGACCACATTCATCATTCTCGACTACTAACTTTTACTCAGTTCTGTGAAAGTATACACAGGGTGATATCGAATTTGTACAAAATTTTCCCCCACAACATCTTGCTTGTTTGAAGCTTAAGCATGTACAGAGATGATGTCAAATGTTTTTATTATGTACATAAAATGTTTCCTAGCTTTATAGATATTTCAGCTTTCATCATAAAGAGTTAATAACTTCAAGTGGTAAATTAATTGGGAAAGAACCATTTCAACTTATTCAGTGGATAGATGGGATTTCTTATAAATATAGCTTTGCTACTAACTAACTTTCTTACCCTGGATAAGTCAGTTCCTCCACTCTGGGCTTCCTGTTACAAAAAAGTGAGTTGGATGTAAACGGTTACCAAAGTTCCTTCCACGTCTTCTAATGCAGGTCAAATCAACAATGTAATATGTTCTTTATTTTATTTGATTTTATTCTTCTAGGATATATCTATTATTTTATTTAATTTTTTGTTTTTTAAGTGCCTGGGCACTGTGCTAAGCACTAAAACAGTCTCTGCCCTCAAAGGAACTTAATGGGGAAGAAAATATACAAGCAACTAAGGCTTTTTGCGCAAGGTAGGATTTTAGCTGAGTGAAAGATACAATCAATTTCTTCAAAGAGTTGATAGTCTACTCTAGTTGCTGATTGATCACACACACACGCAAACACACACATTGTGATACTTCAGTGTATTTCAAGATATGATATAAAAAGCTTTTAAACTAAAAGCTTTTTTTTTCCCATGGAACAAGGAAATAAAAATATTTGAAAAACAACTAGTTCATATTCTCTAAAATTAGCACAATTGAGTAAAAATTAACAGAAATGTGGTATTGAACTACAAGGTCTTCAACAGCTTGTATCTTATATCCAAATGTGTTAAAAAGTTGAAAAGGAAAGTAATAAGGGATTTTCTGGATTTATAAATGCTTAAATCCATTTACTGAAGAATAATCAAAATCACCCAAAATTACTCAGTCATAATTATCAGGGTTAATTGAAGTGTAGATCTCATATCCTATCATTTCACCCTAACTTCAGCAATTCCTTGTCTACTAAGAGGGAAATATTTCTTTAAATAAAGCTGTATATTTGTTACAGGAGGAAAGAAATTGGTACGATTTGTATTTTGATTGAAATGTGATATCTAATCTTTTCCTTTTAAGATTATGATTTGAGACTGTAGATAACTTTGGTCTGGAAAAGAGTTCCAAAGCATTTAGCATTCCTTTACTACTTGTGTCTCCTATTAGGGTTGGGAGCACTAAAAGCCCTATGGACTGGAAAGGTAGAAAAGAGTAAACAAGACATTTGAAAGGGACTGGAAGGAAGGAGGTAGTGAATGACTAACTCATTCATCATCCTATCCAATGCAAGCAACAAGGAATTACTTTATTTTAATCCTTTTACTGATCTAACATACACAGAGAATTTTCCATTTAAACAAGCCTCTATTAGAAGCTGAAATAACTGTTTGAAAATGGAAAACAGAAAGACAGTGGTAGAGCTCTATGAAGAATGCATTTTTTCTTTAGTTTTTATGAAAATGAAAAGTGACAGGAATAATTAGTAGAGGAAGGGGAAATGCATGAGTAAATTGTATACAAGAAGAGATAAGTTGAAAACAATTACTCTTTTTTAAATAACTAAAGTCAGATAACCTGCCTTCCATTCCTGGAAAATTATGGAACATATTAAATGGATGGTATTTATATCTGAATTAATAATTGATTTATGAAAATATTCAATAGGGGTAGGCACTTCAGTTCTTTGGACTCGCTGGGAAAGACCACAATTGGCAGAGGAAAACAAGACAGCAATCACACTTTAATAAGGTACAGATACAGGCATCAAAAATGGTACAGAGGCAGATGGTAGGGATCAGGGAAAGGAAGACAGCATAGGGAAGAGGTGCAGAGGAAAAGAGGGAGAGAATAACACTCAGGTAAGCATTGATTGGAGTTGAAAGTACTAGGCAGCATGGACCCAAATGATATAGATAAGTGCTCTGGGGGCAAGAGTCTGAGATCTCATTTTTATAGAGTTTTGGAGAGGAAACAGACCAATTCCTATCTGTGCTACCTTGGGGTTAGTTCATTAACATATCCAAATCATCACAAAGTTATTGGTAAAACTTCAGTCATCATCTCAAAGTTTTATCAGTACCTTTTTGATGTTCTGCTGGTCTGGATTTTGTCTGCAATTTGCATATCATAGAACCAGGAGCCTTGATAAGCAGAGCCTAGATGTTTTCTCCTGATTTGGCACATATTACAAAGATGTGAGTTTTAGTTAATATATGATACATTTTGTAAATTGGGCTCCTTTAATCTTTGGGACAGTTTGTAATCAAGTAAGTTGAAATTTAATAAGGATAAACACAAAGTCTTATCCTTGGTTTCCAAAAATCAATTTCACAATGATAAGACTGGAAAAGGAGAGACCTAATTGGGTAGTAATTTTTCTGAAAAAATCTGAGGAGTTTTAATGAACTATTAAAAGGCCACATTGTGAGAGTATAGAAAAATGATGATGATGATACAAATTTAGGCTGTATTTTAATGCGTATGTGTATATATGTTTTTTTTTTATTTTTAGGTCAATATACAATAGGGATATTGGTCCATTGCTTTCTTAGTTTTGACTCTCCCTGATTTAGATATCAAGATCATATTTTTATCATAGAAGAAATTTGGCAAGATCCTTTCTCTTTTTTCCAAACCGTTTGTGTAATATTGGAATTAATTGTTCTTTGAAAGAATTTGTAAAGCCATCTGGTCCTGGTGGTTTTTTTTTCCTTTGGAAGCTCATCTCTAATTTGTTCAATTTCTCTTTCTGAGATAAGGTTATTTAAATTATGTTTCTTTTCTGATAATCAGGTAATCTCATATTTTTGTAAGTATTCATCCTTTTCTTTTAAATTGTCACCTTTATTGGCATATAGTTTCTAATAATTTCCTTTATTTCATTTTCCTTTATTGCAAATTCCCTTTTTAAATTTATAATGGGGGCAGCTAGGTAGCACAGTGGATAGAGCACTGGCCCTGGAATCAGGAGTACCTGAGTTCAAATCCAGCCTCAGACACTTAACACTTACTAGCTGTGTGACCCTGGGCAAGTCACTTAACCCCAATTGCCTCACTTAAAAAAAAATTATAATGCTGATAATTTGGTTTTCCTCTTTTCTTAAAGCAAATTTGTTAACATTTATCTTTTAAAATTCCTAGTTTTAATTATTAATTCAAATAGATTTTTATTTCAATTATTAATCTCTTTGATAGTCAGAATTTGTATTTTGATGTATAAATTGAGTACTTTAATTTGGTGATTTTCTAATTTTTTTAGTTATATGTCCTTTTCATTTGTCAGTTTTCTATCTTCTGTTGATGATAGTGTTTAGTTGAATAAATTTCCCCCTTGTGACTGCTTTGGCAGCATCTCACAAATTTTGGTATGTTGTCTCATTGTTATCATGTCCTTTGATAAATGTATCTACTGCTTCTGTGATTTGTCCCTTCATCCACTGATTCCTTAGGATTAAGTTAATCTCCAGTCAATTTTTAATTCTTTTGTTGTTGTTGTTGTTGATGATGATGATGAGTCATTTCAGTCATGTCCGACTGTGACCCCATTTGGGATTTTCTTGGCAGAGATCCTAGAATGGTTTTCCTTTCTGCTGCTCATTGTACAGATGAGGAATTAAGGCAAACAGGGTTAAGTAACTTGTCCAAGGTCATACAGCTGGTATGTGTCCAAGACTGGATTTGAACTCAGGAAGATGAGTCTTTCTGACTCCAGGCCTGGCACTTTATCCAAATGCTCCTCCTAGCAACTCTTTCCTTAGTGGCACTTTATTTAATATAATTTTTATTTTACTATGATCAGTCACAGATATGTTTAACATTTCTCTTTTTTTTTACATTTCTTCGTGATGTTTTTACAGCAAACAAAGGTTGAGAAAGGAGTATACTTTGCACCAGTGTTCTTTTTTTTCAATGCCATTTACTTCTGCCCCTCACATATACACCTTTTCTTCCACCTTCTCTTCTCACCCATACCCCAGCCAAAGATTCTTTTTCTTTTTTTCTTTTTAAAACCTTTCACAATTGACTATCTTAACTTAGTTTGTTTTGCTTATGACTAATCCCTCCCTGAATCTACTTTCCCTCTTATTCCTTTCTCTCCCTTCTCCTTGTTCTACTTTATTTCTGTGATGAATCAAATGTATTTCTCCATTTCCCTTTTTGTGTGTGTCTGTATGTGTGTATGTGTGTTCTATCTTCCTTTGTCTACTTCAGATGAAAGCAGTGTTTAAGTAACAATAGCTTCCCCAACCCCTTCAACCTTGTTTCTATTTTCTTCTCTCTGATTATGTGAGAGTAAGTTCTCCCGACCTCCTCCTCCTCTCTTTCCCCCTAATGTATTGCTTTTCCCTCCTTTCCTTTCTTATGTTAAGATCAACAAAACACCTCCAAACTCTGCCCAATATAACTCCCTCAGTGACTCTTGATGACTTTGGGGGTTTTTGAGGGATAACTTATATTATCTCTACTTATTAGAATATAACTACTTTCTTGTATTAGAATATAACTACTTTCCCCTTTCATTGTTCACTTGTATTCATTTTGTTATTGTTCCTTTGACTCCTGTGTTTATTTTTCAGCGTTTCTACTGCATTGTGTTCTCTTCATCAGGGATGTTTAGAAGTACTCTGTTTTATTAAAGGTACATTTTCTCCCATAAGATTATACTTAATTTTACTGATTCAGTTATTCTGGGTTCTCATTCTCTCTCTCTCTCTCTCTCTCTCTCTCTCTCTCTCTCTCTCTCTCTCTCTCTCTCTCTCTCTCTCTCTCTCTCTTTCTCTCTCTCTCTCTCTCCCTCTCCTTCCTTATATACATACATATTAGAATGGTATTACATGCATATGATTTATAAATAAGTAAATATAAGTGTTCAAAATAGTTTTGCTGCTGGAAAGTGTGATCAAATAAGTTTGGAGACCAGTGGCTTTAAGCATTAAAGATTTTGACCTTCCCAGAGTCACACAGCCATAGTATAACTTAAACCCAAGACTCCCTGGTTCTAAGGCCACCTCTATCATCTTCTCCATGATGCCTCTCACATATGACTTATTTCTTGCTAATAGATATTAACTACATCATGATCTGTATCCTAATTTATAAGTTTAGTAATGGCCTCAAGCTATTTGACAAAAAGAGGGTTTTTTCTAACTTTATTGGCTTTGTGACCTTGAGCAAAACACTCCTGTAACTCTCATCAATATAACTTTAGAAGGTATGTTAATACAGGGTAGGCCAAAAGTCATGAAGGAGTTTCAATATTTAATAACTCCTTTATTTTTTGTTTTTAATTTACAATACCATAGTATCATATATAATACATATAGGAAATGAATTTATATTACATGTGGAAAAAATCAAATCTCATAAATGGTGAAAAACAAAGAAGAAATAATTTTCAAAAAGTTATTAAGGGGCAGCTAGGTGGCTCAGTGGATAGAGCACCGGCCCTGGAGTCAGGAGTACCTGAGTTCAAATCTGGCCTCAGACACTTAACAATTACTAGCTGTGTGACCCTGGGCAAGTCACTTAACCCCAATTGCCTCACCAAAAAAAAAAAAAAAGTTATTAAAACACTGTGACTTTTAGCCCACCCTATATGTGACCTACCATATCAGACTTTAAAAAAAAAAATTTAATTGACTGATTTTCTTTCTTCGTCACATTAATTTCTGAATACATTCCCCCTCCCTTATGCAGGGAGCCGTCCTTTACAACACAATTTATGGGGCAGCTAGGTGGCGCAGTGGATAGAGCACCACCCCTGGATTCAGAAGGACCTGAGTTCAAATCCAGCTGCAGACACTTAACACTTACTAGCTGTGTGACCCTGGGCTAGTCACTTAACCCCCATTGCCCCGAAAAAACAACAACAACAACAACAACACAATTTGCCTCAAAAAATAGGAAAAAAGCTGTTTAGCAAAACTAACCAACCATCAGCTGTTTTTTATAGTAGTCCCCCATCTCTGCACTGAAGGAAGATGCAATTTCTAACCCTTCTCCAGGACCAGTTGCCTATTGTTATTTATTTTTACACTGTCATGTGTATTGTTTATATTTTCCCTCTATTTCTACTTATCTATGTTTCCCATACTTCCCTATTTCTTATGGCACATTCCATTACATTAATGTAGCAGAATTCATTTATCTATTCTAAAATCAGTAATCATCAACTTTATTTTATGTTCTTTACCACCAAGAAAAATACAGCTATGAATATTTTGGTATGAATGAAACTATTTTTATCTTTGACCTCCTAATGGCATGTGCCTCTCAGTCTGGGTCAAAGGCAATGGCCATTTTTAGTTACAGTTTTAGCTCAGTTCCAAATACTTTTCTGGAATGGTTGGATGAATGCACACCTCCACCAACAATGTATTTTTGTTCTGGCATTCTCATAACCCCTCCAAAATTATTTCCATCTTTTGTCATCTTTGCTCATTTGCTGAATGGAAGGTTGAAACTTCAAAGTTATTTCTATTTACATCTTCTTAATGACTTGGACCAGTTTTTCATATTGTTTTTGGTAGTTTATAATTGTTTTGAGAACTCTTTATTCATATTCTTTGACCATTTATATCCTGGGGAATGGCTCTTGTGTTTATAGTTTTTGCTAATTTCCTATATATCTTGGATATAATTTCCTGAATAGAGATTATTTGTAACAATTTTTTTTCCATTCAGGTTTCCCTTCCTATAGTAGTTACATTGATTTTGTTTGTGTAACAGCTTTTCTTTTCTTTTTTTTTTGTGTGTGTGTAACATCTTTTCAATTTCATGTAATCAAAATTACCTATTGTATATTTCGTGCTCTCCTTCATTCCTAGGCCGTATAAAGATATAAGTAAAAAATATAAATAGATATAAATAAAAATCTTTTAAAAGATATAAAATATATCCCCTCTCTATAATTGTGAAAGATAATTTCACCCAATTTCCTTCCATTTTTTATGAGAACTTTCATATTTAAATCAAATATCTATTCAAAATTTATTATGATGTTGAGATTTTTCATGCATTGATCTGAGCTGAATTTTTGTGCAACTTCTAGTTTTCCTCACAGTTCTTGTCAAATATGGAGTTCTTCCCCAAGTAGTTTATGTCCTCTAGTTTATCAAAGATGGGGTTATTTAATTTGTTTCTGATTCTCATTTATCTGGTCTTTTCCACTGTTCTCCTTTTCTGTTTTCCAATCAATACTAAATGTTCTTGATGATTAGATCTTTATAAACATAAGTTGAGCTCTAGAAGTGCTATTCTCCGTTCATTTATACTTTTTTATTATGTTCCATAAGAAAAGTATTGTTTCTCAGAATGAATTTTGTTACTTTCTACAGCTATATAAAAATCATTTAATTCAGTTTTAGTGTTAGTCTGATCTATGATGGGTCATTTTTTACATTTAATTTGAGAAGAGTCACTAGGACTCAGAGGTATCAAAAAAGTCTTGATGTAGGAGTTGACACTCAACCTGTCCTTGGAAAAAAGCTTGGAATTTTAAGAAGTACAAGAGAGAACAGAGCTTGTTCCAAGCATGAGGAACTGGATGTCCTTGGCAAAGGCACAAGGAGTGGAGATGGACTCTCATGTTATAGAAACAGCAAGTAGGCTAGTTTGGCTGGAAAAAACTAACCAAATATGTATGTATATATAGTACATGAAGAATGGGTAGTCTGGAGCAAGATTGTGTGGGACTTTAAATGTCAGATGAATTTATGTTTGGTCCTAGAATAAATAGGGCACCATTGAAGATTTTTGGTCAGAAAAGTAACATGGTCAGACCTGTACTTTTATTATTTGTACAACAGTATAAAGCATGAATTAGAGGGAGAGGAGGTTGGATGCAGGGAAACAAATTAGAAACCAATTGCAGTAGTGTAGTCTGGAGTGATGATGGTTAAAACTAGGTTTGAAGCTTTCTGAGTGTAGTCTGCCTTGGACCTCACCACTCAAGTGACTAGAGAAAGGCAGGGAGGCCTAGCCACTGTTAAAGAAATTGTCCATGGCTCAAACCTCATAAAAGCAAGGTCCTTCTTTGCACTGGAGGATGATACTGGGCTGCTTTCCCTAAAGTAGGTGAATTTGGGACCAACGTGTATCCTGGAAGAATCTATTCCCCAACTTCGTTGTTCTCAGCTGCCAGATATGAGGCAGCTAATTATAGTAATGCATAGAGTACTTGGCTTGGAGTCATGCAGACCTGATTTCAAATCCTCCTTCAGACACTTACTAGCAGTGTGACCCTGAGTTTCTGCCCCAATTTCCTCATTTATAAAAAGGGATAATAATAACACCTCCCAGGGTTCTTGTGAGGATCAAATGAGATAATATATAGCACTGGGCAAACCTAACATGCTTTATTTGTTTTTCAGTCATTTCAATCATGTCCAGCTCTTTATGACTCCATTTGGGGTTTTCTTGGCAAAGATACTGGAGTGATTTGCTATTTCCTTCTCCAGCTCATTTTACAGATGAGGAACTGAGTCAAACAGGGTTAAGTCACTTGCCCAGGGTCACACAGCTAGGAAGTATCTGAGGTCAGATTTGAAGTCAGAAAAATGAGTCTTCCTGAATCCTGGTCCAGCACCCTATCCACTGTGCCCAATACACAATATAAGTGTTAGCTATTTATTATTGTTTTCATCGTTGTTATTTTTGTTATTGTAAAACCAGTGAATATTGTTTCACAAAGGGCATGTGCCCTTAAGTGAGTACTAACTATTATCTCAGAAAGCCAAATGTCATTGATCAAGCTAAAAGGAAATTGGACTGATAATTAAGAAACTTGGCTTCTGATCCCTGCTGTGTTATAAACACTCAGAATTTTTTCCTTCCTTTTTGAAATGAGTGATTTGAACAAAGTGTTTTCTAAGTCTCTTTCTAGTTCTAACAATCTGTGAATCTGAAATCTGGGCTTCATCTCACCTTTGCCTCAGTTTCAATAATGAGATAAATAATCATTTTTCTCTGGGCTGAAGCAAGTCTTTTCCTCTCCAAAACCTCAGTTTTATCTTCTTTAAAAGGAGTGAGACTAGGTGATTAGATAGTGCAAGGGAAAGATTCCTGGCCCTGGAGTTCCAGGACCTGAATTTGTTTCTATCTCACCTCTAACACTTATTACCTGTGTAACCTTGGGCAAGTCATTTCAACTCCCTTGTTTTAAAGGAGAAAATTGTACTCCAGGTTTCTGAGGACTCTCCCAGCTTTAGATCTATGTTTCTATGATTTTTTTTTTCTGAATCTGTAATAATACTTAAAGTGTTCGAGGTAGAGTAGTTTCAGGTTTTCTTTGAGGATCTGTTTCTTGGTCAGTACTGCACTCCTATCCTCAATAATTAGGCTTCTTGGGTGGCAAACTAGAAGAAACAACTGACTTTATGGCATCCAAATAGCAAGAATAATTAATTAAAATTGGGATCTATCAAATGACCTGCTTTTTCTCTCCAGGACACTCTCAACAATGACGTCATGACATCCTAGGGGTCTCTCTTTTCCCCAGCAGAGCAGTGTCTCCCAGCCATGCCAAATCAAAGTGCCTTCTGTGCTACTTGCCCCAGATACAATTCGTGATGTTTGTCGCAAAAGCAAAAATTTCTAATTAAAGATTAGTTTTAGAAACAATTTTGTAGCTATGGGGGAAATATTCTCAGTATTTCTGTGAAGAAAAATTCCTATTTGCTCAAAGAATATGGGGGATTGGGTTATTTTTCTTTTTTGAAGTTTTTCCCTTTTGTTCTTCTTTCACAATATGACTAATGCATAAATATGTTTAATGTGATTGCACATATATAAGCTATATCAAACTGCTTACTGTCTTGGGGAGGGGGGAGGGAAGGGAAGGAGGTAGAAAAATTTGGAACTCAAAATCTTATAAAAAGAAATGTTTAAAACTATCTTTACATGTAACTGGAAAATAATAAAAGACTTTTGTGATTAAAAAAAAAGAACATGAAGGAAAGGGAAGAAAATAGTGGATGGAGGAAGGCATAAAGCCAGTAACCTAACAATCACATCAAGCATTTTTGTGGCCGCCTTGTTCATAATCTTTAGTTCTTACACATTCTTCTTCAGTCATAGAGTCCTGGAATAAAGTTGATAGGTTTTGAAATATAAAATATTGCCTCATAATTTCTACAGGCCATATTCTTATTTGTACACTCAGTACTGTTTACTTTTAAAAACAAACAAGAAAAAAACCCAAACGTTTCAGTGCCTCATTCAAGATTCAGTTTTGGCAGGGTTGGGTTTGTTTCTGGTTTTGCCCTCTTTAATTCCTGAGAACTTTTTCAGTCAAGCTGAAGATGACCCATGCTAATGTTTGTTTTGGTCACTTGTATTTAATTCTTTGTCTTGTATTTGTGTGATTTATATTTTCTCATCCTTAGGGCACTTTCTTACACATCTTCCAGTAGAACTAAATTTTGTGTTGTTTTGACTTGACCATGGTTACTTTACATTTATATTTTATCTTCTGGTTTGTTGGCTTCCCACTCTTGCAGGTAAATTTAATCTGAAAACTTAATTAAGACTCCCTCCACAGCATTATGCAGACCAATGATGAAAAAATTAAATAATTCCAAGGACCAGTCATTACCAAATCATTTGTTTTGTCTGTCTGGTTTGACACTGATTCATGGCTAGCACTTCTGCTTCATTGTGGAATATATCACAAAAGCAAAAGGTTTGATGAAGTCAAGAGAGGTGACATCTCTTAATTTCTCTCAGTCTGCTAGGCCCAAAAGCTTAAAATTCAGTCTGCTCAAAGATATGATGGGATAGATCACACTTGGTATGTGTATTGGTTCAAATGTGAAACTGTAGAAATATAGAGTTGGAAGATAACTTTAAAATTTTGTTATAAACCAGTTCAAATTAACAAATTCAAGTAAATAGTTAATTTATTAACTGCCTCTAGGTACAAGACACGGTCTTAGACAGTGGAGTTACAAAGAAAAAATTAAATAAAATCTATTGGCAAGTAACTTCCATTCTACTAGAGGAATATCATTTGAACAAAGTGTAAAGAGTTTGTTTAGTAAGGGTTAGGCACTAAATACGTGATTTCATTTGTATAGCAAACTTCCACTTAAGGAAGGGAGCCTCCAGGTAAGGAAACTCCTTCCATCAAAGCAAGTTGAACTTTACCTAAAAGTTATCATTTTAGAGATTTGCCCAGAGCATTGAGAAGTAAGACGTTATTAAATGTGGATTAACTGAATGAGTAAAGAGGAACAGAGAAAAAATCAGAGAAAAAAGCTGTTTGTTTATATTTATTTTATGTCAGATTTCCTAGTATTTTTCCAAGTATAGCAGCTGAGCTTATGTTTGTCCATCCAACGTTTATTAAATTGTATGTTTTATTCTGAATTTAACAAAAAAGAAACATTTCCATATACAAATTAGAATATAAAAATATTATATGTAAAACTTCAAATCCCTTACATTTGAAAAAGTTTTAAGTATATATGTTTGGCATGCTACTTTCAAAACTGTCCTGTTTATCTGTATATCCTTCTGTGGATTTTGAAAAATGCTTCAATGCCCCTCGTCATTTTTTTTTATGGCAGCACTATCACTAGCTCTCACCCATTCCCTAAACACCATCTTTGTAGCAAATAAACATAGTCAAGTAAAACAAATGTATACATTTACCGTCTCCCAAAAAGTGTGTCACATTCTGAACATTGAGTCTATCACCTCTCTGTCACAATTTCAGTAGCATTTTTTAAGTCCTATGTGTCTTTGGTCAGTCCTTAACTCTTTCAAAGTTTGTTTTTCTTTA
Source organism: Dromiciops gliroides (assembly GCF_019393635.1). Taxonomy (NCBI): domain Eukaryota; kingdom Metazoa; phylum Chordata; class Mammalia; order Microbiotheria; family Microbiotheriidae; genus Dromiciops; species Dromiciops gliroides. The sequence goes on along the minus strand of NC_057863.1, from coordinate 361,161,039 downwards.
CAGTGCTATTCTTACTATATAAATTGTTCTGATTCATTTCATACAAGTTTTTCCAGATTTCTCTGAAATTTCCCTTTTAATGTTTCTTGTAAAATTTCTTATATTCTATTCATGTCATTTGTTCAACCATTTCCCAGTTGATGGGCGGGCACTCCTTTTGTTTCTAATTCTTTGTTACTACAAAAAAAGCTGCTATATATACTGTTGTATAATACTATTGTATCATTTTTTGTGTATGCATGTGTGTGTATATATATATAAATACATATATATGTATACATATACATATACATATACACATACATAGGTCCTTTCCCTCTTTCTTTGATAGTGTTACAGCTGGGTCAAAGGGTATACGTAGTTTAATGACCTTTGAAGAATAATTCCAGAATGTCTGGACTAATCCGCCAAGAATGTACCATTGAGAGGGAAGCTAAGTGGCACAGTGGATAAAGCACCGGCCCTGGATTCAGGAGGACCTGAGTTCAAATCTGGCCTCAGACACTTAACACTCACTAGTTGTGTGACCCTGGGTAAGTCACTTAACCCCAATTGCTTCACCAAAAAAAAAAAAAGAAGAGAAAAAGAATGTACCATTGAGACTTGTCCCTAAGCGCCTCCAACAACTGTCATTTTCTTTTTTTTTTTTAATTTTTGCCTATCTCATGAACATGACACGGATGATAATGTGTATTTTAAAATTCTAAATGTGGGTTCTAATCTGTCCCCCCAGTTTTGGGGGGAAACTGGCTAAAATCACTGATAAATGAGTTTAGGTTTTTTAAGGGTTTATTAAAAGATAGTAAAAGAAAGAGAAAGGTTGAGAACAGATTTCTTATAGCATGGAAATCCTAGCTTTCCTAAACCTCCCACTTGTTATCCTGCTACCACGCCGATGTCTCCAACCAAAAGACCAAGAACTCCTCCGCCAGTGTCAACTTCCTCCTTCATGTTCTCCTCCCAGAAATGGGAGGTTCTTCAAGCTGATTGGCTAGTGTTATTCAAATTCATTGGTTCACTGGACCCAAAGGTGGTCTCGATGTAAAGTTCAAAGTTTTTAGCTTCTGAGAACAATACTCTCTTATGGGCCAGCCAGATGTGCTTACAATCTCGTTAAATGGAAGTAGGCTATTAAGCAGTCAATCACTCTCACTTAATTCAGTAAGTTTAGATTAATCTCCAGGTGGGCCTTTGAGTATATGCTAAATCCCTTTTTCTACCACATTCCATTATCTTGACACAATAAGGATGATGAGGATGATGATAGCAGCTAGCATTTGTATAGCACTTTAAAGTTTGCAGAGAGCTTTAGAAATATCTCATTTTACCTGCACAACAATCCTGGGAAATAGGCTTTATTTTTTTAGTGAGGCAGTTGGGGTTAAGTGACTTGCCCAGGGTCACACAGCTAGTAAGTTTTAAGTGTCTGAGGTTGGATTTGAACTCAGGTACTCCTGACTCCAGCTCTATCCGCTGTGCCACCTAGCTGCCCCGAAATAGGCTATTATTAATAGACTCATTTTATAGAAGAAGAAACTAAGGCAGCCAGAGATTAAGGAACTTGTTCAGAGTCACACAACTAGTAAATGTCTGAGGTCAGATGTTAATTCAGATCTTTCTGACTCAAGATCCAGTTTTCTACTTTGCAACCAAGCTGCCTTTAATGGAAATTCTAAGTTGTGTTAATCTTCATTTCGCTAATTATTAATGATCTGAAGTTTTTTTCTTATGGATATTGATACCTTGATTTTCTTTCTTTGAGAACTTCTTATTCATATCCTTTGACATTTATTTATTGGAGAATGACTGTCATCCTTATGCAAGGTGTCCCAAAAATCTCAGTGCAGTTTCAGGGTATTAATGTTTAAATGCCAAAGTGTTTTAGACTGCTAACAATTCATTAAGACTTTTGCAAGGCAGCTAGGTGGTGCAGTGGATAAAGCACCAGCCCTGGATTCAGGAGGAACTGAGTTCAAATCCAGCCTTGGACACTTGACACTTAATAGCTGTGTGACCCTGGGCAAGTCACTTAACCCTCATTGCCCCACCAAAAAAAAAAAAAAAAGACTTTTGGGACATGGAATTCTGGAGGCAAAGCCAAGATGGCAGAGTAAAACCAGGAAGCTGCCTGAGCTCTCCCAAATTTTCCTCAGAAACAACATTAAATTAAACCTCTCAACTGATTCTGGAGCTATAAAACCTTTAAAAGAAATGAAATGAAACAATCTTCTGACTTAAGATAACCTAGAAGATCTTCTGGAAAGGTCTGTTATATCTGGAGAAAAGGGGAGCACAGCTCAACACAGAGGGTGTCTAGGCAAACCAGCTCTTAGAGCATATCAGCAGCTGAGTACCCGTGGTCCTAGCACAGCAAGCTAGTGGCACAGCAGACCAGTTGTGAGGCTTCCAACCCCAATGCAGAAGGCAACCTGCAAGCTGGGTTATGAGCTATCCAACAAGCCCAACTAAGCTGCACCACTTCAGTGCAGTGAGAAGCCTCAAGATGCTGATGCCCCAGAGCAGAAAACTGGTGACTCAGCCCCCTACCCCTACCTAGCAAAAGAAGCTCCAGAGAGTGCATGCTATACCCAAGGAGCAGAACTCAACCTTAAAAGTCACAAAAGAGGCTGAAATTAAAATAAAAATATGAATAAGAAACAAAAAGGAATCCTTACCATTGACAGTTACTGTGGTGACAGACAGGGAAGATTAAAACAAACTCAGAGGAAGGCAACAATTATCAAACTCCTACATGTGAAGCCTTAAAGGGGAAGAAGAATTGGTCTCAAGACCAAAAAGCCCTCTTCAAAGAGCTCAAAAAGGATTTTATAAACCAAATAAGGGAAGGAGAAGAAAAATTGAGAAAAGAAATGAGAATTATGCAAGAGAAAGTCAATAGCTTTGAAAAAGAAAACAATGCCTTAAAATAATACAATTGGAAAATTGGAAAAGGAGAATAATTCCCTAGGAATCAGAGTTGAGCAGATGGGAGCTAATGACTCAATAAGACAACAGGAAGAAGTAAAACAGAATGAAAAGAATCTAAAAGTAGAAAATGTAAAATACCTCTTCAGAAAAACAACAGACCTGGAAAATAGATCCAGAAGGGGATAATTGGACTACCTTAGGACCATGATCAAAAAAGAGCCTAGAAAGCATATTTCAAGACATTATTAAGGAGAACAATCAAAGGAAAAATAAGTCATTGAAAGAATCTACTGATCACCACCTGAAAGAGACCCCAAAAAGAAAATGCCAAGTAATATCATAGCTAAAGTCCAGAATTATCAATTTAGGATGCCCTATATGCATAAATCTACTTTATATGTCCTTAAAATGGGACCTTTAGGAGAGAAACTTGCTGTAAATGTTTTTTCTTTAACTGTTTCTCTTCTAATTTAACTCTGTACATCGATTTTATTTATATAAAAGCATTTTGATGTTATGTAATCAACATTGTCTACTTTATCTTATATGATCATCTCTGTCCTATGTTTGGCCAGGAACTCAGTCCCTTTTCATAGGTGAAAAGGTATGTTTTTCATTGCTTTGTTTATGATAGAACCTACACCATGTATCTATTTGGAGCTTAATTTGGTAGATAATGTGAGGTGTTGGTCTAGAACTAATCTGTGTCCAACCACTTTTCAGCTTCCCCTGTACTTTTTGTTACATGGTAAGTCTTTAACTACTGTGTTACAATGGGCCTTGGGATATCAAATACCCAGGCTACTAGGTTCATTTGCTTTAGTATGTTATATACCTAATCTGTTCTACTGTTCAACCTCTCAATATTTTTAACCAATATCAAATAATTTTGATGATTACTGCATTGTAATATAGTTTGAAATGTGGTGCTGCTAAGGCCCCTTTTCCCTTCCTTTCTCTCTTTCTCTCACTTCCCTTGAGATTATTTTTTTTTATTGAGGCAATTGGGGTTAAGTGACTTGCCCAGGGTCACACAGCTAGTAAGTGTTAAGTGTCTGAGGCCGGATTTGAACTCAGGTACTCCTGACTCCAGGGCCGGTGCTCTATCCACTGTGCCACCTAGCTGCCCCCTCCCTTGAGATTCTTAACCTTTTGTTCCACCAGATAGTGAAGGTGATGTAGGAGTTCAGTGACTTGAATCAGGTCACACAGTTATTTAAATGTTTGATGGAGGATTAGCATTTTCTTGCCCCAAGCCCCGTATTCTATAACCATTTTGTTGCCATCCTCTTATAGTTCCTGTTCATTGCTCACATGAGTTTATCTTTCTGTTTTTCCTTTGATTGCTATGTTGGCAGGAATTCTTAGAAATCCTCTGTTTCAATTAAAATTCTGCTAAGCTTTGTCAAGTAATTTATTCATAATTGTAAAAACTTGTATTTTTCACCTTTTGAAATATTTCTTCCAAGCTCTCCTCTCATTACAATGGTAGCTTCCAGGTCTTGTGTGATCCTGACTGAGTCTAATTGGGTTTTTATTGTTGTTGTTGTTTTTGTAGCTGCCTTTTGTGCTTTTTCTTTAACATGTAAGCTTTGGATTTGGGCTATAATGTCCAAGATTTTTCATTTGGGGGTTTGTTTCAGGAGATAACAAATGAATTTTTTCTGCTTCTACTTAACTCTTTTATTTTAATAGGTCTGGGAAGTTTTCATATATCATTCCTTGAATGGTTTTTATGGTCAAGGTTTTCAAGTAGTCCATATACTGTTGATTCTCCTAATTTTTCCTCTTAACACTTTTATTTCCTTTACTGTTCTTTCTAGAGCTCTCATTTCATTTATAATCATTTTTAAACTCATTTTCATTTTTGTATATTTTTATTTAAGATTTTTTCTTCTGAACGTTAACAAGCACCAAGTAAAAATGGCACTTCCATATATATATATAATAGATCAGGAGGAGAGGGCTGTATATATAACTGTGAATCTCTTATCTATTGTTATCCCAACCTTACCCCCATACCATCATGTGAGGGAGTGACCCTTGTAGAGAATGGGTACACCCCCAATAGCACCTGATCACCACTGCCACCAATTAGCAGGTAAGCTCATAACTCTTAGAATAGTGGCACTCCCTAGAATGCTGGCTTTTTTCCAGCACAGGCCCTGCAACATTGAAATGACCCCTGTGGAGTTTGGTGATATGACCAAATCCCCATTAACTACCACCTGCTAAATAGGCAGGCCAACCTAGAAGAAGCAACAAAGACCCCCAAAAGGAGAGACCAGAAGTGCCTTGTGTGAGGCAAATCAAATAAGCTACCTCCTACACTCAGACCCTAATGGATAAGGAGCCCAGAATACTTATCCTAATAGTTCTGGGAGTAGCCATGACCCCTATACCAATGACCCTACTTCTAGCCCAGCCCCACTACAATCATCCAAGGAAAAAATTCCTCTGGAAATTTGACCTGTCAACTGTTTCTTTAGGTGTTAAAGCCAGTCTGTTTCACAGCTATGTGCATTAAAGACCTAGTAAGAAAATTCTCATCACTTTGACATTGTCAAGTAATTTAACATCAGAAATGGATATGTTTTTATCCATGTCATTGATAACAGTTCTTAATCTTAGGTTCATAAATCCCACAGAATATGAATTTGGAATTGAAATAAATTATAAAAAGTAAAAATCCACCTTCTTTCCCTATCATAATTAAGAATCAGAGGGAAATTACTATCACAAACATGCACTGTTAAATGAAACTAATTTCTATAATCATGTCCAAGAAATATGTCTCATTATACACTCTGAGAACTTTGCCTGTCTGTCAGGGGATGGATGAAATGTTTCATCCTTAGTCCCCTAAAATTGTGAGTCTTAATTATGCTAATCACAGTCTCTATTTAAAATTTGTTTTCTTGGCCATGTTGTTATTATTGTTCTTTAAATTGTTCTGGTTCTTTTTACTTTATTCTGCATCAGTTCATATTAATCTTCCTAGGTTTCTCTTAAACTATCCTCTTCATCATTTCTTATAGCACAGTAGTATTCCTTGACAGTAATATACTATAACTTGTTTAGACATTCCTTAATTTGGGGGCATTCTTTCAGATTCTTATTCTTTGTCACCTCCAAAAGAGCTATAAATATTTTTGTACCTCCCTTAGAGTTGCTTTTGCTTAGAATTAATCCTTCCCTTGATTACTCTTCCCTCTTATCCTTCTTTCCTTCTGTTTCTTTATTGAGTGAAATGTATTTCTGTACCTAAGTTTATGTGTATATATAACTCCCTCCTTTGACCAGTTAAGATGAGAGTGAGGTTCAAGTGTCAGACATTCCCCCCAGTCTGCTCCTCCTCATTTGTATAAATGTCTCTATACACACCCTGATTATGTAAGATAAATTTTCCCAAACTTCCTTTCCTTTCCCCCCTTTTGTATTCCTCTTAGCCAATTGTCTCTTAATATCAAGACATAACAGAAATACTCCCAGGTATTGTCTAATTCACTCTCTTGGTAATTCCTGATGGTGATAGGATTCAAAAAAGGATTCAGGCATCATTTCCCCATATTTCAATGTAAGCAGTTTATCCTTGTTGGGTTCCTTACATTCATTCATGTTGTTTGCCTTTTTATGCTTCTCTTAAATCCTTTGTTTCACTTTCAAAGTTTTTATGCTTCTCTGGTCTTTTCTTTGGGATCCTTGAAATTCTTCATATTTCATTAACTGACTGTTTTATCCATTGTAACAGTATACACAATTTTGCTGGGTATATTCTTATCTTTAAGTCAATATCCTTCTGAAATACCATATTCTAAGCTCTCCAGTCCTTGATAATGATGGCTGCTAAATTGTGTGTGATCCTTACTCTTATCTTCATGGTACCAGCTGTGTTTTTCTTTGAGGCTTTGTTGTAGATTTCTTTTGTCATTTTCTTCTTCTCTGGTTATATTTTGAACTTGCCTGTTAACACAATGGCTTTTTATGGTTGGATGCTTTTGTTTGTTCATTCTTCTAGCCTATTTATTCTCTTTAAACTTGATGTTAGGACAAGTCTCTATTGATGCTTTTTGGGGTTATTAAGTGTTGTGTTGTTCCAAGATCTCAGGTTCAGCTCATGCTGGAGGCCTGCAATTTTTCAGTGTCATCAAAATGGTCTCATGTGGGCAAAGTCTAATAATTGTTTCCCTAATCTGAGTTCTACAAGTTCCTGATCTGAGTTTGGGTCTAAGCAATAGTAGTCTGTTCCTGGAGTGAAGCACCATCAGCTGCCTGGGAAGTTCTGCTGCTTCAGAGCAACAGAAGTGAGCCTCCTCTTTGTTCTGAGATTCCTGCCCTGACTATTCTTCTACAAACTTTAGTGTGGTTTAGAAGCTGTAACTGACACCCCACTTTCCAGTTAGGGTCTTAGCTACACCTTTGTGGCTGGGGTCTGTCACTGCTCCTTCAGAATGTTGCCCCTGGTCCTACAGGTCTTCTCCTCATGCCTTCAATCTGTGTGACCCAGAACCAGGTAGTGAGTGACAAAGCTTCCAGATCACACCCATTCCCATTGCAGTGACCCATTATGACTCTGAGAACTCCTCTTAACCTATTATAGAGCCTGTCTCTGCACCGTAGAGTACTGGAGTATTTTCTGAGTCTTGCCAGACCACCTCCTCCAGACCTTTCTGCCAATTCCAACTTGGGTTGGAAAAATGGATTATTGTATTTCTTTCTTAAATTTACCCATCAAAATGTGGTCTGATAACATTGTCTAGATCCCTTTGGAAGACTTTGGGATTGGGTTTGGGAAAGGAGTGCAGCTAGCTGTGTGCTCCCTTTTCCTTAGCCACCTTTGTTCAGCCTCCATTACTGTCTAACCTTACTTCTTGAACTGGGGTTTTGTGTTGGGGCCAAGCTTTGTTCCCTTCTAGAAAGAATAGTTACGCCCTCTTTAGCACTGAACAATATTATCTGGTGTGTGGGTCATTGGTACTGTATTATTCATTGATGTCTGGAGATTCTGTCCAGTAACCTACAGTAGGACCTATCTGTATAAGGTGTTCTGATCAAGGGTGGCATAGACAATCTCCTTCCCAGCCCAAGTCCTGCAAGCTTCTGATCCCAAACCCAGGCTCAGAGCCACACAACTGCAGACCTCATGTATCTGGCTTTATATCCTGGTCTAAGCTCTTGTTTTCCTGAGTCTAGCATGGTGAATACCTCTACTCTTGTCTTTCCTGGCCCACTCCTGGTTAAGCTTCTCTGCCCACTGCGTTCAGGCAAGGCTTTTCTTATTGGACCCCTTTCCTGTAGTCTTTTTGCTATCTCTTTTTTGATGACCTGTGTTGTCATAATGCACTTAGTAGAGATTCTCCTTGATTGATCTAGTACTCTTTTTTTTAAATACTTAATGGAATAGTTGTGAAACAGTAAGGCTTTCCAGCTTCCTTCTATTTGGAGAGCTTGAGGAGCACTTCCAAACTTCCTCTGTTCTTTAGGATTCTCCTTAATACTACACAAATCTTGAGAAATTTAATTCAGTTCAACAGATATTTATTAAGTATATTTTCAAGCAGAATAGGCACTGAGAGATATAAAAAGTTTGTATAAAATATCTTTCACCTTATGGAGCTCATAGTCTAGTAGAGAATTTTTTTCATGCACCTAAAACTGCTCTTAGATTTATAATGTTAAAGATTCACTTGAAGCACTGAGAGATCAAGTTACTTGCCCCAAGAGAATAGAGTATATGTCAGAAGAACAAGGGACCCTTGGTCTTCCTGACTCTCAGGCTAGCTTTCTATCCACTGTATTCCAGCTATGTAAAATCATACCACCAAAGTGTCTTCTATTCCAGTGTAATGTCTCACTTTTCTGTTTTTGTAAGCTGCCCCTGGTTTACACTGAAATTTATGGTTAAGCATAACCTTTCAGGGGGAGGGAAGGAAAGGAGAGAGAAAGATTTGGAACTCAAAATCTTATAGAAGCGAATGTTGAAAACTATCTTTACATGTAACTGGAAAAAAAAAATACTGTTAAGATAAAAAAAGTGACCATTGACATCATCTAGTCTGCTACCAACCCAGCATAGGAGTCCGTTCTACTATGTCTATGACAGATAGTCATCCAGCCTGGAAAGTTGAAGCCAGAAGAGCTTTCTAAACATTTAAAAAAAGCAAGAACTCAGCTAATAATGAACATTGTTATCAACTTGGTGCTACTTTGCCAACCCTTTCCATTGTTGTATAAGCTATCTGTGATTATTAGAAAGTTGTTCCTTTTACTGATTCTAGATCTGTTTCTTCTAATTCCCACCAATTATGCCTCATTCTTCCCCTCAGGAATAACATGGAATAAGTACTCTTCCTCTTCTAGTTCATAACCCTTCATGCTTAGAAGGCAATTTTCAAGACAATCTCTTTTCTCTAAACTAACCAAAACAAATTATTTTACCAGTCCTTTGTTGGGCATAGTTTCAAGTTCCATTTTTGTCCTATTTATTTCACTCTGTAGGTATTTCCACTTGACATTGTTTCTCAAAGTATGGCAAACAGCACCTGACCTGAGCAAAAAGTCAGCAAAATGTTTCTGTTGTTCTATGTTTTTCTTCACTTCTGTTTAATGTAGTCTAAGATTACATCAGCTTTTTTGGTTTTCACATCACACAGTTACCATATTGAACTTGGAATCAGCACACCCCAGTTCCATATAGGGCCTTACCATCCTGAGCACTTCAACACAACCCCTTCCACCCCTGCCAGATACATTCTAAATAGCAGTGTCCTTTTTGGAAAATCATATGAATCAGATACAGTGCTCCAAATATAATGTGGACAGCACAGAACCTGGGGGACTGTTATCTCCCTTAATATGGATACTCTTGTTTCTTTTAAATAAGTCTAAGATTTTCATTATCATTTTAGCAGCAATAATTTGCTTGTATTTTTCTTTAAAGATTTTTTTAACTGTCATCTATTTTTCCCTTTGGAGTATTCCCTATTAAAATTTTTCCCTAACCCTTCTATTGGAGAGACATTTTTCCTTTATTCTCCTAATCCATTTCTATATATGTATACATGCTATACTTACATATATATCCATATGTAAGTGTGTATGTACATATATATGAAAATGCATAGTAGTAAATATGCAAGTATGCTATATATGTGTGTTACTGTGGTGCCAGATCATCCAACAAAGTCAGAAGCTATACTCCAATTCTCTTGAAAGAAGGTAAACTCTGTCATACAATGATCCCTTTTAAAAAAATTTTAGAACTGTATATAAATTAAAATTCAATTCAGCAAACACTTATTAATTTGAAATAGTATTAAGAAAATATATAGTTCATACCATTTAACTTAGCTTAGGAAAATGGAATGAAATTGCAGATTGAAAATATTGCCAGCCAAATAACAAAAATAAGTTATTAATTCAAACCAGTAATCCCTTCTGAATCTTAGCATTGTACTTCTTGTTGTTCAGTTGTGTCCAACTCTTCATTACCCATTTGTAGTTTTCTTGGCAAAAATTAGAGTGGTTTTCCATTTCCTTCTCCAGCACATTTTATAGATAAGGAAACTGAGACAAACTGGGTTAATGACTTGCCTGGTATCACATAGCTGTTTAGTGTCTAAGGCCAGATTTGAACTCCAATCTTCCTGACTTCAGACCCTACCCTCTATCCACTGCTGCACCTAGTTGCCCAGCATTGTACTAAATCATTGCAAAAAGCATCTAATAGTAAAAAACTAACAATTGGTATTTCCTTCATTAGTGTTTTCAGTGCCCTTTAATTTCTTCAAAGAATAACATTGCCCTTCCAGAAAATCTTTCCAAATATATGTAAAAAGGAGGATTCCAAACACAGGAAGGAATTAATATTCAAGTAACTAATATGTGTCAAGTTGTTATAACTCCTATCAAGCAGACATGTTTGCCATAGTAACTCAGCAGGACAAATAGAAGTATCAAAGGGTAGGAGAGGAGATAAGCCCACAAAGTTCCTCGAGTTTCTCCTGAGCAGTTTTGTATATGTGAATGATTTCATTTATTATTCTTTATTGTTGTCCTGATTCAGCTATGTTTTTATATTTTTGTCGTATATATTTTATATGTAGATTTAGGTTTTTTTAAGGGGGAAAGTGAATTAAAATGTTTTAATTAGCATATACTTTATCAAGTGCTATTTTTAAAAATTAGGCATATTAATATACTATTGTAATATGTAGAATATTTCATTTCATTAATTTCTATCACTTAATTTAGTGAAGATTAATTTTGAGCACTTTTTTCTTTAGTGATTTTTTCAGTTCATATTTTGCCTTTCAGATTCAATAATTATTTGTATTTTCAGCAGTCACAGCAGTATTTACCATTATTAATAGTAAAAGTTAAACTTATTCGTTACTTCATTTCTAGACAAGCCTCCTTTTGGGGCTCCTTGTTTCCAGTATCTCTCCATAGCAGTATATTTTACATAATGATTCTAGATTAATCTTCTTAAAATACAGCTTTGGTCATCTTACTCACCTGCTCAGAGACCAGTGTGATCTCAGGCCGTATGGAAAGGAATAGGCCTTCAAATAAAAGGTTTATAATCACATTGTACTCAGCTGTGGTAAGGCACCACCACTCCCCAATCTAGGATGTTGTATTCAATTCGTCTCTGGGAACTACATTAAGCTACCTGAGAGATGATGGGCCTTGAGTTCATGTTTGTTTATATGAGGTCAGTTAAGAAGAATGGGAATGTATAGCTTGGAGAGAGACCTTTTCTACTTTCTCATTTGCTCTAGGGGGCTTCAGATGTCCCTCCCAACTCTGAAATTCTATCATTCTGTGGCTTCCCAATGTCTATGAAACAGATTCAGATTTCTTCACCTGGAAATTAAGTCCCATGATGGACTTGTCCTAACCTCCTTTTTTCAGTGTTATTTCTCATTCCTCTTCTCCATTAGCCACTTTTAGTCAATCAGATTGGCTATCCCCTAAAACATATTTTGTGCTTTCGTGCCTATATGTGTTTACTCATTGCTCTTCATCCCACCTGAATGTCCTCTTTCAACTGTGAAATCCTACATTAATCTGCTGTTCACCTTCTACCTCCTTTGCATCAAATTCCTGATCACCAGGGGCCAAAGGCAAATGCTTCTTCCTCTGAACTCCAGTAGAACTTACTCTCTGTACCATGTCTTTGGCACTTGCATTTTTCTGTCCTCAATTTTATTTGTGCAGTTCTTCTCAAATTAGTGTTGGCAGCTATTAAAGAATAGGTCCTTTATCTTATGCCTTTTGTTCTCTCCCCTTTTATGATTCTCACCAGCCCCAATTATTTGAAACAGCAATTTCCTCCTCTGTCTTCCTCCTTTTATTTGCTCTTGTATTGTTTTGCTCTGCCTTCTCTTTTCTCTCTTTAAACCTTCAAAATAGAACCAATCCACCCTCTAGGCACTCTATTTTTCTTATTTATGTTAGTAAAGATCTTTTGATTTTTAGGGAGACCTCTCTTCTATATTAAAATGTTACATATACCACAAATAAATTTACCTCTAGGTTTCTCTTGATTCTTGTGTTTGCATTTCAGAGTTCCTACTCAGTCCAGATCTTTTCATCAGAAATCCCTGATAATCCTCTGTTCAATTGAAGATCTGTTTTTTACCCTGTAGGATTCTACTCAGTTTTGCAAAATAAATTATTCATCTTTGTAAACCCATACCTTTTGACTTTGGGAATATTGTATTCCAATATCTCCTCTCATTTTTAATAGAAGTTTCCTAGTCTTCTTTGAGAGTCCTCCTTCCTCTCCTGCTGCCTCCACATACATAGTAAGCCTTGCTCGTTTTACTTTTCTTAGGCCTTTCTCAAGCTTGTTTGCATGCTCTGGCATTGGATTTGCTGGCAGCCCCTTTCCTTATTGCCCAAAGGCTGCTGGTTAACTTTTTGTGCAATTCTTAGATAGAATGATTTCTCATTCTATGATTTCTATGATTTTTCATTGAATTTATTGTTACCATTTACATAGTGCTTTTGAAAGCTCCTTTGAAATATCATCTCATTTTATCCTCACAACTCTGGTATATAGATATTATTATTGTCCCCAATTCACAAATGAGGAAACTGAGATGCATATAGGTTAAGTGTCTTCCTCACAGTCTTACAAATTCAAGTTTTCCTGACTCCAGGTCCAGCCCTCTATCCACTATACCTGTCTTTCTTGATGATTATTCATTCTGGTATAAACTTCAGGCTTTTGTTAGTGTAGATATATGGAAAGTAAGTCGCCTGCCTCTCTATTCAGGCAGCCACCTTTGCCAGAAGTCTGAAAAGCTATTTCAAGAACTTACTGTATGACAGGTGCTATGCTAAGTGCTGGGATGCAAATATAAAATGGAGGGAATACATATATACAAAAGCAATACAATTCCTGCCCTCACAAAGCTTATAATAGTAAAAGAGAACATGTGTAGAGGAGTAATGGCCATGAAGGGTTATCTTCATCTACTTCATCTAAGAATGGTGAATGGAGAGTCATCAGGCAAATTACTGACATGCCCTTTCCAGGAATAATAGGGTTGCTTTGATTCCTAAAACTAGAAGTAAGAAAGAATGGGGCCTGGGTGGATGTGGTAAGCTAGAATGACACATTCTGTGGTATGATGGGTCTGGGTCTGGATATAGGTTAGAGGTGGAAAACTCAACAATCAGGAGCCCAGAGCCCAGGATCCCAGAAAGGAGCTGTAGTAACAAGTTGGAGGGGATGCACAGTCTGGAGCCAAGAAGTATGGTATGGATGGCCAGAGATAGAAAATACCTAATGAGGTATCTTGATGACTTTGAGTCATCTGGCCCAAGTAAATTTCAGTATCATATATCTGAAGGGATTGGCAGGTATGATTGTTAAGTCATTATAAGTGACAAAATATAAATGAAAAGGAGATATCCTATGCAATTTAAGAAAGACAGATGTCCCAGTTTTTTAAAAAAGGAAAAGAAATAGAGTTGGCAAATCCTAGATATGCCAGTGGACTTGACTTCAACTCACTGAGATAATTTATTTAGATTTTACCCAAGTATTTGATAAAGGAGCTCATACTATTCTTGTGGAAAATATGAAGTAATATAGGCAAAGAAGCTATAAAATGATAAAATCATAACTGGTTAAATGCCTGGCCTCAAAACACAGTAATGAATGGTTCAATTTCAGCTTGGTAGGAAGTCTCCAGTGGAATGGCTTAAGGGTATGTGCTGTTTAACACTTTGCTATTTAACACTTTTATCAATAACTTTGATATGAGTATAAATAATGATCATTTAATAAATTAGCAAGTTTTTTAAGCACTTATAGTATGCCAGGCATCATGGATACAAAGACAAAAAAATGAAAGAGTCTTCTCTGTCAAGAAGTTTATATACTTATATATATATGTATGTATATATATGTATGTATATAGATATATAGATATAACCTATATCAGATTACTTGCTGTCTAGGGGAGGGGGAAGGGAGGGAGAAAAATCTGAAATTGTAAAGCTTGTATAAACAAAAGTTGAGAACTATCTTTACATGTAATGGAAAAAAATAAAATACTTTATTAATTTAAAAAAAAAAGAAGTTTATATACTGTTGGTGAAGACATGTACCTAAAGATATGTACAAAAAATTCCGCATAATTTCTAGTGGGAGACAGAAGCAGCTCTGGGGCTCAAGAAAGTCTTCATATAGGAAATGGAATTTGAACCAAGCTTCAAAGGAAACTAGGGGTTCTGAGGGGCTGGAGGGAAGAGGGAGTGCATTCCAGGCTCAGGAGACAGCTTGTCCAGAGGAGCTAAGCTGGAGATAAAATGTTATATGCAAGGAAAAGTGAGAAGGGCAGTTTGATTGTCACATCAAGTGATTGAAGAGGAGGAATGCATAAAAAGCCTAGAAAGCAGGTTGGATCCTAGTTGTTAAAGGCTGTTAATGCCAAAGAGAAAGTTCATTATTTGGTCCAGAAGGAATTGAGCCATTGGAATTTATTGAGAAAGCTAGTGACAGACCTATGCTTTTGGAATATTATTTTGACAGCTGTGTTAATGAGATGTTGATAGGAAAGATGACTGAGATTCTGCAAGACAGGCAAGATCCAAAAAGATTTTGATAAGTTAGAGCATCAGACTGGTTCTAATAAGATGAAAATCAGTAAGGATAAATATGAAGTCTTACAGTTTAATTTTTAAAAATCAGTTTTGTAAGTTCAGGATGGTGAAGACACAGGTGGTAGTTTTTCTAAAAGAAGTCTGAGGTTTTAGTGAACTAAAAACAGTATAAATCAACTGTGTTCTGTGCCTACTAGAAAAATGAATGTGGTCTTGGGCTTCTTTAAGGGAGGCTTAGTTTCCAGAAGTAAGGAGACCATAGATCTGCCCAGGAAAGACCACATTTGTAGTATTGTGTTCCATTTAAGGACCTTATTAACCTAGAGACCATCCAGAGGAGGGCAAACAGCTTTATGAAAGGGTCTTAGGAGATGAGGCTGCAAGAACTGGGATGTTGGGCCAGGAGAAGAGAAGACACTAGATAGCATGAGAATTCTCTCTCGCGCTCTCTGCAAGTCTTTAAAGGAGTGGCATGTGGAAGACAGGATTGGCTTTTCTTTTTGTCTGATAGGACAAAAATAGGAGCCCTGGTTGGAAGTTACAAAAAGGCAATATTATATAGCTATCAGAAATAGAATGTGCTGACTCAGGAGTCCATGTTTTGGACATATGGACCGAATGTTGGGAATGCTCTAATCATTTGAGATTCTGTTGGAGTATAGCTTAGACTAGAAAGTTATGGAGATCCCTTCCAGCTTGAAAACTCTGTTATTCTGTAAATTGTCATTTTCAAAGTAGTCACCTTGAGAGACTATCTGCTTATCCCAATAATACTTCCTAGAATAATACCTTGCACATCCTAAGCAGTCATTAAATATTCATTGAATTAAGTGTATCCTTAATTTGGTAATGCTATACTTAATTTTGGTAATAGATATTGTATTCCTAGAGACTACCACAGTGCTATAGGTAGTAGCCAAAAATAATGTTGTTTTTTCCTTATACTGATAATACCTAAATTTATATAGTTTAATTTTTAAGATTTTCAGTTCTAATGATTTTCTTTTTCTGACACGTTTTAAGTCTGATATGGGAGGGACCAGGCATGTTTTTATTTCTTGATATATCTTCAAAATAAATATCCACTTATTGATGTTTTTTTAAAGTCTAATATGCTTAAGGTGGAAACCATAAGAGTTGATTGCTAGAGACAGATTATAGAAAATGAAACTGTTCATTTCACTTATTGAATATTAGAAGGTTTTCTATAATAGTTCAAATTTGGAAAGCTTTTTGGGAGCATGACATAATAGAGATAGATTTAGAATATTCCTTAGAAATCATATAATTCAAGCTTCCTATTAATTATTGTGCTGTATTAATTTTTTTTTAATTTTACACCAGTTATTTTCCAAAATGCCCTCCATTATAACAAAGAAAATGTTAAGCAAAACCAATCAACCTGGTAACTCTATGTGATCAGATCAATAACATTCTGCAGCATGGCTCCCTGCTTCTGTACAGATATATAGGAATGGCATTTCATCATCTGTTTTACTGTACCAAGATTGGTCATTATATTTACTCAGGGTTCATCTGCCTATCAGTATTGCTTTCATTTTCATTAATGTAATCATTTTAAATATTATTCCCCTGGTTCTGCTTCCTTTCCTCTCTACTCATTCATACAAATCTTCTCATACTTTTCTGAATTCCTCATGTTCATCATTTCTATTACATGCATATAACACAGGTTTTTGAACATCCTTCCTCCAATTGATGGGCACCTACATTGTTTTCCACTGTTTGCTACCACAGGAAAAAAAAATGTTTACATGAGTGTTTTATTATATATGAGCCTTTTCTGTCTTTGATTTCTTTGCAGTCCAGGCCTAGTTATAAGATCACTGACTCAAAATATATGAACATTTAGTGACTTTTCTCACAAAAAATCCAAATTATTTGGAATGGTTAGACCAAAGGCACAGTTCTATCTGTTGTATATTTTTGTAACTGCCTTTCCATAGACCCTCTAACATTGACTACTTCAGTCTTCTATCATCTTTTCCAGTGTGATCGGTATGAGGTGAAATTTTGATGTTTAATCAAATCTTTCTTATTATTAGTGAGTTGGAGCATTTTATCATATTGTCATTATAGTTGCAGTTCTCCCTCTCCAGACTCTTCATATCTTTTGACTGTTTAGCTTTAGAGGAATGACTTTTATACTTAAATATTTGGGTCACAGATACCAAGCTCATATTACAGGGATGTCTGAAACTCTTCTAATTGAGGTGTTTTTTTCCCTTTCTTCCTACTTTGATTTTATGTAAAAGATTTTTAGTTCTATAGAACTAAAAGCACCTATTTTATATTTTATGATCACCTGTATTTTTGGTCAGTCTTTTCTAATTGCTTTTAATAATGTAAGCATTTATATTTAAATCAATGTCAATTGATTATTTACGTAAACTTACTATATGATTTAAAATGCTCATTTAACCCAATTTCTGCCAAACTGCATTTTTGATATTTTTTTCTCAATTCTTGTTGAATAATGAATTTTTCTCCCATTAGTTTGTGCTCTTGCAACTTCCTCATTTTATTGAAAAGTGAATTGAGGCCCACCGAGTTGAAGTGACTTGCCTTTGTTCACAAAGGAACTAAGCATACTGATAGTAAATGACAATTTTAAATGCTACTTATAAAATTATAACTCACTGCTATTTGGGGCATTCAAGAATGCATTGGAGGGAACCATTGGAGCGGCCCTGGGAGCGGGAGTGGGGCCACATCGGGTTCTGTACGAGTAGCTGAGTCTAGCAGCAGGCGAGATGGGCGGGTAGCAGGAAGAGGAGCGCTTCGATGGCATGTTGCTGGCCATGGCCCAGCAGCACGAGGGTGGCATGCAGGAGCTCGTCAACACTTTCTTCAGCTTCCTGCGGCGCAAAACGAACTTCTTCATTGGTGGCGAGGAGGGGATGGCCAAGAAGCTCATCAACGAGACATTCCGCCACCACAACCAGTTGGCCCAGAAGGGGCAGCAAGAAAAGCAGGCGAGGCAGGAGGCTGAGCGGCGAGAGAAGGCCGAGCGTGCAGCTAGACTGGCCCAAGAGACCCAGCAGGAGGCCTCTGGGCCCCAGATCAAGGAGCTGACAGACGAGGAGGCCGAGAGGCTCCAGCTGGAGATCAACTGGAGGAGGGGCGAGGAAAACAGTAAGAACGGAGACGGACTGGCTCAGCCTTTGAACAACGCTTCCAACTCAGCAGTGAAACAGGAGGCTGATGTTGACGAAGAGGAAGAAGATGAAAAGGATAAAGGGAAACTTAGACCTAACCCGGGCAACGGAGCTGACCTCCCTCCCTACCAGTGGACGCAGACCCTGTCCGAGTTGGATCTGGCTGTGCCCTTCCCTGGGAGCTTCCGGCTGAAGGGCAAGGATGTGGTTGTGGACATTCAGCGGCGGCATCTGTAGGTGGGACTGAAGGGGCAGCCCCCGCTCATCGATGGTGAGCTGTACAATGAAGTCAAGGTGGAGGAGAGCTCCTGGCTCATTGAAGACGGCAAGGTGGTGACGGTGCATCTGGAAAAGATCAACAAGATGGAGTGGTGGAGCCGCGTGGTGTCCAGCGACCCTGAGATCAACACCAAGAAGATCAACCCAGAGAATTCCAAGCTTTCTGACCTGGACAGTGAGACCCGGAGTATGGTGGAGAAGATGATGTATGACCAGCGGCAGAAATCCATGGGCCTGCCAACCTCAGAGGAGCAGAAGAACCAGGAGATTCAGAAAAAGTTTATGGAGCAGCATCCAGAAATGGACTTTTCCAAAGCCAAATTCAACTAGCACCCTGACACCCCTAGCCATCTTCCCTTTGGGGTCCGAGGCCCCCTCCTTCCCCCTGCCTGACCTCGTTGGAGACCTCCCCTGGAGACAGGATTGTAATGCAGGGACAGACACAGGACCCCTGGCCCCAGGTGGGCTTGCAGCTCCATGGGCAGCATCCAGGACTATTCCTGGAACCTCCAAGGTGGGAGGAGAAAGCAGCTTGTAATCCCCACTCTGCTTGTTACAGAAGTAAAGGAATGTTTGCCCCTGGAAAAAAAAAAAAAGAATGCATTGAATGTAAAAATTCATAGACTGTGTAAAACAATATTATTCCTAACTACTTTATACCTTTCCAATTTTTTTATAAATAACTGTGTAGATTTCTCATCTTAGTTTTAAAGTGTATTATTATTAAAAGCGTGTCATTTTTTATAATAGATTAGGTAAATTATGCTTTTTCTTCAGATGTTCCTAATGTGTAGGGGGTAGTGAAAGAGAAGGGGAAGGAGGGTGTGTTTGTAGAAATGGGAAGAGAAAGAGAAAATGAGAGATTCTCCTATAATAGGCTATGTAAATTTTTTTAATGGTATCCTCTTTTACTATAAGTTTCCCCTTATAGTGTGTTATGGAACCTCTTGCCAATGACTTATTTCTGTTTTATAAATTAAAAAGTAATAAATAATCTAAAGTCAAATAAAATGTTTTAATTTTGAAAAAGTATCCTTGAATGAATATGTGTACCTCTTTTGTTCTGTTTTTTTTTTATATACAGGAAAAAGAGGTGCTCATAAAGATACAATAAAACATTTGAGAAATCTGTTCTCTCCAGTGAGCAGTGGACCTTGGAAGATCGGTTTGGTTTCATCAGTTATTCTCCTGGGGTAAGTATAGACTTCTCATATATTCATTCTCTCTCTCTCTCTCTCTCTCTCTCTCTCTCTCTCTCTCTCTCTCTCTCTCTCTCTCTTTCTCTCCCCCCACCCCTCCTGTTTTGAACTTATACATTTGTCCTCTTTCTCGGAATAGAGTTAATTTTCAATAAATATAAAAGGCATTTGACAAAAATAGATCAGAATACCAGATGACATCAGATAGGCAGATATTACTCAGTTAACTTTAGTGTCAATTGTTAAATTCCTTTGTCCCTGTTACATGCTGAAGACCCTACTTAAATAATTGACTTCCATTGGAATGTTACAATAGAACAGGTATGAGAATATGTCATTAAAGAATACAGTTCCATCAGAAATCACAATTAAATATGTGCCTCTATTAAAAAGAAATTAAATTAATCTAAAAACTCAATTTGTTTCAACAAAAATAATGCCTGTCTCATGGTCTGCAGACCAAGTTAATAGTATATTTTTGTTTAGCACCAATGATAGATAAATAAATACTATATTCCATTAAAAACCAAGTCTCTTTTTCACCCATTGTATATATGGCATACTTAGAGACTTAAAAGAACATTAGCTGTTAAACTTCTAAGTGAGTTACTGTAACTGTTTCCCAAGTCTTAATTTGATTAAGTTAAATTAAAATTTAAGAATAATTTTGTCTTTTCAAAATGTGGCAGATATTTTAGTGCATTTTCTTACTTGAAATAACTTGGCATGCCAGATTTCAAATGTTATAAATAATTAATATCTCAGTAGTTTATAAGTTATTGGCCATGATGAAAATAATTCATCCCCTTTTGAGTTTTCAATAGGGCTTCATAGTAGAAGTCTGAGCTAAGGCTTAGAGATAGGCCCTGTAAGCGGTTTCATATAATCTAGATCTCAAGGATGCTTTAACATTTCTTCTTATAAAAGTATAAATTTTCAGTGCCAGAGAATTCTGCTTTTCATGTCTCTTTGTTTTGTAATCCATCAAATAGAATGTGTCATAGTAAAAGGTCAAAATCTGTAGACATAGGTAATATAATCTTTAAATTGGGGGTGAGAAGACTGGGGTAAATGTACAGTTTTCAACCCTTGCCCTAGAGCTTTGTCCTAGTTTTAGTGTATGAAAGACATTATAAGGTAAAAACTAGAAATGTAGCAAATAATACATTGTAACCCAAAGAGGACAGAATACTATTGGATGTGGTTTTTCTTCAATTAACTAGGTTGCACACAAAACAAAGGAAGAAAAAAGTAAATGGTAATGCACACTGAAAAGGAGAGATTGATATTGAGAATTGAGTTATGTCATTTGAATGGAATCATGTAACTTTTATAGTTGAAAAGGACCTCTGAGATCTTTAATTCAGTTTTTCATTTTGCAGATGGGTTAAGTATTTTGCTCAGTCTTATAATTGATCATCCCCTCTGACATTCCACAGTCTAGAATTTTAGCCTCCTGAGGGAAAGGATTGGTTCTGTTTTGTCTTTGTATCCCTTATGCCAACCACAGTGCCTCATACACAGAAGCTGTCTAATCTAATGCCATTTGAATTGCACTGAATTGAGGACAACTAGGTATATTAGTGGATAGACCTCTATATTTGGAGTCAGGAAGATCTGATTTTGAATTCTGCCTCAGATATTTATTAACTGTGTGACCAAGAGCAAGTCACCGGATCTCTCGATTTCTTCATTTGTAAAAAGATGAGTTGGACTCAGAAGCCTCTCAGGTCAGTCATTTCTGCTCTAAATCTGTGATCTTGTGCTTCTGTCAATTAAAGTTATTTTCAGAGTTAGAATTAAAGTCCAGGTCTCCTCATTCCCAAACCAGTCTTCTTTCCCCTTATAATTAAGACTTTCAAAAATGACCTCTGGAAAACCAGTACTTAAAGGTCAGAAAAAATCAGTTTCATTCATAGCTTTTGTTTTTATATGTCCATTTCCTAATATATCTCTCCTTTCTATCCAACCCAGAGAACCATCCTGTATACAGATAATGAAAAAGAGAAAAAAATAGTTCAGAAAAACCAATCTATCAGCCAAGTCAGGCAGTATATGCAGTGTTCACCCCCATTGTCCTCCACCTTTGGGGCCAAACTTGGTCATTATAATGTCATAGCATTGTTTCTATTTTTTGTCATTTTTCTTTCCACTTACATTATTGCCACCTTGATATTGTTTTACTCTTTCATCATATTTCACTTTGCATCAGTTAATTTGAGTCTCCCTCTGCTTCTCCGTATTCTTCATATACATTATTTCTTATGCAGCAGTAATATTCCATTATATTAATGTATCTAATTTATTTAAATGTTGTCTAGTTTGAGTCAGCAAATGATAACCTGCAAGCTAAATCAAGCCTGCTAAGTGGTTTTGTACCCATAAGCTAAGAATAGTTTTACATTTTTTAAATGGCCTTTTGGGTCATGGTTTGCCAATCCCTGGCCTCAATGATGGCTATCAGCTTTGTTTCCATATGATAGATAGACAGATAGGGCCTCTATTAAGTACTTACTCAGTGGCAAGAACTATACTATGTCGGGGATACAAATGCAAAACAGCCCCACACCTCAAAAAGCTTATACTTCTAAAGAGGAAGAAATAAAGGGGAGCTAGAAATGTGGTGAAGTAGGGTGCCATGTTCACTTTTGCGTGGCATGGAAATGGAGAGTAAGTGCAAGGGAGGCTTGGACCTTGGCAACATGAGGCAAAATCTTCCCCTGTCAGAGTTGGGGGATGTGGTTCTTGATGACTGGTCCAAGTAGAGAGGGTGTGTCATGGCGATGGCCAGAAATTCAGAGATCTGAATGTGACAAGGCAAGGCAAAAGCCATGGGAGGTTGCAGGGGAAGAGGCCAAATGCTTTCAATACTTTGTTGTATTTGGGGCCTTTCTCCCTATTTTTTACTTCTTGGGGATATAGGATTGGGTAAAGTTTCTGGACATGGATATTTTTCTTCCGTTTCTTAGCTTAATTCTGAATTCCTTATAGAATTGTTGAGCCAATTCACAACTCCACAAACAATGTGTTAATGTGCTGATCTTTCCACAAACCCTCCAACATTGACTATTCCCACTTTTTTGCATCTTTGCCAGGTTGCTCGATGTAAGGTGCAACTTCATAGATGTTTAAATTTGAAGAAATCTTTTATACAGTTGTTAAGAGTTTGTTCTTCTTTGGGGAGCTTTATATCATGTGACAACTTACCTGTTAGAAGTGACTATTGGTTATATATGTTGTGTTAGGTGCAATAAAATAGCAGGATACAAAATAAATTCACAAAAATCAGCAGCATTTTCCTATAGCAGTAACAAAACCGAGGAGGAAATAATAGAAAGGAATGTCCTATTCAAAACAAGCATAACATGAATAGAATACTTGGGAGTCAGTCTACTAAGAGACACTCAACATTTGTATAGATACAATTGCAAAACACTGAAAGAAATAGCTGCTTAAATAATAGGATTGATATTCAATGCTTAAATGTGTGGACTGTACTAGCACAATAAAAATGACAAACAGAACCTGTTAACATATAAATTTAGTCCTTTACCAGACTTTCATGAAGATACTTTTATAGTTCTAGACAAATGATAACAAAATTCACTCAGAGGAACAAGTCTACAATCTCAAAGATAATAATGAAAATAGATAGTGGTGATGGAGGTAGAATACCATTTCAAAATCTAAAATTATATTCTAAAACCTAGCTTCTTAAACTGTGAGTTGGAACCGTATAATTGAATGTGGGGTTTGTAAAAAAAATTTGGAAACAGTAAAAGGTTATGTATACCTGTTTTATATGCCTGTATTCCTGAGGTTGTATAAAAATTTCTTGGGCAAAAAGAAGTCATGGGAAAAGTTTAAGAAGCCTTGCTCTAAAGCACTGATGTCAAACACAAACAGAAATGCTCTCTGCAGGCTGCATATTGACATAGAAAACCACAAATTAACATTATCTGTTTTGTATTGTATTATTATTTATTTTATTATACATTTACCAATTAAATTTTAATCTTGTTGGGTAGCCCTACTATGAGTATGATACTTGCTCTAAAGCACTAATCCTTAAAATTATCTGGTACTACATTAAAAATATTAAAGTAAAGCAGTGGAAGAATAAAGAAGAATAAAAAAAATCACTCAACCCAATGTTTCATAAACCTGAGCACATAAATTACTTGGGAGTAAACTCCCTATTTAACAAGAATTGATGGAAAAATTGGAATGAAACATCTTATGCCATATGACATTATAACCTCAAAATGAATATGCTACCTAAATATTAAAGTTTATACCCTAAAACAATGAGAAGAAAGATAAGTTTTATATAAAGAAAAGAACTAATCATAAAAGATAGATCATTTAGAGTTAGATAAAGTTGTACAGCTTTTGTACCAATAAAATCAGTGGATAAAAAAATAAGCAAAAAAAAGTCTTTGTTTTAAATGTATCTGATATTCAAGATATATAGGTAACCATTACTCTTAGCTTTTAGGACTACTGAATTAGACAAAGTGAATGGCAAAGAGAAGAGGGTTTCTGAGGTCAATTTTGGAAATAAAGCTCTGAAGAGGGGTTTACCAGCTAGAGGGAAATAATTTTTTTTTGAGAACTTGAATAGAAAAAGGTGATAGGATCAATAAAAGAAGCATGTGATTGCAGGAAATTGTTTTATCCCCACTTCTCTAAATCACTAAATATTTGAGTTGTTATTTGTAAATGTTTATTTATATCTGTAAAAGGAAAAGTGATGATATATGTATGTATGTATATACATATATATATATACATATACATATATTAAAAAACCACATCTGCATCCCTATGTAATTGTAAGTTTTCTGAACTCATATTTACATTATTACTTCCTTTCATGTCACCATTAACTCTTTTCAGTTTTCTGTTCTGCACTTTTTGGTATTAAAATACTTCTTTATAAATTCAATACAAAGCAACTCACGGAACAGTTTGTCTAACTATCATGATTCCTTCAGCTAATCCTCTAAAGATATATATGAATTAAACAAACACTGAAATGTAGAAAGGAGTTGGTTTTTAAATAAATTTTTGAGGTATTTAATTCTAAATAGTAATCAGATTTTTAGCTTGGGGCTTTTCTAGGAGGTTGTGAATAATTATTAGATGAGATTATAGGCCCCAGGCAAAGCCTTAGGACATTAGTCACTTCTGGCTAGTCAGTCATCCTCAAGGCCTCATAATGGCCCTTTGGATTATGTGATATTTTTTAAATTATAGGAGGTCATCAATCCCATATCTGTCAGTTTACCATTGAGGACTCTCAGAATTCTGAAGCTCAAATTGGGAAGATAATGTCTTACTAAAACTAGAATCATTGGTAGATGTCTTAGATCTAAATGCTGTTCTGTTTTAAGGGATTGTTTTCCTTGAGGATGTGAGTTGAAACAGAATTTTTTAAAAGAAATATATGTATTTTTCCATCCATTCCTAAAAATGATTGGAAACCACGTGCGCGTGCGCGCGCGCGCACACACACACACACACACACACAACCACTGCAGCACCAAGAAAAGAACAAATTGTATTCAGCTCTATCAGCAGTGCAATCCATGTGCTGAGTCTGATTAAAATACTAACAGACCTAAAGGAATTTCAGCTTTAAGATTCTTTTGTATTATCTTTCTACAGATTTATGTTTGGGAAAATTATATCTCCTCTACAATGGTAGAAAGTGAAAGTATAGTGATCAGTCAGTGATTTTTAATTTAGACTCAATTCTATTACTTAAAAAAAAAAAGGAAATACCTGATTGCTCATCTTGTTTTCAGTTTCTTTCTAAGAATATCAGTCTCTTCAGTTAGAGTAACTCCTTTGTTTGAATTTTTTTCACTTAAAATAATCATTCAACAAGCATTTATTATGCACTCAGTGTGCCAGATACTGTTATAAATCCTGGAGATTCAAAGAAAAAAGAAATCCAAAACAAGCCTCTTCTCTCTAAAACCTTGTGTGTACACATAAAGGTACATACATCTTTAGACAGCATACATACAAAGTGGATAAAAGGTAACCGTAGAGAAGAAGTATGAACAGACTAGGGGACTAGGAAAGTTTGCTTGCAGGTGGCACCCAAACTGACTCTTGGCATCCTAAATTAATTATGTCTAAAACAGAGCTCATTATCTTTCCCCAGAACACCTCCCCATTCTAAATTTCCCTATTCCTGCCAAAGGCACCACCAACCTTCCAGTCCACATTCATAACCTCAACATTAGCCTCAACGCCCTACTCTCCCTTCCTTCAAATAGCTACTCTGCTCTGTCTTGCAGTCTTCACCCAAGCTCATACTGAAAGCTTTGTCTCTACTCACCCAACCAACACCTTAGTTCGGGCCCCCATTGCTTCTTTTTTTTTTAATTAATAAAGTATTTTATTTTTTTCTATTACATGTAAAGATAGTTCTCAACTTTTGATTATACAAGTTTTCCAATTTCAGATTTTTCTCCCTCCCTCTCCTACCTCCCCCCTCCCCTAGACAGCAGGTAATCTGATATAGGTTATTTTATATATATACATATATATATATATACACACATAATAACATTAAATATATTTCTGCATTAGTCATGTTATAAGAGAAAAACCAGAGCAATGATGAAAAAACCTCAAAATAGAAAAACAACAGCACCAAAAACAAAAGAAATATTATGGTTCATTCAGCATCTATACTCCACAGTTCTTTTTTTTTTTTTTCCTGGATTTGGAGATCCTCTTCTCTCATGAGTTGCCTGGAACTCTTCTGTACCGTTGCATTGGTGAGAAGAATATAGTCCATCACAGTAGATCAACACTCAATGTTGATGATACTGTGTACACTGTTCTTCTGGTCCTGCTCATCTCACTCATCATCAGCCCAGGCAAGACCCTCCAGGTTTCTCTGAACTCCTCTTGCTCATCGTTTCTTACTGCACAATAGTATTCCATTGTATTCATATACCACCACTTGTCCAGCCATTCCCCAATTGATGGGCATCCCCTCAACTTCCAATTCCTTGCCACCACATAAAGAGCAGCTATAAATATTTTTGTACATGTGGGTCCCTTTCCCCCTTCCATGATCTCTTTGGGAAAAAGACCCAAAAGTGGTATTGCTGGGTCAAAGGGTATGCACAGCTTTATCGCCCTTTGGGCATAATTCCCATTGCTTCTTAACTCGATGATTACAAGAGCTTTTTTTTTCTTCCCTTAGAGACTGGGTCTCCTCATCTTGCCCATGAGGGAAGTGTAGTCATTGATAAGCCCAGGAGCTCTGACTGCTGTCTTTCCAACCTGGGATGATTCATGCCTCCCTAGGCAGCCTGGTGCCTCCTGTCCCTGGGGGAGTCACTACTTTGGTGCCAGACTTAATGCAGACACCAGATTGGCTGAGTCCACTTCAGCTCAGAACTTCTGAGCTCAAATGATCCACTAGATGATAGACTTTTCCTATTAGTAGCAGCAATTAGAGAAATGTACCACCATTCCCAGAAGGAGCTTTCTAATTGGTCCCTCCCTGGCTCAAGTATCACAATTCTAATCCATGATACATGCCACTGCCAAAGTAATTTTCCTTAAGCTTAGATCTGATCATATGACTCCCCTTATTCAGTAAACTCCAATGCCTCTAAGGATTGAATATGAACTGTTCTGTTTGATTTTTTAAAGCCTTGTACAACCTGATCCCAACCCATCTTTCCAGCATCAATCATTAAATATTAATTTAAGTGCCCTTTTCTGAATCTTCAGTAGCATTGGCTATAGCACCTGTAGGAGCCATTTCTGGGCTGCACAGCACTAAGGGTACGTATACTACATCTTCTCCCAGGATGAAGGCCAAGGGCACTGGGCTGGAAACACTGCCACTGCCAAGGTACAGGATCCTGGGCTATCTCCACCAAGGTCTTAGGGAAAACAGTGATTAAAGTGGTATTAATGATAGTTTTATTTGCCTAGCTTTCACATTGTCCTGCCTCTCCCTCAGGGTGCCTTGCCTGTCCTGTCAAAGTTGCTTCTCTGTATAATGTCAATGAAGTCTGGGCTAGAAGCAAGACTGAAGGTCTTGCTGGAGGGTAGAGAGGGGTGCTGTCACTTCCAGGGCTCTATTGCCTATCTGCCTGTTGGTAGTACTTAGTCAGCATTTGTTGCTCGTGGTAATGAGAAAGGTAGTCCCCATCTACACATTGATTTTTCACCTCATGATGTTTGTGAAGACAGCTAGAAGCAGGTCTGGTTGTTAGGGAAGTGTTGCTATTCTCAGTGTGCTTAGGCTCAGGGTCCAGAGCTGTCTCCATCAGAGTCTAAAGGGAAAATCAGTGTTGTGGTGCTGTTTGTTGTGAATAGCCTAGCACATGCTACCTCCTGCTTCTCCCTCAGGGAATAGAGAGAATAAAAGAAGACTCAGGCCAGAGCCTTGGAGTATACCCATAGTTGATAGTCAATGACATGGGTCATTGACATCCAGCAAAGGAAAGTGACAAGGACCAGATAGGTAGGAAGAGAATGGAGAGAACAGTCCAAAAACCTGGAGAGGAGAGCATGTACAGAAAGAGAAGGCAGTCAACAGAGCCAACTGCTGCAGAGAACCAGTTTCGACAAGGATTGAGAAAGGCCATTAGATCTGGCAATTAGAGGTCACTGGTGATCTTGGAGAGGGCAGGGACTCAGTGTCTTTTCTCTAGTTAAGAAACCTTTCTATTTCTGTCCTCTGGACACAGCATCTCTTCTGGGAGGGTGTTTGCTAGAACCTGCTCCTTTCTACAGCTCAAGTCTCAGTTGCCAGGATTAGTTGTCTCATGAGTACGTGTCTTCTCTGCTTCCAGAGGTCCTGCTGCCTTTCCCTGCTGTATGGCCAAAGGCAGGGGTAGAAATTTCCCACTTTAGCTCTGGTATGGATATAAGGATACTCTCCACCAGCTGTTCCCAGAGGTGATTGGCCACTGAGTTTAGCCAGCTAACTTAATGAAGGCTACCACCAGGGGCATGACCAGTCTTTGCCAGCAAATGCCAACTTCTGCATTAACAGCTTGTTGTCACTTACTTTAACATCTCATTATCTGTGGTTACATGCTGATCTGGGTCAAATACCAGTCAGGGGACCAACTTCTGTTTCCATTTATATTATCACCAATCCATACTGACTCTAAAACTCCCAATCATTCCCATACTGTGGGTTGAGCATGTTCCTCCCTTGTGGTTCCCTCCTTCACCCCACCTGGGACAGTACTGACTATTCAAGACAGTAGCAAATGTGAAACTGTCTCCCTGATGTCCTTTAACCTGCCCCATGAAGGCCAAGAAGGTAATACTGTGCATTCTGGGAGATTCAAAGCCCTGCTACTCCCCTCTTGATATCATCTGCCAGGCAGAATTATGTCACCTTTGTTTATATGTTGACAAACTTAACACACACTTGGTAAGCATACTGTCAATGTTTATTAATTGACTGATTGATCCTGACACTGCTGAATACTCTGCTCAACTAAGGTAGAAAAGTTATTTTGCACAGAATTTTGCCTAGCATTCTTAGCAACTTCCTTTTACAAAGGGCTGCTTTTCTTGAAAGTCTATGATTTTCGTCCCCTATGAACACCTTAAATCCATTTGGAGTGAACAGTGTAAACAAATAGTCCAAAAACTGGCTAGACTATATTTAATTATAGTAAATATTCATTTCCCAGTTTCAAAACCTGTAAGTATATGATGATTTCATTGGGGCAGTATACCTAACAGAATAAGTTCATAATTACTTGAGTACATGAAAGATTTCTCTGTGGTTTGAGATATTGGAAAGTTTAGAATTATATTCATCTTTCTTGAATAAATATGCTTTTAGGTATAATAGATCCTACAGATCACTATGATAATATGAATATTCTCTGTATCAAAGTTTTATCTTTATAAACTGAGGTCATTTAAAAGTGCTTTACTGTAATGTTGATTTATGTTCCCTTCTCCCTGTTTTCTCTTTGAGATATTCCCAATTCCTCAGTCCAGATTAGGTTATAACATTATGTAATGTGAATTACTTCCTGTTTACTTCAGTATTAACTAATTGGAACAGAGAATTATTATTAAATAACATAATTGATTCAGTAAATTTCAGGAAATATAATTCTCATGAAAATCTGAAAATAAATGGAAGAACCATTATGCATCTTCTATAAATAAAATACATCCCAATCTCTGTGGTCTTAAGTTGTGAGATATATGATTAAACAGATTGTGCTTTCAAATGTTATTGTGAGTCCCTATAGTTCCCATTATTCTGTATGGAAACAATAGTTTCTGATTATTAGTATCCAGTGCAGCATTCATCACTAAATTGCAGGTTATATTTTTTGTTGACATTGCAGTATTTATTTTCACTATAGCTTGTTTTATCTGTACATGCCTATTTATTCTGTATTATATGTAAGTATCTCATATAGCAGTTAAAAAACAAAACCTTGTCTTAAAGGATATGAAATTCCTAAAGGATTTTATCCAATGTACATAAAGGGAAGGGTAATTCCATTTTTATGACAGTGGGTACTGTTTTAATCCAAAGTTATTATTCCCCCCAATCATGTTATACATTTTATTCATAATTCAGAAGCAAGGTATTATGTTTCTGGTTGACAAAATCTGCCTACTTTATATTACTTTCTATTTGCAGCATTCTAAATAGTCCATGTGACCTAGATACTGAAAATCAAGGTAGTATGTGCTACATTGCTATTATTTACTGTGAAGTCTTAGAAACATTCTAGTTCTGCATAGTAGAATTATAGGGCTGGTTTGTAAAGGGTTTTAAATGTCTCCAAAAGTATATACAATTGATATTTACCTGATCTTGTAAGCAATGTTAAATAAAATTAAAGTTGATTAAAAATTAAATAACAACTCTAAATTCTCACATAAATATAACTATAATAAAATAATCTTGTTTTTATTTTAGGTGAATCTATTCAAGGTTCATGATGCATTTTTTATTTCCCTTCTGTTAACGGTTGTGGGAATATTATTTGTTTCTTAGACCTAATCATAGTATATTCCTTCAACCGATATTTCATAATCTGGGATTAAGATTATATCTTTGTGTGTACATACATGCATACATACATTTGTATACACATACATGTATTACAGAGTCTTTGTCATGAAAATTCATTGAACAAGAGAAAATAAATTTTATTACTTGAAAGGAAACTTTGAAGTGCTTCAGATTTTCATACATTGAATTATATAGTCCTAGAAGTAAAACTGCTTTGTTCAGTGTAATAAATACTTCCCTGAAAAGATTTTTCTCAATGGTGGCAGAGTCCTCTAGGAAGTGAAAGATTTGGCTAATTTTCTCTTTATATTCGTGGAATTCCTACAGAGTAAAAAGAAAGGTATGTAACATTCCCAAGCCTTAGTTGGAAATCTGTCTTGATTTGCAAATCTTGTTCTCCTTAAATCTATTATCTACAATCAGGCACAAACTGGACTTCAATTTATAAACCATCTAACAGTTGGGAACATGGCCCGAATTGGGCTACATAGTGGCTGAGGCCAAACCCTAGAATACATACCTAATGACTCAGTGTTTAGGGTTTTACCCTAAAACCCATGTCAGCCATCACTCCACAGTCAAGACTCTTTTTGATAGGCTCAGTAAATGAAGCGGGTATTGAAATGGTAACTTCTTATTCTAAGAGACAGTGTGGTAATCAGAACATTGTGCCCAAGTACGAATCTTGACAGATTCTAACTAGCAAGTTACTTCTCTTTTCAGAGCCATGTTTCCTCATTTGTAAAATGATGATCTATAATATCCCTTTTGGTACTAAAAGTATTTCATCAATTCTTTTAATGAATTTAATTATTTACAGAATTGTATCTCATTTTTTAAAAGATTACTCATGGGGGACAGCTAAGTGATGCAGTGGATAAAGCACCGGCCGTGGATTTAGGAGGACCTGAGTTCAAATTCGGTCTCATACACTTGACACTTACTAGCTGTGTGACCCTGGGCAAGTCATTTAACCCTCATTGCCCACCAAAAAAAACAAACCCCTGATAAAAATAAAAGTTTACCCATGGAAAAAAAATTACCCATAGTCTGTTAATTTAAGTTAAATGGCTTATTTGAAAGATAATTTTCAAATAGCTTTTCTCACAAATTTCTATATTTAATGATTTTTCCTTATGTAATATTCATGTTAAAAATCTTAATATCATTACCTCAAACTCAACAGATTGGCAGAATTAACAAAAAAGGAAAATGACTATGCAAAAATAGGTATAATAATGTTCTGTTAGTGTAGCTCTGAATTGATACAGCTATTCTGGAAAGCAATTTGGAACTGTGCCTAAAGAGCTGTTAAACTATGCTTACCCTTTTACTCAGTGACACCATTACTAGGTCTATATACCAAAGAGATCAAAGAAAGAAAGAAAGGACCCATATGGACAAAACTATTTAAAACAATTCTTTTTATAAAAAAGGAGGCATAGAATTGGAAACTGACATGATAACCATCAATTGGGAAATGGCAAAATGTTATGGCACATATGTTCTCAGAAATGATGAAGGGTATGATTTCAGAAAAACTTGGGAAGATTTTTATGAACTAATGCAAGTGAAATAAGCAAAGTAGTTCATACAAACAATACTATAAAGGCAAACAACTTTGAAAGACTTAAGAACTCTTATCAACACTACAGAACCAACCATAGTACTGTAGGACTCATGATAAAACATGCTCTCTATCTCTGGAGAGGTGATAGACTCAGTACAAATTAAAGTGGATGCACATTCACATACATGTATGTGGATGCATACACATATACATGTACACACATGTGTACCCATACATACATATATAGGACATGGAAAGCGGGGGATATGTTTTGCTTAATTATATATATATTCATAACTATTTTGGTTTCTTTGCTTTTTTAATAGATGTGGAGGAGATGTAGGAAGGAAAACATTTGGAACTTTAAAATTGGTTTTTAAAAATCTTAATATGATGTTAAACTTTAGATGAAATCTTGCAAGCATTATTTTCATCTTTTTATACTATATTAACTCTAAGGCAAGGATGGCAAAAGAAGGTCTTTTTTGAAATAACTTTTTATTGGCTTAGCTTAGTAATTATCAGTATAATAATTTTGTAGTGGATTTCTATCAGGCAACATTTCTTCAGACCCAGGAAGACCTATGTTTAAGACCTTAAACATACTGGCTTTCTGACCCCGAACAAGTAATTTAACCTCTCAGTAGCCTAAGCTACCTTGTAGGACTATAAATTGCAGAGAAGGTTTAGACCTGCATCAATAGAGGTAGTTTCTAACCTGGGAGCTCCTTATGCCAATAAAATTACAGGCCCAGGCTTTATCCTTTGTATGTGTGTCTGTATTTATATGCTCGTGCATGCACATGCCTGCATTGTATATTCATGTATGCACTCACGTCTGTGTGCATATGCACGTATCTATATGAATAACTTTATTTGTATGTGTATATGTATATGCTTATATCATATGTATATCAGTCAGTCATATATTCCTTAAGTTCCTACTTTGTGCCAGTCACTGTGCTAAGCATTGGGGATACAAAAGAAAGTGAAAAGACAAACCCTGTCCTTGAGGAACTCACAGTCTAATGGGGAGACAACATGCAAACAAAATTTATACATGGTAAGGTGGAGCTAATCAACAGAGGGAAAGCACTATAATTGAGATGGAAAGGGAAAAGCTTCCTGAAGAAAGGGATTTTAGCTGAATGCAAGGAAGACAGGAGGAGGAGATGTGGAGGAAGAACATTCCAGGGATGAGAGAGACAGCCTGAAAAGGCCCAGTCAGAAGATGGAATGTCTTATTCAAGGAATAGCAAGGAGTTTACCATTACTGGATCTAAGATTACATGTGGAGGCATAGGGTATAACAAGACTAGAAGGGAGCATGGGGCTAGATTATGGGGGGGCTTTGAAAAACAAACAGGCTTTTCTTTTTAATCCTGGAAATGGCAGAGGGCCACTGGAGTTTATTTTGAATCTGTATGTGCACATCTATATGTGTGCATGCACATGTACATGCTTGTATACATCATATGTGCATACATTTGAAACCTCTCTGGAAAAACTAAAAAGAAAGTATATCTCATTTTCTTGGAGTTATAGGGCTTTTGTTTAAATGAACAATTTATTTGCAGATGTAAATGACAACAATACTGTTTAAAAATATGAATATGATACAATCTATAACTCAGAACACATATTATTCTAATAAGCCAGATCCCAAGAGATATGTAAAAACAAGATATTCTAGGTAGAAGAACCACTACAATTTTGAATTTCATACCCCACTCTCTACCTAGAGTGACTGAATTATAAAGCGTATTAGGAAAATTAATGAACCTCACAGAGAAGATAATGGTTTTGATATTTGTAAGCTATCTTGAGTTCTTTATATTAAATTCAACATGGGAATTCAAGGTTTTAATATTTTTAATGACTGCATTTAGGATGTGAATAGATGTCAGTTTGGAGGAACAAAAATATAGAAATATCTCCATTTCCTGTTGTATTTACTTAATTCTGATTTCTCAAAAATTGTCACCAATACTATTTTTTCCTGTGGGTTACGCAGTAAATCAATATAGTCACTCCAGAAAGATTAACTTATCATGTACTTAAAGAAATATGTATTAAGTCAAAGGAAGGTATAAAAGAAAATTGAACTATTCTCTATTAACAGATTGTCTAGTTTTTTACTCCTATTATCACATAGCACAAATCACTGTATTGTATTTTTGTAAAAATATAGGATAAATTCCATAATATCTGCAACAACTTAGAATGTTTTGAGCACATCAGAGAGGATTTTTTAAAATTTCATATAGTTAGGGTGCTCTTTGCATTTATAGTTTATGTCCTATAACTTTATTTTATAAAAATGTAAGCTTTGGGGCAGCTAGGTGGCGCAGTGGATAGAGCACCGGCCCTGGATTCAGGAGGACCCGAGTTTAAATCCAGCCTAAGACACTTAACACTTACTAGCTGTGTGACCCTAGGCAAGTCACTTGCCCCAATTGCCTCACTTTAAAAAAAAAAATGTAAGCTTTGCTTTTTGGGGGGATATTTCTAAGTTATACAACCTTGATTCTTGGTAGTACCATATTACATTTTTCTGAAAAGTAGTCATTCTCTAGCACAAAATGAGCTGGTAATCCCCTCCCAGAAAGGTGGTAGTTGGTGGGAGCGGGTTATGAATAAGAATAGCAAACATTTATATCATGCTTTAAAGTTTGCAAAGCACTTTATTTATTTGATCCTCCCAATAATTCTTTCAGATAATCACTATTATTATAGCCATTTTACAGATGAGAAAATTGAGGCTGAGAAGTTAAATGATTTGCCAAGGGTCACACATGTACTCAGTATAGGAAGCAAGGTTTAAATTTACCTCTTTCTGACTCCAAGGCCTGTCCTCCATTCCCTATGGTTCCTACTGCAGGTTTAACTTTTAAAGATATTTTTGACTCAGAACTAAGATTGGGGAACAAATAATGCTACCATTAAAAGATATGTTATGAAAATAACTTCACCATCCTAAAATGTAGTAGTTTTTAAAAGAAGCTAAGTCTAAATTGAAATTGTTTAGCTGGAATTTCAAGTATTTGAATGGTCTATAAGGTAACTAGAACCGACATAGGAAGTCATGCCTTGATATGTGCACATATACATTGCTAATATCTTTTTTAACCAAAAATTTTTAATGATTTTTATTTTAATGCATAAAAATACAAAATTGTATTTGTAACATTGATACTTTTAAAAATTAAATGCCATGTTAGAAAATAATTCAAGAGAAGCAGTGGTTTTTCTAGGTGAAATAAAGTGACTTTTCTTCTAATTGATCTAAAACTTCATAAAGAACTGACATCACTAAAAAATGTACCAAGTAGGAGATTTTAATGGTGGTCACCTTTTCTTTGTGACTGTTTAGTTTCTATTAGTAATTTGCCCACAGGTAACTTTTTTTTTCCACAAAAAATTAAATACCAGAGCTCTTATTCACATTATAAGATTCAGCTCTGTACTGACCTAGATTTTTTTTTTTTTACTCATTTAGACATTTTTGGAAATGCAATAGCTGTCTAGCACTAAGATATGAAGCCAGAATTTTATTGTAAAATATTAAAAGGAGAAAAGCTCTCATTCTTGCTGTGTTTTCATAATCAGAATATAAGGTTACATTATATCAACAACCAGCAGATGGAGAAAACGAACACTCTAGGAAGCCAGGCTATAAATAACAGCTAATTCTGAAACCTCAAGATTGTGAAGATTTCACTAAAGCTTACCCAAAGTGCCTAATCTTTCAGGAAGAAATTATATTATGCCATTTTCCAGTTTTTGATGGGAAAGGAGGGCACATGATCTCAAATTAAGATCTGTTTATTTTGTCAGATTATTTGCATTATCACATTTAATGCTATTAAGCATTTTTTCTTGGGATTATTCTCATTATCCTTGGTTTCTTGTCATAATGAATGCAGTAGGATACCTTAGGCAATTTTTTGTTTTTTTGTTGTTGTTTCTTTTTAGTGAGGCAATTGGGGTTAAATGACTTGCCCAGGGTCACGCAGCCAGTAAGTGTTAAGTGTCTGAGGCCAGATTTGAACTCAGGTACTCCTGACTCCAGGGCCGGTGTTCTATCCACTGCGCCACCTAGCTGCCCCCTTAGGCAATTTTTTAACAGAATTTTTCTCCACTGGAATTATGATTATCATATGTAATCAGCTATCTTTCAATCCTACACTCCTAAAATTCGGTAGATTAATTCAACCCTTTGATTAATTCTTTATATGTTGTTTTTTAGGTACCTATTGGTAAATCTTGCTCTGACATAACCACAATACTTTAGTTTAATAGTGGAAGAGTTTCATTTTTAAGAATGAAAACTGTCTTCAGTTGTCCAAAATTTTGATCATTCTTGGATGAAAACAGTCTCTGTAATTAAATAGTTATAGGGAAGCTTTAGTTTGTAAAATCTCTACAGATACAGATTAGCAATTTAGCTATAACTTATATTTTTACAGCATTACCTAAGATACTGAGAAGTTGGGAGTACCTCTGTTGACACAGCTAATATATGTCAGAGGAAGGACTTGAATCCAAATCTTTCTAACTGAAGAGCTAACCCTCAATCCATTATGAAAATCACTCACTTAATCTTGTAGGAGTCCACATTCTAAGATATGATGGGGAATAGGGCATCTGGGAGATGATACTAATAGAAGACATTTATTAACACTTTAAGGTTTGCAAAATGTTTTATGTATATAATGTCACCTGATCTTCCCAACAACCCTCTGATAACACAGGTATCATTATCACCATTTAACAAATGAAAAAACTAAAGGTCAGACATTAACTAATTTGCCCAGGGTCACACAGCTAAGGTTAGTCGAAGATGGGGTTCAAACTCACATCTCTCCTAATTCTAAGTCTAATATTCTTTTAACTCAAGTAATGCTGCCTCTGAGAGATAAACATGAAAATATTTTTCAAAAGAACTACCAAAAAATTTTATTTAATATTTTAAAATTTGCTGTTGCCACTCTATCTTTGACAGTGCCTTTAGAATTAATCAATTTTCCTTGCTTTTTTTCTACACTATCTGCAAAATGTAGATGATCTATCTTGTGATTCATTATTCTATTTTACAGACATATTAGGATTAATTGAAAGAGCAAAATATCATATTAAGGAAAAGGGGAGAGTATCTTTCTATACCCTTTCTAGAGTCTCCAAGTATTCTGGTTTAAACCCATGCATTCCTAGAGAACCACTTAAATGCCACACTAGCCTACAGTCCAAGCTGCATTTTGGCTGAAGAAGACAATTTTGAATGCAATCTTTCAACAAATGTAAAAGGTTGTTCCTCAAGAACCTGAGGATTCTATAGCAGAATGTCTGTAACTGGATGGCTACAAGCTTTCTATGTCCCAAGATATATACCCTTATACCAGACTGGTGGAACCTCTTTATGCAGTGATCATCATCATCAACAAGCATTTATTAAGTACTTACTATAGGCCATGTACTGTGCTAAGCTCTGGGGATACAAAGAAAGGCAAAGACAGTCCCTACCCTCAAGGAGCTCACATTCTAATGGGGGAGACAATATGCAGACAATTCTATACATACAAGACATATACCGAATGATTTGGAGGTACTCAAAAGGGTAAGGCACTAGCATTAAGGGGCACTGAAAATATGTCTTGTAGAAGGTGGAATTTCAGCTTGAACTTAAAGCAAAGAGACAGAAGTGAGTT
Source organism: Dromiciops gliroides (assembly GCF_019393635.1). Taxonomy (NCBI): domain Eukaryota; kingdom Metazoa; phylum Chordata; class Mammalia; order Microbiotheria; family Microbiotheriidae; genus Dromiciops; species Dromiciops gliroides. Next base: position 361,123,000 of record NC_057863.1, on the reverse strand, counting down.
TGGAAAGTTTTCCAGGAATGAGGGAAAGCAAGTGGTAATTCAGAGATCAAGACTGAGTGATTGAATGTCTTATTTAAAAGAACAGCAAGGAGGCCAGTGTCACTGGGTCATAGATTCTAGAGGCCCATGAGAGGAGTAAAGTGTAAGAAGACTAGAAAGGGACCACCTTGTGAAAAACTTTAAAAGCCAAACTTAGGGGTGTATATCTGATCCTGGAGGTAAAAGGGACAACACTAGAGATTATTGAGTAAGGGGGTGCCACCTAGCTGCCCCATGAGTTGGTGAGTATCTGAACCAAAGTAGTTGCTCTTTGTATGTGGAAAGAGGGGGAGATAAATGAGAAGTGTTGTGAAGCTAGAAATGACAAAACTTGGTAGCATGGATAAGTTGAGTGAGTGAAAATGAGGAGTTGAGATGTGGCCAAGCTGCCAGCTTGGGCAACCTGTGGTACCCTTGACAGCAATAGGGAAGTTTGAAACAGGAAAGGCTGGGGAAGGCGATAATAAATTCTGTTTTGTACCTGCTTAATTTGATATATCCAATAGGCAATTGTTGGTGTCATACTTGAGGTCAGGAGAAAAATTAGGATTGAAAAAACAGATTTCAGAATAATCTGCATAGTAATATTTGAACACTTGGGAGCTGATGAGATTTTTTTTAACATTCACACAATGGTATTTACAAAAACAGGAGTAGATTCCCCACCCCCAACACTGGGGTCACACTTCCCCTATACCACCTCCATCTCTAGGGAGAGTGGGCTCAGTCTTAGCACAATTCCCACATAACATTGGTCCACCAAGTACAGGCCTGGCTGCAAAACCCAGCATGGATTGAATACTTGGACTCCTGGATGCCTTGCAAGGTCTTCATTGCAACTCCTTCACCAGAATGAAAAAACAAAATGTCAAGGCAGGCAAAGAACCAAGAAACATATTTATAGGGAGCCTGTTAACCTCAGAGAAATAGAGGGCCTGACTCCTCCCCTCTTTGAGCATTGTTTCTCCCTGAACGCCATCTAGCAGAATAAAGTCAGCTGAAGAGAAGTCAATCCAAGGGAGAAATGTGTGTGCTATCTAATACTTTATGAAGGTTCCTTCATTACCAGTTCCTCAACTGAAGCCAGTCAAAGAGGCAACTGTTCAACATGTATTCAACAGATAGGAATCAGTTACAGAATAATTATGGGTTATCCAAAATCTTTCCAGGACATCTCCATCACATCTCATCATGACTCTTCCAGAAGTAGGTTCCCAATCTCTTCCACATGGGTAATTGCATCAGTGACACTCTGTACTTACTTGTTCTGACTTTACATAAAAAAGAAAAAGTTTTATTTCCTCTCCAAAAAGCCCCCCTTTCCTCTCTTGTCCCCAGTACATGACTGTGCAAGGTAGAACTGGGTTTAGCAAAATATGTTTGTTTTTTTTCTAAGCAACTTAGAAAAAAGTGCAATTTTTATTACATTCAAGATAAAGAAAAACTGACCTGATTTTTCCATGCTCAATTTTATTTTATTTGTTTGGACTAAATTCTAACATTGGAACAGGCTTTTGCCTTCATATGGAATAATCACAGTAGTAGAAAGCCTTTGGCAGACCCTGGATGCATTAAGTCAGCTGCCAAAAAACTAAGCAAAAGACCCAACTTAATAAACACTTACTGAAGAACCTGTTTTCTCAATATGCTTCTTTCCTGGCACTGCCATCAGGATAGTCTTTTACTGATCCTGATGAAACCTAATGAAAATGCAAGAAAACTTCAATCTAATGAAGAAATATAGTAAATTCTTAGAATTTTCATATGAGGAAAAAAACATTCTCAGAAAGCCTCTTTTTTTGTGTGGGGCAATGAGGGTTAAGTGACTTGCCCAGGGTCACACAGCTAGTAAGTGTCAAGTGTCTGAGGTCAGATTTGAACTCAGGTCCTCCTGAATCCAGGGCCGGTGTTTTATCCTCTTTACCACCTTGCTGCCCCCAGAAAGCCTCTTTTTGCTATCAGTCCAATCATTTTTGTATTTCTTAACATACAATACAAAATAAAATTGTATAGAGACACTGAAAGTATCAGAATGAAGATTTTTCTTATCTGGGTAATATATCAGATTGGGATTTATATTTGGAGGAGGTTTTTTTTAAACATCTATTTCCTTTTTTCCAGGTTGATTTGGGTTTGTTTGTTTGTTTTTTTTAAGTTTAATTCCTAAAAAGAAAGTTATTACATTTCTGAATGGTTGGCTTTTCATGCTGTCTATACTGAAGGCAAAAGTTTTTAATATATTAATAAGTTAACTCCTTTGAAGACTTTAAAAATAGAGTATTGGGATGACCTTTAGTGCCCATGTCTTTAATATGAAATTACTTTGCAGGTTCAAGCATTGTATGCCCTGGGAGGGACCTTATATAGCAAGCAAAATTTGGCCAATATGATGCATTATTATGAAGATTTTGCCAATATCTGAAATAGTTTATTTTAATTTTTCTGGATGCCCTGGTCAGTTCCCTAAATTGCTAAGGAAGGAACAGGGATCAAAAACAAAATTTTCCCCATTGCATGTTGCAACTAATCCATGGCCAGCAATTCCTGAAATCTTTAATCAACAAGTAAAAGTGAAAGCCAAAAGCTTAAAGTGAAATGAGTCAAAGAACAAAATAAACAAATCAGCATTAATCAAAAACATAACATAAATGAAAACTTGAGAAACAAAGAAATTAGAGAAGACAACTAAATAAATATATGTAAATTTTCTGGTCTCTGTGGTCAAAAATAGTCAAAAACAACAAAAGCCTATTGCATAAAACATGAAATAGGAAGCTAGCATACCATACTGTTAATTTAATGAATACTATAATAGTTGCATCAGAGTTGGGGGTGCTGTTATGGGCTGCCATTCAGCAAATGACTCTCCAAATAGAAATCAATTATTTACTTGTGTATTTTTTATTAAGCACTTGTAGCTTTTACTACTAAAACAAAGCAATTTTGAGAAAACATACAGACTAAGGCGCAAAAAGGCTGTGCCAAAGCATTCCAGGGATATAAAGAACAGCTCATTATTGATTCATTAATTATTGAGTAAACCACGCAAAGGTACCATAACATTTGCATTGCCTTTATTGATTATCCCAAAGCTTTGACTGAGTTCTGCATTTATGGCTTAGTCATATGCTTCAGGTGTCTAAAATAAATTCAAGCAGACTTCTCAAACACTGGAGTATTTGATGCTCACATGGAAAACTATTCTCTATTTAAAACATAACACCAAGACAATAATGTCCAGAAAAATCAATGCATAAAATATGGCCTTTTCCTGCAAAATAGTTTGACTCAGGGGGCAGCTAGGTGGCGTAGTGAATAGAGCACTGGCCTTGGAGTCAGGAGGACCTGAGTTCAAATCCAACCTCAGATACTTAACACTTACTAGCTGTGTGACCCTAGGCAAGTCACTTAACCCCAATTGCCTCACCCCCAAAAAAAAAATTAATAAAAAAATAAAAAAAAAATAGTTTGACTCTGCTATGGTTCTGCCTAATCTGAAACCTACTATCATTCCTGAATAGAACTGATATATCCTATATGGAATATATCATAGGCCTCCACTGAAAAGTACATTAAACAGCTACTTCATCCTTTGGATAATTTTCCAGTGATATCAGATATATATATATATATATATATCAATGAAAACTGGAGAGTTTAAGGATGAATCTAGAGACCAAATTGAAGCAATAGACAATACTTACCAATGCCTTGGTCTTCTCCAGGAACATTAGGCTATCTATCACAAGGAAAGCTGAATAACCATAGATCTAGACAGTATCAAAACCTACAAAAACTCATACAGTGTTAATGAAACACAAGGCTAAACACCCTAAGGTATCTATAAAAAGATTAACACTTCCTAGTCAAATAAGAGAGAAATGATCCATGTTCTGAGAGCACATGTTAAACAGGTTAGAAATTAACAGAAATACTTTTAAAACTAATAAATTCCAGGGGCAGCTAGGTGGTGCAGTGATAGAGCACTGGCCCTGGATTCAGGAGGACCTGAGTTCAAATCCAGCCTCAGATACTTGACACTTACTAGCTGTGTGACCCTGGGCAAGTCACTTAACCCCAATTGCCTCACCCCCCCAAAAAAAAAAAACCTAATAGATTTCCCTTCACAAAACAATAGTAAAAGTTGATAATACCTACATTCTTCTGGATGTGTTGAATGCAACCAAAAGTGGTTTATGTCCATGTGGAATGTGAAATAGCTAAAATCTAATAGTCAAGTCAAAAAACCCTTCATGGATGTCAGGCACATGAATTCAACCAACAATATATAAACAAACATCAAACAGATGGCTGAGTCATGCAGATTCATGATAAATAAAAGGAATTTTAATAGCAATACAGAATCAGGTCATTACTACTAAAAATTACCAAAAAGTTATCCTTTAGGTGCCTAGATATACTGAGGCAGATTAAGTAATGAAATGAAAACTGCAAAAGGTAAATCGCAAAATTTTTTCATCAGTTGAGTACCTAGAAAGACAATCAAGTAACTAGAATTAAATACAAAAATTTGCTGTCATTTATAAACTAATAGATAATAAAACTTCGTATTACAACTACAAAATATCCTTGTTAATTTAGCAAATGAACTATTTTGGAACCAGAGAATTAATACAGAAACATTGCCCACAACCACTTGGACAAAAAGTTGATCCATAAAAGTTTAAGAATAACATTTTTTTACATATAAATATTTTATTATTTTCCAGTTACATGTAGAGATAGTTTTCAACATTTGTTTTTATAAGATTTCTTGTTTTAAATTTTTCTCCCTCCCTCCCCACCTCCCCAAGACAGCAAGTAATCTGATATAGGTTATATATGTAGAATTACATTAAACATATTTCTGCATTTGTCATGTTATGAGAGAAGAATCAGAGCAAAAAGGAAAAACCTCAAAAAAGAAAAACAACATCAACAAAAACAATAGAAATAGTATGGTTCTATCTGCATCCAGATTCAACAGTTCTTTTTTTTCTGAATGTGGAGAGCATTTTCCATCATGAGTCCTTTGGAACTATCTTGGACCATTGTATTGTTGAGAAGAATCAAGTCTATCACAGTTGATCAACACACAATGTTGTTGATACTGTGTACAATGTTCTCCTGGTTCTGCTCGTCTCACTCAGCATCAGTTCATGTAAGTCTTTCCAGGTTTTTCTGAAATCCGCCTGCTCATTTCTTATAGCACAATAGTAAAGAATAACATTTTTGATACATGTTGTCATACCAAACATATTATCCAAACTACATGGCATGATAAGCTTTCAAAACATAAAGACATTCATTTCTCAAATATATAGAGAACTGAGATAAATTTTTTTAAATTGGAACCATTCCCCAGTTGATAAATGTTCAAAGAATGTGAATAGTCTGTTTTCAGAGGAAGAAATCAGTGTTTCAGTAGTCATATTTAAAAAAAAATGCTTTGCGTGAGTAATAATTGGAGAAATGCTCTGAGGTACCACCTTCTGCCTCAGATTGGCTAAGATGACAGAAAAGGGAAATGACAAATGTCTGAGAGGTTGTAGGAAAATAGATACACTAATGAGCTGTTGGTGGAGCTGTGAAATAGTTCAACATTCTGAAGAACAATTTGTTACTATGCCCATAGGCTATAAAACTATACTTTTGACCCAGAAATACCACTTTACTACAGGGAGATCAAAAGAAAAGGACTCATGTACAAAAATATTTATAGCAGCTCTTTTTTTGTTGGTGTCAAAGAACTGGAAACTGAGGGGATTCCCATCCATTGAGAAATGCTAAACAAAACATGGTATATAATTGTAATGGATTACTGTTCTAATAATAATAAATGAGGTTATTACATCTTTCAAGGAACCTTGTATGATTATGATATGTTCTTAAGGTACGCATTGTTGAAGTAAAACGTTTAAGGTAACATTGTGCTGTGCTGAATCAGAATATTTATGAATCAACAGTCAAAACAGGAGTTTTGCATTTTCTACACCTTCTAGTCATAGTAAGGATATCATTTATGAAACCTGCTTATTCCTTTCTTATACTTTCATTCTTAGTATGTATGTAGATTAGTCTAGGAAAAATTTTGTAGGAATGAGAATACAAAAATGGAAAATCACTTTTACCTAGAAGTAGGAAGTTTTGTGAATTTATTTTGTAGGACTTCTGAGTTCATGTTGAAATATTAGTGCTGTGTCAAAACAAAATATATGACAATAGCAAAAAAAGAAGAAAATTAAATGAGGGAATGGGATTAGGTGACCAGTAAGGTCCCTTCTAATTCTACATCCTAGTGAATATTTTTTCATGTTATTAACTCTTTGTACCTCAGGTATCTCTCAGTTAATGGCTTACACTGCTTACTCTGACTAACACGAGTAAAAATTCCTACTACTGATAAAAAAAGAAAATTAATGAAAGAATATGTATAAAGCAGTACTTATATAACATCCAGTTACTGGGGAAACAGCTTAAAATGGGTGTCCTGTTAATAGTGGATTATTAGCACTAAATGTTTAATGTACATGGTGTATTATTTAATGTACATTATCATTACATCAAACTTTAATATGTTATTGGAATAGCATTAGAAAAAAAGCTTGAAAGGAGGAGCTAGAGGTTGGGTTGTAGATGAGGCCACTGCAAAAACTCAGGAAATGAAAGAAATATGAAATGGGCTTCAAGAGTTAATTTTGAAAGCAGTAATATATTAAGCTGATGGAAGCAGCGGTTCGATTTATTGAAGAATTTTGTAATTTACATATTGTGCCCAAAAAAAACAAAATTTCTGGAGCATTTGAAAATTGGAATATGCTATGATAATATCTATTTCTATGATTCTGCCTCTAACTTTCCATCCATTTTTTTGTCAGTTCCAATGAGGAAAAGTAAATTTGCCCTTGAGCAATTATTTTAATTAGCCATTAGTAATGTTAGAATATCCTATATCTTTATCTGTTAATGATCAAGTAAATACATAGTCTGATTACATATAGTTATGATTTTTCTTATAAAAGAGTATACTGGGGTAGCTAGGTGGCACAGTGGATAGAGCACCAGCCCTGGAGTCAGGAGTACCTGGGTTCAAATCCGGCCTCAAACACTTAACACTTACTAGCTGTGTGACCCTGGGCAAGTCACTTAACCCCAATTGCCTCACTAAAAAAAAAAAAAAAAGAGTATACTGATATCAGAAATCTTAATTGTGATGATCAGAGAATTCAGTGAAAAAAATTTTCATCAAATGATTCCATTTGTTATCCTCAACTCCTCAGTCTCTCCCACCTCTTCCCCCATTTCCAATTTGTTATCGAGTCCTGAAGATTTTAGCATCGTATCATCTCTCATATGTGTCCATTTCTTTGCTCTAACACTGCCACTGCCCTGGTGTAAGCCCTCATCAACGCAGGCCTGGTCCACTGCAACAACCTTCTGATTGCCCTGCCTGCCTCTGGTATCACCCAGCTTCACTCCCTCCTCCACCCAACATTAAACAAATCTTAGTCAGCACATCTGACCATGTCATTCTCTATTCAGTAAACCCCAATGGCTCCCTCTCATCTCCAGGAACAGATATAAAATTCTCTGTTTGGTATCCAGAGTCCTTCATAGCCCAGCTCTGCTTCTACCTTTCCAGTCTTCTTCATCCTTACTCCCTCCCACTTACTTTGCAATTTAATAACACTGGCCTCCTTGAAGTTCTTCCTGCAAAATACTTGATCTCCTGACTTCAGGCCTGCAATGCTTTCCCTTCTCACCTCTACCTCCTGACTTCCCTGGTTTCCTTGGCGTCCAAGCTAAAACCCCACCTTTTATCAGAAATGTTTCCTGTTCCTCCTTAATGCTAGCGCTTTCTCTCTGTTGATTATCCCCAAATCATTCTTTTATCTTATATGTGCATAGTTATTTTCATGTTGTCTCCCCCTTTAGACTTTGAGCTCCTTGAGAGTCAGGGCTTTTGGGCCTTTCTTTCCATCTCCAGACTGAGCACAGTCCCTGGTAGGCGGTCAACAAATATTTAATAAGCTCTTACCATATGCTAGGACTTAATAAAGGAATGCCTAATTTAGAGACAATCTCACTGAAATTTTTATAAAAACTATTGATTGGAGGACAGGGCACTAGAGCTGCAGTAAGGAAAACCTGGGGGTTTTCAATGCTGACTCAAACACACACTAGCTGATGATATGATGTTAGATAAGTTATTGCATCACTCAGTGCCTCAGGGATGAAAGGAAGGGATTGGACTATATAGCCTCTAAAGACAGAGAAAAGACCTAAGTGAACTGGATGGCAGAGAACTGAACCTATCTTGCAGAGAATATCAAGAAAATTCTTGAGAAGAGACTTTAAAAGATAAACAAGGAAGTTTGCATGTTATCTTAGAGCCAGTAATAAGTGGGAGATGAGGCAGAGATTCCAATTAGGAGGCTTTTTCAGTGATCTAGGCAAGAAGTGAAGAGGGCCTGAGGTAATATGGTCGTTGTGTAGTAGAGAGAGTATATGTGAGTAATATTGAGTTATAGACATGGGAACTGGTTGTATATATGGGATAAGAGAGAGGGAAACATCAAGGATAAGGTTATGAACCTAAGAATCTGAAGGAATGATGATCCCTTCAACAGAAGTAGGTAATTTGGAGGAAAGATAAATTTAGTTTGTTTGTTGGTTTGTTTTGGTTTGGTTTTTGTTTTTTTGGTGAGGCAATTGGGGTTAAGTGACTTGCCAGGGTCACACAGCTAATAAGTGTCAAGTGTCTGAGGCCGTATTTGAACTCAGGTCCTCCTGAATCCAGGGCCAGTGCTCTATCACTGCGCCACCTAGTGGCCCCCAAATTTAGTGGGTTTTTTTGTTTGTTTTTTTTGCGGGGCATTGGGTGTTAAGTGACTTGCCCAGGGTCACACAGCTAGTAAGTGTCAAGTGTCTGAGGCCGGATTTGAACTCAGGTACTCCTGAATCCAGGGCCAGTGCTTTATCCACTGCGCCATCTAGCTGCCCCCCAAATTTAGTTTTTAATATGTCGAGTTTGAGATACATTCGGGGCATCCACTTTGAAATGTCCAATAGGTAATTGATGATGAGTACTGATGTTTAAGGAAAAGACTCATCCAGGATAAATAGATCTGTGAGTCATCAGCACAAAAAAGCTAATTAAACCCATGGAAGCTGATGAGGTTACCAAGAAAGAGTAAAAATAAAAAGAGAAGAGAAGTGAGCCTAGGAAAAACTTGGAACCTCCACAGTTGGAGGGAATGAAATGGTAGATGACTCAGCAAAGGAAGCTGAGGAGGATCAGAGAGTAGAAGGTGATAAAAGAGTCACATCCCAAAAGAGTGTCCAGGAGAAGAGTGGTAAACTGTCAAATGTAGCAGACAGGGTCAGGAAGGATTAAGACCGTTAGATTTGCCAACTATGAGAAGGTCATTAATTACTTTGAAGAGAACATTTTCAGTTGAATGATGATATCAGAAGCCAGCTTGCCAAGGCAGTAATTATAAAACAGTCTTTTCTCAATCACCCATTCATAAATCCTTCTAATAATGAAAACAACAACAAAAACGAACAAACTCAGCCATGAATTTTGATGTTGGCTATTTTCATTTACTTTGCTGCTGTCTTTGTATATAGCCTTCTTTTGATTTTTTTCTCTTATGTTCATTGAAGTCTTTTCATTTTTCTCAGAACTTATATTTTTCATTTCTTATGGCACAATATTTCATTTCAACATAGGCAACAACTTATCCAACCAGTCTCTAATTGATGGGTATCGGCTTTGTTTCTAGGTTTTGCTATTAAAAAGTGCTCATGTGAGGCAGCTAGGTGGCGTAGTGGATAGAGCACCGGCCCTCGAGTCAAGAGTACCTGAGTTCAAATGCGGTCTCAGACAGTTAACACTTATTAACTGTGTGACCCTGGGCAAGTCACTTAACCCGAACTGCCTCACTTAAAAAAAAAATCATTAAAAAAAAAAAAGTGCTCATGTGAGGGGCAGCTAGATGGTGCAGTGGATAGAGCACCGGCCCTGGAGTCAGGAGTACCTGAGTTAAAATCTGGCCTCAGACACTTAACACTTACTAGCTGTGTGACCCTGGGCAAGTCACTTAATCCCAATTGCCTCACTAAAAAAAAAAAAGTGCTCATATGAATATTTTTGTACTTTTCTATGAGATTTCTTTCTATTATTGATCTCCTTGAGTTATATGTCCAAAAATGAGTTTACTGGGACAAATGAAGTGAAAAACTTTGTAGCTTTTATCACATAAATCCAAACTATTTTCTAGAATTGTTAGACTAATCCACACCTCCAGTCTCAGGGTACTATACTTCAGAGCATTTCCAACATGGATTATTTCCATCTTTTATCAGATCTACTAATTTTCTGGGTGTGATGTGAAACTTCAGATTGTTTAATTTACATTTCTTTTTTCTCCCTTCTCCAGTCTACCCTTGACAAAATTACCAAATTGATACTCCTAAAATAAACATCTTCCCATATGTTGGGAACTCAACTCAAAAATCTTAAATTGCTTCCTATTTCTGATAAAATACATTCCTATCCTCCTTCTGATTCCCACCTCCCTTTCCAACCTTTATTGTTGTTCAGATGTGTCCAACTTTTTGTGACCCCATTTGGACTTTTCTTGGCAAAGATATTGAAGTGGTTAGCCATTTCCTTCTCCAATTCCTTTTGCAGATGAGGAAACCGAGGCAAACAGGGTTAAGTGACTTACCCAGAGTTATACAGCTTAGTAAGTGTCCAAGGTCAGATTTGAACCTGGCACCACCTAGCTACCCAATAATTATCACTAAGCAATTATAACTAATTTTGATTGGTACTTAATGGTCATTCTCTTGGCCAATGATAGTATCTGTGGTTTGGCATTGTGGTTCCAAAGTGTGACCCTACATGAGCTACACATGGGATTTCCCTTTTTTGGTATCCTGTGAATTCCATCAACTTGTACCTTGCCTTCTGCTTCTAATAACAAATGGGCAATTTTCCTGTAAGAAATTCCTAAAGCCTTATATATATTTGGAAATCCACAACCGGTTAATGAAAAACAGCATGGTTTAGTGAAAAGAGGGCAAAATATGAGATCAGAAAGATTTGGGCTCCAATTTAGCACATGTTAGCTATGTTGAACATTGGCAAGTTAAATGACATCTCATCTTTTTAAAACTGTACATTATAGTAGATTTCCCAGTCCACTTGGAAGAGGGAGTTTCTACTTAGTGAGAGAGTTCCTCACAGTGGCAAAATCACATATCTAGACTAAGTTTAAAAAAAAAATTATATGGACTATAGATAAAGCCAGGCAATTAATGATTTTCTGGAAATTTCAGGGTTGAAATCATCCTTAAAATTCACATTAATTCATTAATAACCCTTTCAGAAAAGAGTTTGCTCTAGGATAGGCCAGACAAAAAAGTAGTAGTCCAGTTGTTTTTTGTTTTGTTTTGTTTGTGAGGCATTTGGGGTTAAGTGACTTGCCCAGGGTCACACAGCTAGTAAGTGTTAAGTGTCTGAGGCTGGATTTGAACTCAGGTTCCCCTGAATCCAGGGCTGGTGCTCTATCCACTGTGCCACCTAGCTGCCCCAATAGTCCAGTTTTTAATTATTTCTACAAAGAACTTCTTTCCTTCATTGAACTTTTTAAATATATAACCTTTACCCTTAAGGAAATCCTGAATCATTCACAGCTAAATTTAAATTTGTTCTCTTATTTTGTCTATTAAGGAAATTGAAAACATCAAACTTGTAATCCTCTGGGTCAAATGTTCTTAAGCTTTTTTGTGTCATGGACCCCTTTGACTATCTGGTGAAATCTATGGACTCCTGTTTTTGACTTAGTATTGTTGGGGAGACTTGCAACCTGGATCAGGGGGCTAGCTCACCCAAAGAATTAGAGGCTCATCACAAATCTTGTAAAATAAAAAGATTTCTTTGGAGAGAGGAATGTATGGCCAGGGGACAGAATCACTATGGAGAATGTCCTGCAGAGTAAGAGAAGAGCCTGTCTTTTGTATGTTTACAAACAAATGATGTATGCAAAGCAACTGGGAGGGGCAAAACAACTGGGGAAAAGTGCCTGGGTTTGAATAGCACCCATCAATATCAATATATCATCTTTGTTCCTTGTAGACCAAGGTCTTTGTGCTTGGGTATACCTTATTCCTGAGGTGGGAGGCAGAGCTGCTTTTCCCTTGGGAAAGTTTAAGGATTCCTTGGGGCTTGGGGACTCTGTACTTGGAACTGGAACTTTGAAGTAGACATGTATGTGTGACTTCCATGGCACTAATCCTTAGTTCTTATAATTCAGTGTTGAGGATGCATGGCATAAAAAAGAATTCTGACTCCAAAATCAGAGGATATGGGTTCAAATCCTGCCTTTAATGTTTGTTTCCTGGATGACTGTAGTAGACAAGTCACATGAGACGAACCTGGTCCTGTTTCTTCCAACTCCAGGATCTAGGGTCCCACGTATCTTATTCTCAACCCCTTGGGTCAGACATTTTATGTGTAATATATCATTGTTAAAACTAGGTAAGTAGGTATTAAGAAGAACATGGTTCACAGGTTAATAGGTAATAGCAAGAGCCATTAGAATGACTAAAGGATTAAAACTAAGAGCAGTTAGGAAAGGTTAAAAGGAAGTAGAATTTTACCTGGATAACCTGGGGCTGAATGATCTACATATTATTTGTTCTTTTACCAGAGGTTCTCAGATCCTTATATCATCTTTAGTGCTATTAAGGTCCTGACAGTACTATGTTTTAGAGGGATCTTATTTTCATGGCTATGGAATCCTAACTGTCACAGGATGGGCCTGGGTTTTGGCTCAATTAAGAATTATGCTCTTGTACACAGTCCAATTAGAATTAAAATGTGTTTTTTGTTTTGTTTTTTAATTTTTAGTGCTGCAGTAGGTTACCTAGAGGGAAGTCAAAGACTTCACTTCAAAGAGAGCTTAGAAACTTTCTCCTTCCAGAACAGAAGGAAGACAAAAGCTTTTATAGAGGATTGATAGGGTGACCACCTGAAAATGGAAAGTTCCTTTTTGGCCAGGGGTGGGGAAAGCTTGGATGCTTGTCATATTCCTGAGAGTTGAGGGGGATTTTTTTTTTTAAAAGATGGTCCTGACCTTTGGGGTTATCTGTGTCTCCTAGCTCCTGGTCAGGTAGTAGCCATGCCTAATTGACTTTACTGCTGTAGAATTTTATCTCTCCTTCTTAGGTATGTCCATCCTGATATATAATTGGTCAATCTATGGTATCACCCTTTATGTCTAAATCATGGACCCATTTTTACCTTATTTTGGTATACAGTGTAAGATGTTGGTCTATGCCTAGTTTCTGCCATACTATCTTCCAGTTTTCCCAGCAGTTTTTGTCAAATACTGAGTTCCTATCCTGAAAGCTGTAGTCTTTGGATTTATCAAACAGTAGATTACTATAGTCATAGTTGGTCAGTCTAAACTTTAATAATCCCTTGATTCCTTGATCAATCTGACCCGTTATCTGGTCATCTTTAGTTTTGCTTCTCACAGGAGAAACTTTTTCTGATTTATCCTAAGCCCCATGTCATAACTGTTGCTTTTTTAGGATCAGCTTTATGCTTCAGATGGTTAATAAGTCTTTACTGAGTATTCATTATGAATCAATTTCCATTCACTTTTTCAACTGCTTTGGGATAAAAGAAAAAATAAGGACAACCCTTTTAAGTTTCCACCTAAATTTACTTCTATCCCAGGATAATGTAATATGCCCATGGTGTTTCCTTCTTCTTAAGCTAATAGGAGGTTGGAGAACTTCCTGACATGCTGCTGCATGGTGACAGTACATACCCCAGGCATGACTGCAAGGGAACACAGTGCTTCTGCCTATAGAAAAGATAGCTGATTCTAGGTGTTGCAGTATAACATATGCAAAATAACATTGCAAATTGTGAAACCTTTTTGAGTTTGGCATCCCTGGGTTCCTTTCTGCCATACAGACATATATCTACACCCAGACATTCAGCATTTTGAAGCTTATTTTTTCTTAAGGTTACTGGTTTGTTCTCATCACAGTTAAACATTATATTATTCTCTTTGTATTCTTTTCCATTAAAAATTCAACAAACACTGAGTGCCTACTCTTTGCAAAGCACTATACTGATAATGAAAGAGTTTGAGTTTTCAGCCTAGTGCAGTATATAAAACATATAAAAAAATAAATATAATGAAAAGTACTATGAAAATTTTCCAGAAGCAGTTCACATTTCTGTCCAACTTGCCAATGTCATATGAAACGTTATCAGATTGTGCCTACTACTATATGTGTAAGAAATTATTTTAGATATTAAACATGAATTTCTGGGCACTAACTATTCCCCCAGTTCAATAGCCTCCAACAGTCTTAATAAACATGTTTTCTATTGCATCATCAATATCACTGGTAAAAAAATATTACAAAACAGCAGATGTATCTCACTATGGAGAATAACTGAATCTTTAATAATTTTCATCAAAAGAGTTTTAGGGAAATTATCATTTATATGAGTGAACTAGAGTTGTAAGTCCCAAGGAGTCATAGTTTACATGCTGGTGCCTTACTCCCCCTGAAAATTTTCTATCCATATGTTTTTAGGGGTGAATCAACTTTACTATCTCCTTTCATGTTATGGGCTCCTTCACTTCTCTCTGTAAGAATGAATCAATTTTAAAAGGCATATATTAAGCACTTACTCTGTGCCAAGCTCTGAGCTAAACCCAGATATAAAAATTTTAAAAAGTGAGACAGTCCTTGCTGTCAAGGAGTTCATATTCTTGTGTGTGTATGTGTGAGGCAGTTGGGGTTAAGTGACTTGCCCAGGGTCACACAGAGAGTAAGTGTTAAGTGTCTGAGGCCAGAATTGAACTCAGGTCCTTCTGAATCCAGGGCCAGTGCTCTATCCCCTGTACCACCTAGCTGCCCCAAGGGGTTCATATTCTGATTGGGAGAGACAACTCATAGAGGAAGGTGCCAGGCTAATGGCAATGCCATGTGTGTAGAAGACTGCCTGCTTATTTCCATTGAAATCTCCCACATGCTACCTTCCTTCAAGGGCATTCCAAACATGGAGTACTCTATGTGGGGGAAAAAAGGAAAAGGAGAAAAAAAAGTTTAACATCCATACCTTGATAAGAACTTTGTAGTTCAGGAACTTTGTTAAAAGAATAATTGTATAGGTATTTCTTAGTGCTATCATGGTAACAAATGGAATAAAAGTACCCATTTTCCCATTAATTTAAATATATTTGAAAGGATGTCTCCACTGTTAGGAAATGAGCTATTTATTATGCGCTGTCAATTTAGGAGTGAGGCTGGAAACCCTCTTTAAGTAACCATACTGTATTTCCTTTTGTAATGCACTATGTGGGGAGAAAAATGTAGATAAGTCTAATGAATCAGCTTTTTTCTCTAACGATTTTCTACAGTACTCATTAATTTGTACATATTTCTATTCCTTATAAATGATAGTATATATTATAAGTATAAAATTATTTCATATATTAATCCCTTACTCCTTAGAGGTACAGATAAAATAGTAAAAATCAGTTTAATGACATTTGGTTTCCTGATAAATTTCAAAGTTGACCTAAATTATATTACTGCTTTTTCACATTAACCTCTAAAATTGCTAATTTTTTCCAAGAATTGATATGTGCAAATCCAAAATGGAAAATTTGCATTCAATTTCTTCAAGGTAGGTAAATTTAAAAATTAAACCATCATTTATTTAGTTTATCATTTAAGAAGCTATGTTTTCAAACATTAGGACATGATTATATTTCTTAGAGCTTTACAATAGAATAAATAATAATTGTCCTTAATTAAGCTAGTGTCAATTTTTATAACTTCAAAATAAAAGAATTTCTAATAAAAATACTTTAAATTTCTTTTTGTAAACAACAATAATAATAATAATAGAAAGGTTTGCCTTAATCACTTAAAAAAAAAACAAGGACCAATGATATCCAGGCTTTTTGTATCAAGAAGTTTAAAAATATTTTGAATTAGCAATTCTTGACATTTTATTGTATTAGCAATTGCTGTCATGAAAATTGAAAATGGATTTGTCACATGATACATACCAGACTATTTGCATGTATTTTATTGTCATAATTCTGTATGTGGAAATAGTTATTTTAAATGAAATAATGTGGTTGTTTGCAAAAAGAGATAGAATATACCCCATGTACAAGCAAGAAAACTAAAGGATTTTTTGAGGTTCATGTATCTGTTCCTAATTTCTTTTTGTTGCTTTCTAAATTGTATTGAGTTTTTCAAGTCTACCTAATATCCAAATTTTTTAAAGGAATTATTTTTAGCTATCCTTGCATAAAGGCACATCCAGTAACAAACATGGTAATTGTTAAGTGTAGTTAATATCTATTTCTTAAGGGCAGCTAGGTGGTGCAGTGGATAAAGCACAGGCCCTGGATTCAAGAGGACCTGAGCTCAAATCTGGCCTCAGACACTTGACACTTACACGAGCTGTGTGACCCTGGGCAAGTCACTTAACCCCCATTGTCCCTCAAAAAAAAATCTATTTCTTATTTTTATTTTACTGGATATTAAAGGTGCTTCGGTTTTTTTTTCATTTTATTTTAGCATGATCTAGATTATTCATTTAAATATATTTTCTAAGAATTATAAAAATGTTGATTATTTACTAAATATTAAACAATTTGAGAACAATTTGTATGGTGTTGGGGACAATCCTATATCTAAAAGCGGATTTGTCACGTTACCATACTTTAGTACACTTGCATAATGTGCAGGTTTAATTTATAATCTAGCTATGTTTTTGACACTTTGTTACAAAGTTCAGACTCAATGACTTGTATTTCTTTTGAATGCTAGAATTTTTAGCATAAATTAAGTTAATTTAATGTAATTTATACTACTTAAGTCTCTATCCACATGATTTTTTTAACTTTAAAATGCTTTTCTTTCAACATATTTCACAGTTAAAGAATTTCGAGAATCACCAAAATAAAGAATGGTTATCTCATCAGCAAACAGCATCCATTGACTAGTTTTAGGAAGTATTGTAATTAAGAACTAATGTAAGCTTCCATTCATTTCAAGAATTTAAAGATTTCTTTAAATATTTTGTATCTTGTCTCTGTGTAAAAACCTAAACCCAAATTAATTTATTGAGAAAGCTGTCAGATAAAAGCATATGTTTACAAATCTTTATATTAAAAATCATTGAAATATTTATTTCTAGGTTTTGCTCATTAAATGGCTTAGCTACATAACATTTTCTTGGGGAAAATATTCATATTGGCCTGTGCATGAATGTATATCTACTTTTATTTTTGTTCACCATGACCTATGTACTGCTCACTAAAAGCATATTTTAAGGACTTAGTCATTTCTTGTTATCCCATTCTACCCTACTTTGTAAAATCCATTCATTTTAATAATGTGAAGAAAATTCATATTAACTAAAAGGCAGTATAGCATCTTAGAAAGAGCCCTGCACTTGGAGTCAGAGCTCTTAGGTTTAGGTCAAAGCTTCAGCACTAAATATCTAACCTACTGGCAAGTCCTTTCACTTCAGTGAAACTCAGAACCAGTCAGAACCAGTTTCCTCATTTGTAAAATGGGGATCATTATGTTTATAATGCCTGCAATGTGGTATCATTGTGAAGAAAGCTTTTTATAAATTGTAAAGTGTTATAAATATGAAATGTTGTCATTAAGAAAGCATCATGGGGCAGCTAGGTGGCGCAGTGGATAAAGCACCGGCCCTGGATTCAGGAGGACCTGAGTTCAAATCCAGCCTCAGACACTTGACACTTACTAGCTGTGTGACACTGGGCAAGTCACTTAACTCCCATGGCCCTGCAAAAAACAAAACAAAACAAAAAAACCCCATCATATCGTGTCATTGTGGGTACTCCCTTTAGAAGCATAGATCACAACCTATCCATTCATTCCATGCTGAAGCTGGAGTCAGAAAGAAGTGAGTTTGAATTCCCCTTCAGTTACTTGCTATGTGACTCTAGGCAAGTCCCTCTGTAAATTGGGGATTTTAGACCTATAAAACTTATCTCACCTGGTTATTATAGTGAATATTTAATGAAATGTCTGTAGAGAGTTTTGCATATCTTAAAATGCTACGTAAAGATCATGTATTTTCATCATATTTTTGTCCATGTTCTTCCAAAAGTCCTCCACTATCTGCTATTATGTTGGAGACCCTCTATGTCTTTTTATATTTTATGACTATCAGTAGAACATATTATTGGTTATCTGTCCATTAGTCCTTTCTCTCCACATCAGAAGTATCAGATATAAAGCCCAGGGGCCACTTGTGGCCCACAACTTTCCCAAGTGTAACAAATCAGATTAAAATGATATTAGAAAATATTTAGCAAAATAAATTAAAATATAATAAAACCAATATTATAGTAATAATAATAATATGTGGTTTTATAAGTCAATATGCAATCTGTAGGGATCCTTATGTACAGTTTATTGACTCCCATTTCTATTTGAGTTTGATGCCACTGATATAAGTAGATTGTTTCCTCCTTTTCACCTATAACCATTCCACCTTACCTTTGCACTGGGTTCCCCTGAAGGCTAGAATGCATTCCCTTTTTACGTCTACTTTTTTGTTTCCTTCAAAATTCAGTTCAAGCACCACCTTCAATATAAAAACGTTCCTAATTCTACTAACTCCTATATTAAGGTTATTCACTGCAGTAATCAGAATGAGTTCAAGTGGTTTAAAAATGAAGAGACTTGATCGGTAGCTCCTACCCATTCTAATTCTTTCATTTGACCACTTCATATCTTCCCAAATAAATGATGTCATGACCCAGAGTTCTCTATTAGAGAGGCAAGAGACATATCCAGAAAGGATTTATTAAAGGCCATTCTGTGTTGCCAACTGAGACCTCAGGAGAGCTGAAGATAGAAGTGGAGTGCTCCAGTCCTCCAAACCCACATCTGAATTGGGGTGGTAGTGGTCTTGTCATCCTGAAGATAGTTTTGCAGCTTTTCTTTTCGTACAGGAAAAGTCCCATCTCTAGCACATTTTAGAGATGCTCCTTCTTTTTCAGGGGTGATTTGTAGAAAGCAATCTAACCTTCTACCTGTGCTTCCAAATCTATGCTTTGGGATTTCTGATCACAGTAAGTGGTGGAGGGAACTGAGATTGGAATATTTCCCAGTTTATTCAAGGTTAGGTAACAAGAGGAAGGTAAAAGGTCTCATCTGTAAGGCTATGTGGATTGGGGCCATTTCAGACTAAATGGATATCTTTTTTATTATTGGGGAAATACAGGGAAACCTTCTTAGCTGTTTTAAGGAAGGAAGAAACATTTTACTCTTCTAATATTCTGTCTGGTTGATATGGTCATGAATCATATCAGAGAGAGTTCAAGAATACCAGAAAGATGGCCTCAGGATATTTCTCAAGTGAGAATTAAAGGCTTTAATTCTTAATATAGCTACATATAAATGTATATATGAAAATATATGTGTGTGTGCATTCTTGTGGCAAACACTATTGATTCATTTATATTTTTCAGAGTGAAGATGACACAGTTAATTCATTCTAAGAAGCAAACACATCTTTATACATAATAAAAAGGAGGGTCACAGAAATAACATAGTAGACATTATGGAAATGAAGTACAACAGTCACAGCTTAGTTAGACCTTCCACTGGAAAATGGTACCTTTCCCCTTCCTCTACCCAAAAAAACCCCTGTATTTATTTTTTGTACATATTGTAATACATTTGCATATATATCTCATATATATACATACATACATTTACACGCATACATAGTATCTTGATAAACTGTAAGCTCCTTGAGGGCAGTGACTTTTCATTTTTGTCTTTATAACCCCAATTCATAGCCCAGTGTGTGGTACATAGTAGGTGCTTAATAAATGCTT
Organism: Dromiciops gliroides; assembly: GCF_019393635.1. Taxonomy (NCBI): domain Eukaryota; kingdom Metazoa; phylum Chordata; class Mammalia; order Microbiotheria; family Microbiotheriidae; genus Dromiciops; species Dromiciops gliroides. Next base: position 361,103,009 of record NC_057863.1, on the reverse strand, counting down.
TTTGCTTGATTGTCATCTGCAAAGAAGAGTGTCTTCAGTATCTCCCTTATCTATAGAGAATTCTGCATCTATTTTAATATCCTTTTGACAGTGAACACCTTGGCAAGTCTTTGTTCAAGGCTTGTTTAACATTAACGTATTGAATAAATTCTCTTTGGTTGCATTTCTCAAGGAATCTAGCACAATCTTATATTCATTAATGACCCTTTTTTCCATGCTAAGTAAATGCTTTTTTTAATAATCTATAAACCCAGTTGGGTTTTGTCAATTTTATTCTGCTAAATGTTTAACAACTGACTCTCAAGAAAATGTATACATGTCATACTTTTGAGTTTAATCTACATCATTAACATTTTCCACATCACTTTAAGTCTAGACAATCAACTGAAACAACAAATCAAACCTTGAATTGTAGCATTTGCTAATATCTAAGGTGTAGATGTTCACACAGAAAATTTAACAATCAGCTCTAAGAGCTGGTAAGGAGCTGGCTCCAATCCATCTTTTGTATTCTATTCACCTTCTAGTCAATAGTGTGATGGTAAAGAAGGGGTCTCCTTTGGATAATCATTTGTGAAAACCTACTGTTGCCAAATACTTCCTTCAAGAATACTAATAATATTCTATACATATAGATGCTTCTCATACCTTTTATCAAGACAATTCTATAGGATTATTGAATGATAGTTATTAATAGTCTCAGGAATCTCCTTTAGTGTTAATATCATACAGGATGTTCCCCATTCTCTCAGAATTTCCCCCCCAAGTTATCCCTCAGTACTTCAAATTGGCCCACCTCTGGCACAGGTTTCTTAGGTAAGTACTTGGTATGCTACCCAGACTCATCTTTCTTAGATGCCATTCCAGCTTTTTCACATGGGCTGTGGTACTGAACTATTAAGATCAACATATGATTGAACCTCTGACATTAATGATGAAAGAAATGGTTATAGAAATAGAAACACTGACTGATATTTATTATTCCATGCTAGTTTCATCCATGAATGCTCTTGGGATAATGTGATTCTTTTGAGTCCTATGCCTAACTTTTTTTAGACTTATTTTCATTTCTACCGTTTGGGATCATTTACTAAGCTGGATCACTCTGCCATCCCTTTCTGTAGTGTTTTACAAGTGAATTTGTATTCTAAACTCATATTTTCCTTAGCTGCCGTCTCTTTCTCTGCTTTTCAAAGAATCTTGCATTCAAGTGCATTTTGGCTGAGGGACCTTCTGGGTTCTTTTGACCTCTGTTCCGGCAACTGTTTTATATCAATACAACTTTTGCAGGAAGTGCTGATAATAAAGATCACTATCTTTGCCTTTTCTTTTGACCAGTTTTCATCATCTGTAGCTCTTCTCAGTAGATCAGGTTGAAGTAGTTGCATTTGTTTGAAAGGATCCTCCATTCTTTAGCCTTTCTCCTAATTTAGTGTTGATTTTGACCTTTGCTTTGGCTACTTGATGATATGACTGCATAGAGAAGAACAATTCTCATGACTCTCACATGGATATCTGATCTGTAGAGATAGTCACTTTCGTGTTATTTGGTACTTAATGTGTCAAGGGCTTTCCTACTCTCTCTGGAAGAAAATATTCATGATATGTATTCACAATGCTTCTGAATAGTCTGTAACCCTTTGGTGTCTAATTTATCCATTTGGAGCCATATTTTCCAATATATTTTTTACAATCCTTCCTTAAGCCAGCTTCCCTTTCATATTGAAGTCACTAAAGCTCAAAGTAGATATTGATTTATTTTGTATGATCTTGTCAAGTTCTTTGTAAAATTTCTTTTTATTTTCCTCAACATATGTCCTTTGTGTAAGCTGCACTTCTCTTCATGGTGGTACATTTACCTCTATACCATAAATAAATGTGTGTCGTGATACTACAAATATCTTTTGAAATATTTTCTTCTTGCCTTTGGGCTCATGGTGAAATATTAGTAGCAAATTTAAACACTTAATATTTCTTACTAATAGCAAATGGTAAAGCAGGAAAAATACAAAATGAACATATAACTAATAATAACTCCATCACGCAACAATTCTACCTTCTTTGTTTACAATTCCAGGAAGACCCTGTGAGCTATCCTTCCATTTAGCAACAACTTCCTTTGGAAACAATACTGTGACCTACAACAATCATTTCTCGGTGATCTAGAAATTAACAGCCAATGTTTAAGTCCCATGTCACTTCCCTGGAGCCTAGATATGAAGATATCTCTTATTATCATTGCTTTATGACCTTCTGAAATAAACATATGAACATAAGGAAAGTCCAGTGGAGTGCAAGGAAGTGGTATCTTAAAATGGCACTATCATTCGGTTCATCACAAAAGATCTGCTGCTAGGGTATACATTTAGAGTCAGGGTAGTAGAATAAAGTAGTAGAGAGCTGTTAAAGAGATTTTTGAGTGTGTGAGAGATAGGCAGTGTCTGTGGCTGATCACCACCTATCATTGACAAGCCTTAAATACATTATTTGTGAAGTTTTTCACAAATTCTTATTTTATTCAGGTTTGGAATTCATATATTTGAAGTTTAACACTAAAAGGAATTCTTTTAAACCTATTCTCCAGACTTGTTAAACCTGTTCTAATAAACCTGTTCTCCAAACTTGTTAAAAAGTAAACTTCTTTTTGATATTCCTAGTTATGTGAGAGACCTATTTCCTACCCCCTACCAAAACTAATATCTGTTGTCACCTAACAACATACTTTATGAATTAATCCTTTTTGCTTATTATAATCACCAAATAGAATAAAATCTACAAATGAAATGGACTTTGAAAGATCATTTAGGCCACAATCTTAATGTTTGCCATTTATTATGGATACTTTTTTTTAAGTCACAGTACACTTTCTAGGAAATAGTGAAACAAATTCTTTTACAATGTACATTTTTGCTAAGTTAACTTAAAATGCCTAACAGAGAATGTGATCGATAATGCATGTTCATTTTCTATTTTTATGGTTTAACATTTATCAAACATAAAGGAAAGAGGTATGTTTTAATTTCAATATTTTAGTACTAATTTTATCTGCTTTTTTTGATTGGAATTTTGTTGCCTGATAATATTGTCTTCATTTCCATTTTTGTAATAATTGTACATGCCATTCTTTCATCTCTATCCTCTATTTTGTATCACTTCATTTAAGTCCTCAAATGTTTTTTCTGAGTTCTTTGTATTCTTCATTCCTTATGATGATACAGTGAAATTATATTATACTCATATGCCAAAGTTTATTCAAGCCATTCCCCAGTCACTGAGTATATAGTTTGTTTCCATCATTTTGGTTTTGCAGTTTTCCTATGAACATTTTTATAAACATTTTATGATCATGGGATTTCCTCATGATATAAGCCTAATAACAGAACCACTGAATCAGAAGAAATTAATAGCATCCTCATTTTAATAATGAGAAAACCAATGCCCAGAGATGCTAAATGACTAAGACAGGGCTACACATGGAAAGAGTCATATCAAACTTGAGTAATCTGACTCCAGTCATCTTTCCCCTTAGGCAAACACATACTTTGATTTTGTCAGAGAAATATCTGCCCTTATTCATTTTTAGATATCTAATGAAGACTATCTCTGTTTTGCATAGTATCTAGCATATTACAGAAGCTCAGTATGATATAACATACTAATATAATATAACATAATATAATAATGTAATATAACATATAAAATTGGCAATTCTTAAAAGAGCTTTTCTGGCTTCACATCTTACAATACTGGTTTACCTGATAGAAACCAATGAACTGAAGACAAAGGCCACAAACCATATTATTCCATCTCTCACCTTGGTGAAACACTTTAGCAAAATCCATATCGTCTACTGTAAGTTAACAAGAGAACTATAAAGAATATTTATTGTGGAAGTGAAGGGTTTTCATCTAATTAATTTGAAATATAAGTATACTTATCTATCTTATCTAGTTTGAAAGTGTCTAGCATCTGATCCAGGTCTCTGTAATCTGGTAAAAAGTATTTATTTATCCCTGAGATAGTAACCTACCAGGATATTTATTTATTTATTTATTTATTTATTTATTTATTTATTTATTTATTTATTTATTTATTTATATCTTTGAAGTCAGGTTATATAATTAAGAAAAATGCTATTTGTATTGAATATAGGCTATTGTCAAATACAAGCTACCCCCTCTTTAAAAAGAAAATGTGTGTTATATAATGTATGTTCCAATTTACTTCCATATGCATTTGTTATACATATACATTATATATGTATAGACATACACATATATGATATACATTTAATTAGGGGATATGAAAATTAACTTTCAAATGAATGAAATCTTCATTTATTTTTCAGGAAACTCTCTCTCTAATGATGAGGTACCAATTGGTGACTCATTGCAGTCAGCAATTTTTATAATGGGAGAAATATGAGAAGACCCTTGTATACTAAGAACGTGATTGTACACAGTTCTAGCATTAGGAAAACTGGATTTGGGTTCTGGGCTTGTGTTCAGATTTTAGCTATGACAAATGACAAGGTTTTTCTGACCACAGGCAAGCCACTAAACCCTCTGGACCTCATTTCATCTGTAATATGAGGGAACTGCATTTTTCTTTAAACTTCTGAGGTTCCTTTCAGCTCTAAATTTACAATTCTAAGACTTAGGAGGGAAGTTCAGAACAGTAGTAAAAAGCTTTCTGTTACCCCTGCCTAACATCCTAAAAAAGCAACATAGATAATGATTGGCATTTTCCTTTTCCAAAAACTTGAGTCAACATCTGCAGATTTATGTCATCTGTGCATTTTAACAGGCAGTGAATATTTTTAACCAGATTGAAACCTGTACCCTGCATCCAAAAAGACAAAGTTCTGATTTTCTTGAAATCTGTGTGTTTAGCAGTCAAAATTTGTAAGTTGCTTCAAACTAAGGTAACTATACATTTTAAATTTTCTGTGAGAATTCTAGGGTTTACCTTCTTGTCTAAAGCATTAATCTATCCCCACTTTAATTTGGGTTTAGGATTTCTTCCATCAGTTATAAGTGAACCAATTTTGGAACAGAAGGTCTTTTTCTCAGAAAAAAAGTTAAAGTTAAAAAAAATTAGCTAGATCATGATTGCAAATTTTAGTCAGGAGTTTTAGCACTTCACATCATGAAGCTTGACAATATATACTCATTTTTATTATCTACAGGTTATTATTTACTGACCTTTACTGTTTTTGTTAGGTTTCTGATGGTTCAGACTTTTTAAAATAGCATGATAATTTTTTTTTTGGATCAACTAACTTGCAAGGTTTTCTTTTCTCTGCATTTTCCTGAAACAGATGGAATTCGTGGTTTGGCACCTATAAAGCTATTACTCTATATGTCTTGAAAACAAAAAAGATAAAGGTTTCTTCATTGATTTCTAAGTACAAACCTCTTATTTTTCCAATTCCATCCCAAGAAAAATGTCTATAAGGTGAAAATTCATCTAATTAAAACTTTCTTTTCATTATTATGGGGAAACTTAGGAAGACTTTCTGGGGATCCATCTACAGTTACCCATTTCCATCATAACATTCCCAGACATACACAAGAATAACTCTGAAGTTGATAGCTTTTACCAAAAGAGAGACAGACAGACAGACATAGACATTATATGAGTGTTGAGGTGGCAAAAAGAGGGAAGTGATGTGAGCTAGTCTCTGGCTATGGGTGAGGTGGAATATGAAGGGTGAGTACCCTGCAGAGAGCAATAGAGTACTGCTAGATTTATAGGATTTTCAGCTTTTTCATCTACTCCAAAGAACTTGACATTGGTTTTCAAAGACTTGCAATTTCTTAGGTAACTGCTATAGCCTTTCTTGCTTGAAGTGGCTTCACTTGTCTGTAATCCTCAGCCATGAAGTATCTAAGCTCTTGAACCTTTCAAACTAGCCATAGCTTTCCTTAAATTGTATGTCTTTCACATTACAATTTTTCTTCTGTATTACCTTCAGTATTCTCTAATGTCTGTTTGAGTATCATACCTTGTCTCCAAAGTAATTTGTCCTTGACAATCTGCAGAGTAAAAAATGTTGTTATTGTTGTTCAGTTGTTCAGTCATGTCCAACCCCAAGAACCTTGGCACATCAAGCCCCTTCTAACCTCCATTATCTCTCAAAGTCTGTCCAGGTGCATGTTCTTTGCTTTCACGACACTATCTATCCCTCTCATCCTCTGTTGTCCCTTTTCCTTTTGCCTTCAGTCTTTCCCAATATCAGGGCCTTTTCCAATGAGTCCCATCCTCTCATGATGTGACCAAAGTATTTAAGCTTCAACATCAGTATTTGTCCTTTAAATAAATAGGCTGAATTAATTTTTTAAGCATTGGCTGATTTGATCTCCTTGCTGTCCAAAGGACTCTCAAAAGTCTTCTGCAGCATCACAGTTTGAAAGTATTAGTTCTGAAGAACTCAGCTTTCCTTGTAGTACAGCTCTCACAGTTATATGTTGCTATGGAAAAAGTATAGTTTTGACTATACAGATCTTTGTCAGCAAGGTGGTGTCTCTGCTCATTAGTATGCTGTCTAGATTTTCCATAGCTTTCCTTCCAAGAAGCAAGCATCTTTAAATTTCATGGCTGTTGAGGGCAGCTAGGTGGTACAGTGGATAAAGCACTGGCCCTGGATTCAGGAGGACCTGAGTTCAAATCTGGCCTCAGACACTTGACACTAACTAGCTGTGTGACCCTGGGTAAGTCGCTTATCCCCCCATTACTCCGTAAATGAATGAATAAGTAAATAAATAAGTAGTTTGTTTGATTGATTGACTTCATGGCTGTAGTCACCATTTGCAGTCATTGTTGAGCCCAAGAATATAAAATCTGACACTGCTTTCATTTCTTCTCCCTCTATTAGCCAGGAAGTGATAGATAGGACCAGTTGCCATGATCTTAGTTGTTGTTTTTTTTTCCCTTTGTGTTTAAACTTCAAGCCAGCTTTTTATACTCTTCTCTTTCACCCTCATCAGGAGGTTTCTTAATTCTTCTTCACTTTCTGCCATCAGAGTGCTATTGTGAGCCTGAGATTTTTGATATTTCATTGGGCAACCTTAATTCCAGCTTTTTATTCATCCAGCCTGGCATTTTGCACAACATCCTCTGCTTATAAGTTTAAAAAAATAAGGTGACAATATTCAGCCTCGTTGTACTCCTTTTCCAATCTTAAATTAATCAGTTGTTCCATGTTCATTTCTAACTGTTGCTTCTTGACATGCATATAGATTCCTCCGGAGATGATCTTGTATTCCCATCTCTTTGAAGACTTGCCACATTTTGTTATAATCCACTTAAGTCAAAGGCTTTAATGTAGTCAGTGGAATAGAAGTAGATCTAAAGACTGAATCTTCTCCAATACAGTAGCCACTGTTGAATTTTCCAAATTCGCTGGCATATTGAGTGTGAGACTTTAACAGCATCATCTTTTAGAATTTTAAATAGCTCAATTTCATCACCTCCACTAGCTTTATTGTTAGCACTTGACATATTCTCCAGGATGTTTGGCTGTAGATCAGTAACCAGGCCATTGTGGTTATCAGTGATATTAAGAACTTTCTTATATAGTTCTGTATATTCTTGCTACCTCTTAATTTCTTTTTTTTTAAGGTGGTGCAGTAAGGATTAAGTGACTTGCCCAGGGTCACACAGCTAGTAAGTGTCAAGTGTCTTAGGCCCTATTTGAACTCAGGTCCTCCTGAATCCAGGGCCAGTGCTTTATCCACTGCACCACCTAGCTGCCCCACTATCTCTTAATTTCTTATCATTTTTGTCTTACATCATGGCCATTTTTCCATGAAACATTCCCTTGATATCTCTGATTTTCTTGAAGAGATTTCTTTTCTTTCCTGTTTTGTTGTTTTCTTCTGTTTCTTTGCATTGCTCATTTAATAAAACCTTATCTCTCCTTGCTCTTCTTTAGAATTCTGGATTCAATTGGGTATATCTTTCCCTTCCTCCTTTGCCTTTTGCTTTCCTTCTTTCTTCACCTATTTGTAAAGCCTCATCACACAGCCTAAAAATTAACTTAAAGAATAGATATAGATTACTGTCATTCATTAAAGTGAGAGCCAAGTGTATCTGAAAGGCTAGTAACTTTTTTCTTTTAGTTAAAATAGCAATAATATATAGAATTTAACTATCTTGGGGCAGCTAGGTGGCACAGTAGATAAAGCACTGACACTTACTAGCTGTGTTACCCTGGGCAAGTCACTTAGCCCTCATTGCCCCTCCAGCAAAAAAAAAATATATATATATATATATATATATATATATATATATAACTATCTCTTAGCAATGATTGTGCTAGCTTAAGTGTACCAAAATAAGCAGTTTAGATTTAACAAAAGTCATCCTACAACAATTGAAATTCCAAAAATCAGTACATTTATCCATCATAATCCTCTGTTAATTTAGTACCTACACTGCAGAGGGACTAAAGAGCCATTTACTTGTACCTAACAAAAGCTAAGAAGATGCTTTTTGAACTGTTTGTTTAAAACTTCAGAATTTAAGTTTATATGATAGAACATTTTATTTGAAGGATATTTAATCAACAAATGTTGGTCATTCCCTCCTGTCTTCTGCAATGGTAATTGAAGAGATGGTCTTGATTATTAATACTTTGATACATAGAAGCATACAAATTGACATTGTGATTCTTCCAAGATGGGACTATTTAGACAATTCTGAAAAAAAAATGGTCTATAATAATAGTGACCCTCCAAAGTTAACCAGCTTTTTGCTGCAATACATTTATGAAATGAACAATAAATCATAGGTAAAAGGATGGTTTTTAAATGAAGGGTTTACTGATATGCTAATATATAGTGAAAAATTCTTTCACTATTTAGAAAACTTAACAATTGCCCTCTTTTTTGGAGATGGCAATCCTGAGAACTCAGTAACACAGAATATACTGAATTATATTCCAAGACCTGCTAGAAAATGATAAATGCATGATTTATAAAATAAAGTGAGATGGCAAATTACTATGTTCATTTTTTAGCCATCAGATGAATGAATAGGTATAAGGCAAAGTGGTTTTAAAAAGGCACTGCCAAAACACAGAAGCCACAAACTATTTACAAAGCTAATAATAACATAGATTCACTCATTGTTTCTCTTTTCTGTGTTGGCATTCCTGACCCTGACACTGTGTAAGCAGTGTCATTATGCATGTACCCTCCTGTGCATCTGCTATTGACTTCTATCACACACAGCTAGTACTTCTATGGAGTAGACATACGAGAGGGAAAAAGTACAAAAGCCCTGTTAAACTATGAAATTGCAAGAATCAAGCAAATGGAGTGTCACTTCCATTCACCAGCTCTCCCCTACCCTGGATGAAAAAAAAGTTTCTCTTTTACTGATAAATAATGTCTGCAACCTCTAGAATGCCAACAAATATTCTTTGCAAGGTGATTTCTGTATATTTGGTAGCTGTTAAAGTTTTAGGGGTATTATTCTAGATCATCTCCAGTTACTGTATTTATCTGAGTTATTTTCCTTTCTATTCATTTGTGTGAGTTCTATTTGTGTGACACTTAGGTTCTGTGCATTGATATCTGGGTTCAAGGGCAGATTACCTTGTGTATGTATCAGTCTCTTTTCTTTGTCTTTGTGCAAAGGGAAAGACCCTAGGGAACTTTCAGAATTGGATATGATCCTGTGAGCACAAGGTCCCGATGAAATCAGTAGCAAACTCCACCCATGAGTATCTGATAACATTTTTTAAGGTTCTGTCTAATCTCTCTCTTCAGATTTGAACACAGGTAAGTACCCATTCCCTGGTGGTGAGCATAGAAATAGATCCCACCCGTATCGCTATAGCTGATGATAGTAATTACCACAGTGACAAAACTACCAGCAAGATGGCCTTGCCTATCATCAAAGACTAGGAAAGCAGTGTCTGCCCCATTACTTTAGGACAAGTGCTACAAGAACCAATAAATAAGTCTTTGCCATTGATTGCTCTTTATTTACTTTGCATATCTATCTACCTTGGCTTCCTAAGGTATGCTGGTATACTGGTACTGTCTGGACTGACAGGACGATAGGCTCCATAAGAAAGATAGTTCCCACTGCAGCTGTAGGTAAACCTATCCCTCCCTTTCTTTGAAATACTGTGACCTCCTCTTCCCCATCACCACCACCGCCAGTGATATTTTGATTCCTGTCAGACTTCTTAACTGATACTTTTTACCCGCATTTATCCTTCTGAGCGGCCTTCCTTCCCCTTTGGTGTTTCTTCTAATTATTGACCTGGTTATTTCCTTCTGGATGCCATGCCAGTGCTACACTCTGATTTAGACAAGTTAACTATACATGAATCTTTTTCCTATTTTTGGTATTTTTTGTTCCAACAACTGACATATATACCTTATTAATTGTTTAACATCTATTCCTAACAATTAGCTACCTCTGGGTGGTTATTTATAGACCAGCCTAGTATAGTAGGTTGACCCTTTTAGAAACTGCTTATACTGCCCAGAATTGATGTTAAACATGGCATTATTTCCTTTCCTTTTCCCTTTATTGACTATTTTTCTCCCTGTCCTATCAATCAGTTTTGTCTGGTAAGAATTATAGTCACCTTTCCTCAACTTGTACATTAAATAAGGTATCCCATTTCATTATGAGTATTTTCAGCATAGGTCCCCCAACATCTACAGAGAATAAAATGTTATGTCCAAATTTACCTCAAAAAGTCAGAAGTTAGCCTTCCTTTTGGGGAGGGGCAGGGCAGTGAAGGTTAAGTGACTTGCCCAAGGTCATACAAGCAGTGGCAAGTGTCTAAGGTCATATTTGAACTCAGGTCCTCCTGAATCCAGGACCAGTGTTTTATCCACTGCGCCACCTAGCTGCCCCCCAGAAGTTAGCCTTCTTCTACTCCATCTCTACAATCAAGATTCTTGTTTTTCAAAAACTATATGCATCAAGTGCCTGGAGTTAGGGGAGCCTAGGAGAGATACCTCTGAAGCTTTCATTGCATGAAGAATACAGGGAAAAAACAGACCAGATAATTTTAGTGGTCATGGGTCAGCGAATGTCGGTGTAGAGTAATTAGAAAGAGAAGATAATGAAGAGAGGAAGAAAAAGCCTTTTTGGAAATGGGTGCCAAAAAATAAAATTTTTAAAAACTAATGAACAGGACTAAGTGAAGGGGAGGAAAGGGAGAATCTGGTTAACTGAGAACAGAAAAGAAGGGGGAGAAATATATAACTAGATAAAATAGGAGAGAAAAAAAGAACTATTAAACGAAACCCTAAAGGTAAAAAGATAACAAATGAAAAGAGGGGATGAAGGGTATTGGGAAGAGAGCCAGTGGGAACAGAGGCACTTAAAAAAAAACCAAAACACTAAAGTAACCAAAGAAGCATAATACTGTGTTCCCAGCAGAAGAGGGGGAAAGATCATAACTTAAAAAAATTTAGACAAATGGAAGAAAATTCCATCCTAACTCATAACTTTGAACATAAATGGATTATACTATCCAATAATATGGAGAAGAGTGACAGATTTGATTTTTTAAAAAATCCTAAAATCTGTTGCTTTAAAAAAAACATTAAAAACAAAGATATACATAAAATAAAACTGAGGGAATGGAAAAAAATTACCATGCATCAAGTGGATACAAAAAAGCAAGAGTTGTCATCATACTATCAGACAAAACAAAAACAAACATTCAAAAACTTAAAAGGAATAAACAGGGAAACTATATTATGCTGAAAGAAACCAAGGGACAACAAACCAATATCATCAATAAACTTAGTTGCTCCAAATGCCTTAGTACCCAAATTCATAAAGGAGACATTATCTGAGCTTCAAGAAGGCATAGATTGTAACACAATAGCAACAGGAGATTTTAGTATGCCCCTATCAGTTTTGGATAAGTTTAACAGAAAGACAAAAGGGAAAATATGGAACTTAATACATACGTGTGTGTGTGTGTGTGTGTGTGTGTGTGTGTGTGTGTGTATATTTCTCTGTACCACAGGGAACTTTTACAAAGATTGGCCATGTACTAAGACACAAAGATATTGCAAACAAAAGCAAAAAGGTAGAAATAGTTAATACATCCTCTAAATACTGTAATGCAATGAGAAAAAGAGTCAGCAGAAAGAAAAATTGGTTCAGGGACCACAAGCAAAAGAAACAGTTCTAAATGGACATTTAACAATGAAATCTTAAATGAGTAGTTCAAAGAACCGATCATAAAAACAATAGCTACTCAAAAGAAAATGATAATGATTAAATAACATCAAAATTTCTGGTATGCTGCTAAATTAGTCCTCAGGGAAAATTATATCCTTACAACCATACATTAGCACAATTGAAAAAGAAAGGATTAATGAACTAAATATGCCTTTTTTTAAAAATTAGAAAATCAGCAAATAAACCTAAATTAAGCCCAAAAGTAGAGATATTAATAATTATGGGGGAAATGGATAAATTAGAAGCAAAAAAGAATGATACAGGGGGGCAGCTAGGTGGCATAGTGGATAAAGCACCGGCCCTGGATTCAGGAGTACCCTGAGTTCAAATCCCGCCTCAGACACTTGACACTTACTAGCTGTGTGACCCTGGGCAAGTCACTTAACCCCCATAGCCCCACAAAAAAGAAAAAAAAAAGAATGATACATCTAAAAGCTAGTTATTTTAAAAGACAAATAAAATTGATAAACCCTTAGCTAATCTGATTAAAAAGAAGAGGGCAGAAAATCAAATGAACAAAATAGCAAATGAGCCCGGTGAAATCATAGCAAACCCAGAAGAAATGAAAAGAATAATTAGAATATATTTTGAACAACTATATGCTAACAAAACTGGGAATACAAAAGAAGTAGAGGAATACCTCCAAAAAAGTAGATCAATAAATAGAAATAAAATCATACAGCCAATTTTAAAGAAAAAGACCAGGACTCACTCAGTGCATTAGTATAATCAGCATATCATAATGGCTTTTTAAAAAGATAACTTGCATAATGACCAGGATTATGATACTATCCTTGGAGAATTTCTCATAGATGTTAGAGTTACTGGCTAGGATGTTGAATTGCTGGTTAAAAACAGGAGTCATTATCAGAAACCTATAAATAATTTTAAGGGTTGTCCCCATCTCCCCAACCCAAAGTTCCTTCTGGATCATACTACAATGAAGATTAAATATAAGATACAATAATAGAGAAGAGGCACTGATTTCCAGTGTCTTATGAAATAATTTTCATTACATAATAAATCTGACCTTAATTGGTTTGCTTTTTTAACTATCAGTCACAGCCTAGACTGAGGAGCTATATTGACAACTTTTCAGACTTTACCTGCCATTCCCATCATCTCCACCTTGCCCTTCCAAGCAATTCCAAAATTTCTCCCTAAATTTATTCATTCTTTGTTTTTCCCCCAGACTTGTGATTTCTTTAGTATAAAGAGCTCCCCCTGAGGAGAAAGGTCCTCTACCAGTGTAGACCCACTACAGTTCTTCACTGAAACCCAGTACACCTGACATGTTATTACTGTCTAGTCAGCACCACCCCTACCTTGAAGAGTATTGGCCAACCTCAGAAAGAGGCGTCAAGAAGGGAGCTTCCCTTACTGCTGATTCTTGACAAAGTAAACACTATATTTGGTAAGATGGTATTGTATCAGTAGGGATAATACCAATACAAATACAAATAATAGTATTTGATGTAATAATTTGGCATAATTAATAGGTGACTATCAAGAAATCTATTTGGAAACTAATTTTTTAATGTGTTTTATTAAACCCCAGAATAGAAAAATTAATTCTAAGGTCCTCAAGAGGGTTAAAGGGGAAAAAATCTATACTCTACGCTATACATAAGATCTAGAAGGGACCTAATTTGACATGTTTATTTTTTTAGATGAAAAATTAAGTTCCAGAAAGTTTGCGACTTCTCCAGTATTATGTATATTAGAATTCAAAAAGAACTAGAACCCAGACTTTCTGATTCCTAATCTAAAGATTTTCCACTAAACTGAGATAGAGAGAAATAAATAACTATATGCTATTTTCAAAAATATATATATATACTATCTAAAATATATCAATTATATAACTGAATAATCTTTATCATTTAAATAAGGTGAGATAAATTTTTGTTTTTTTAAAGAGTGCAGTTTTACTTTAATATGGCAGTACAATATTAAGTTTCAGAGAGACCATATAAGTATAATAGAATATCATTGTTGAGATGGATGTTACAGTTGCAAATTCTAGTTTTTTTATGAATTTCTAGTAGAGAGAATAAGCATATTAACATCAAAAATGCTCAATATATGTGTATTTTGCTCAATATAATTTCATTTATATTATTTATTATAATGTGTCATAGTATATTTTGTAAGATTAATGCACAAATGTTAATATGAAACTTCCCAATGGCTCTCTGATATTGTGGAGGGTTTTTTGTTGTTTTTGTTGTTTTTTCAGGGCAGTGAGGGTTAAGTGATGTGCCCAGGGTCACACAGCTAGCAAGTGTCAAGTGTCTGAGGCCGGATTTGAACTCAGGTACTCCTGAATCCAGGGCCAGTGCTTTATCCACTGTACCACCTAGCTGCCACCTTGATATTGTGTTTTCTAAGAAACAATGATACTACCAGAATTTATGATAATACTTGGTTTGTACAGTTATAAGCTGTGAATTAACCAGCTTTTCCTATAGGTTCCATAAAGATAATTTGAAGTATACAATTGTGTGAGATTTTTCTGGTTTGCTTACATTTTTATCTTTGTTAGTTACATAGTATGGTTAAGTCATATTTAAACTGCAAGATCCCAATGGAGGGTACCATTGCAGAAATGTCTCTTAAAGTACTAAGGCTTAAAATGTATAAGAACCATCCCTGCAAACAAGTTTATAGATTTATTTCTTTATTTAGTTAGTTATTTTTGTCTGGACCTTTTATTTCGCTGGTATAGGGAACTCATGGTGAGGAAACTCCCTCTACCAATTCGGTCTGGCAAATGCTATACAATTTGTAGTCTTAAAGTGTTACCTTGGACACTAAGACATTAGTGACTTGCTCAGTCACACAGCCTGTATGTGTAAAAGGCAGAACTTGAACCCAGGTCATCTAAACTTCATCTTCATACCCTGTCAAATACTTTTATCCTATGACTATATTATCTCACTGGATACTTTGTCTATAGTTCAAGTAACATCATTATCAGCTATATGATCCATGATCTGGAATTAGATTTTTTTATCTTGAGATCCAGGTTAAAATTATGAATTTATAATTTAATATTTTAATTTAAAATGATTGTCATAATGGTCATTAAACATTTATTAAACACCTACTATATGCTAGGCACTGGGAGGGACAGTTCCTGCCTAATGGGAACTTACATTCTCTTTTGAGGAGAAAATTCATATATATAGGACTCATATAGACTCTAGAGTTAATTACTCTCCCAAAGCACACTCAAGATGGTAGAGTGGTTGGGTTTCCAAGAGCAAAGCTCCTGTTGTGTCTTTTTTCATATTCTACGAGTATTCTTGACTGGCTGTGGAGTTCTTTTAATGCTGTTACTCTGATCCCCCATTTCAATGTGCCACTTCTGATTTCAATCAGCAGTCCAACATATTATCCCCCCAAGTATCATTTAACCAGTTAACATTTTTTCAATATTATCAGTAAACAATTAATACCAATTATCTTTATAAAGGGATATTTACTGAAAAGATACAGCAAGAACCGAAGTACAAAGACATCCTTCAAATCCAGAACATACTCTTCTTGCTCCTGAGGGGCAAATTAGCTCAGCCTCTGGGGAAAGTGAGTTTATACTTAAAGTGATTGTTGTAAACATTGCTTCCACGAAGTTAAATCCTGACTGTGGCATGGCCATTCTGTGGATGAATCCTTTACATGTAGGACACAGTGTCTCAGCCGCTTGGTTGACTCCCTTCTGGGCTATCACTTAGGTGGCTCTTTAGAGCTGCCTTGGCTCTTCATCCAGTTCAGGACCAGCAACGTATGGCAAGCTTTGTCACTGGACCTCTGGTGACTCGTCTAGCTTTTCAGAATTCACACAATTGTTCTTTCCCCAATACTACTTCATCTAAGGTCAGGAAAAAACAGAACTGAGACAGTTGGAGGCCACGTAGCAACAAGGTAGAGGAGGGATTGCCCTACCTGGAGGCTTGTAGCATTTTTTTTCCTCAAACAAAAGCCACAAGAGAGAAATACAACTATTAGAGGCTTTTGTCCTCACACATAACCCTGGCTTAGGAGCCAATTAAAAGGCTTTTCTTCACCACAGAATAAGTCGAAAGGAAACAGCATCAGTATATCTGTGCATACACTGAAATAGAGAGGAGGAGCCTCCATTACACATTCCTGGAGACAGGCTCACAACTGGATTGACAGACAAAGGAACTTCCATACACTCAAAGGCCTGGGTCCAAACCCCTCTTATGTGTATATGTATTGCCAAGGCTCACCTATCATATGCACCTTTGATTCAGTCTCCACCTGTCCCCATCATCAATTTCTCCATGTTCTACAAAAAAACATATTAGAATTCTCCCCACCATCTTCAGAGAACCCTCATTGGATCCTACCATCCATGGCAGGTATCATTCTACATCTCTCTTTCCCTTCTCCACTAAACTCCTTGACCAGTCCATCTGTATGCATTTCATCTAGTTCCTCTCATCTCCCCCCCTTCAAAATCCTCTGCATTCTGGATTCTGACCTCATCCTTCTACTGAAATTGCTTTCTTCAGAATTATCAGTGATCTCCTAACTGCCAGATCTAGTGGTATATCTTTCCATTCTTGTCTAATTTGATCATGATTTAAAATATTTCCCAGAATTGGGAAATGGGGTGCCTTGTGGGAAGAAAATCAAGGTCATCATTACTAGATGTACGTGAGAGGGAATAAAATATAAACTTACTGGAAAGGGAGGGAGGGACCAGGTTCTGAAGTATTTTAAAAGGCAAAGAGAGAATTTTATATTTTATTCTGAATGTAAGAGGGAGCCACTCAAGCTTATTAAAAAGAGTCTGACATGGTCAGTATCTGCACTTTAGGAGGATTAATTTGATAGCTGAGTGGAGGATGGATAGAATGGGGAGATACTTGAGGCAGGGAGACCAAGCAGAAAGCTATCACAGGGAGTAGAGAAGGCATGAAGTGATGAGGACCTATACCGGGGGGGGGTAGCAGCATCAGAAGAGAGAAGGGAGCATAGAAGAGAGATGCTATAAAGATAGAAATGAGAGGACTTAGCAACCTAGAAAGGTGGAAGAGAGAGTGAGGAGTTGAGGATGATACCTAGGATAGGAGCCTATGCTCTAGTCTTGTTTTCTAACTGTATTTTGTTGTCTTAGAGAGTAAAAATCATGTCTTATACTTTTTCTACACTTTTCAAGTGCCGAGTTCATAAGGAGAATTCAGTAAATACTTAACTGGTTCAACAGATATCTATTATCACCTATTATGTACAAGCTACTATACTGGGTATGTGAAGAAATATAAAGATATTTAAGGGACAATTCCTTCCTGAGAAGGGACATTTGGTGATACTAAGTTGATAGCCAAAAACACCCTGTTTGTATATATCACCTGAAATTCATACTTTATAATACTTCTATACAAATGTCCTCATACTATCAAAATCTGTAACTTACATTTAATTTCTTTTACTCCTGCTATCCATACACTTACACAGAAATGTAATCTCTGATCAATATATCATTGTTCTTTGATATAATTTCTTCTAGAGAATACTTGCTTATCTAGTTGCAGGATCATCATTTTCTATTTCAGACCTTAAACAGGCACTGTATATCTGCCTGGAGAAACTAATAATTAATATTGCATAACTTGTATATATCTCAAATGTAAAAGATCTAACAAAATATAACCTTAGACCTAAAGGATATTGGCTAGTTGGAGTGAACATTTCATGAACATTTTCTTACCAGGAAAAATGCTCTTTGGAAATTTTATTAAGAGATAGATTGTTCTCCATATTAATTCTGAAAATTTATAGAATAGATGACATGTATTTTCTTCTAAAATCTATGCTATGTCTAATATAAATAGTTCATCTAATATAATTATATCAACTATGGAATCACAGAATTTCTAAGTTATAAGTGAACTCAGTAGTCATTCAGTCTTAAATGTGAAATACCTGAAAATAATCTCATCTATAAAATATCCAGTAGCTTATTTTTTTCCTTTTTTATTTATTTATTTGGGGGGGGGGGTGAGGCAACTGGGGTTAAGTGACTTTCCCAGGGTCACACAGATAGTAAGTGTCAAGGGTCTGAGGTCGGATTTGAACTCAGGTCCTCCTGAATCCAGGGCCGGTGCTCTATCCACTGTGCCACTTAGCTGCCCCTCCAATAGCTTATATTGCTCATCTTTTCTTGAAGACCTCTGTTGAAGATGAACTCTTTACCTACCAATGAAGCCCATTTCACTTTCAGTTAGACATATCATTTTTTCTGGACATAAAACCTAAATTTACCTTTTCCTATTCATAACCTCTGAGACAAAACAGAGTAAATCGAATTCCTCTTCCCATTGATAGTCCTCATATGCTTGAGGTGGTTATTAAGCAACTATCAAGTCCCCCATTAGTCTTATCTCCTTAAGGCTAAACATCCCCATTTCTTCAATTGATCTACATATCCCAGTTGCCCTCCCCTGAATGTTTTTCAGCTTATCAATGTCTTTCCTTAACTACAATGCCCAGAGCAGTATTCTACAGTACAGAGTATTACAGATGTGGTATAACAAAGCAGAGTAAAACAGGATTATTGCCTCATTATTCCTAGAAGCCCAAGATTGCATTAGCACTTTTGACTCATTTAATTTTCAGTCCACTAAAATATCTTTTTTTACATTCAGTTTTATTTTATTTTCATTTCTGAATTCTCTTCCTCCTACCACCTCCACCCATTGAGAAAACAAGAAAAACAAAACCCATTACAAATATATGTAGTCAAGCAAAATAAATTCCCACATTAGCCATCATATACATAGTATATACTGTATGTATATATACATATGTATGCATAGTATACATAGACACATATATAGTATACATATGCATGTATATCTGTTCTATCTGGAGATGGATAGCAAATTTCTTGAGTCCTCTGAAATTGTGGTTGATCAGTTCCTAAGACTTTTGAAATTGTTGGTTGTTGCAATATTGTTGTTATTGTATAAATTGTTCTCCTAGGGGCAGCTAGGTGGTGCAGTGGATAAAGCACCGGCCCTGGATTCAGGAGGACCTGAGTTCAAACCTGGTCTCAGACATTTGACACTTACTAGCTGTGACCCTGGGCAAGTCACTTAACCCTCATTGCCCCACCAAATAAATAAGTAAATAAATAAATAAACTGTTCTTCTGGTTCTATTTACTTCACTTAGTATAAATTCAGTCAAGTCTTTCTAGATTTTTCCAAAACCATCCCCTTCTTTTTTTTTTTTTTGGCGGGGTAATAAGGGTTAAGCGACTTGCCCAGGGTCACACAGCTAGTAAGTATCAAGTGTCAAGTGTCTGAGGCTGGATTTGAACTCAGATCCTCCTGAATCCAAGGCCAGTGCTTTATCCACTGCACCACCTAGCTGCCCCCTTCATTTCTTACAGAACAATAGTATTCCATTACATTCATATACTGTACCTTGTTCAGTCATTTCCCAGTTGATAGTCATCCCCTCAGATACCATTTCTTTGCCACCATGAAAAGAAACTACTGTAAATATTTTATACAAATGGGTAAAGAAGAAGAAGAGAATAAACATTTATATAGTGTCTACCATGTGTCAGGCACCGTGCCTTTTTCAAATATTATTTCATTTTATCCTAACAACCACCTATATGGTAGACACTATTATTCCCATTTTATAGTTGAACAAACTGAGGCAAATAAGGTAGGTCCAAGGTAAGTGGCCAAGATCACCCAACTGGTAGGTCTCTGAGGCCATATTTAAACTCAGATCTTCCTGACTCCAAGCCTGGCATTCTATCCACTGCACCACTATTTGGATCCTTTTCAATCAGTCATTGAACATTTGTTAAGTGCCTACTCTGTGCCAGGCCCTGTGTCAAGCACTGGGTATACAAAAATAGTCTCCATCTTCAAAGGGGTATGATGAAGTCTTATAGGTGGGTCAGAAATTATGAGATGTCTACCTTGGGCTTCCCTTCTTAATTGGAGGATCTGGAAGGAGGTCTCCTATGGAAAAGGGAATCCACAGGCAGGAAGCACTGAGGAAGTATGAGTTAGAGAGTTGATGTGATGTTGATGACATGGCTGCATTCCCTTAAATGGAAGATCTGGGAGGACCTCTCCTCTGATGTCCACCTCATACCCTCTGAAATCAAAGGGAGGCAGAGACCTGAGGGGCATACTATATACACCTAGCAATAGTATCACTGGGTCAGAGGGTATACACAGTTTATCTCTTTTGAAGCATAGTTCTAAATTGCTTTCCAGAATGACTGGACCACTTTACATTTTTACTAATAGTGCATTAATGTACCCCTTTTCCCATACCCTCTCCAGTATTTGTCACTTTCCATTTTTGTCAGCTATACCATTTGGATGGGTATATGAGTCATGCCTCAGAATTGTTTTAATATTCTTTTTTCTGATTATTGGTAATTTAGAGAATTTTTCACATGGCTAGTGATAGCTTGAATTTCCACCTCTGAAAACTGCCTAACCTTTGACCTCATATCAGTTGGTAATGGCTGTTATTCTTATAAATTTGGATGAGTTCCCTTTATATCTTAGAAATGAAACCTTTGTCAAAGAAACTTCCTACAAAGGTTTCCCCCCCCCACCCCTGCCAATATCCTGCTTAGCTTCTTATTTAACCTACATCGGTTTTGTTTATGAAAAAACTTTTTAATTTTATGTAATCAAAATTGTCCATTTTATCTTCTGTGAACTTTTACAACTCATTTTTGCTCTTGAATTCTTCTTCCATCCATAGATCTAACAGATACTTTCTTCCCTATTCCTTTGATTTGTTTATGATGTTACCCTTCCATGTCTAAATCATGTCCATTTGGACTTGTCTGTGGAATAGGGCATAAGATCTTGACCCCTACTTAGTTTCTGCCATACTGCTTTTCTAGTTTTCTGTACAAAGACTATAGAATTTTTGTAGGATAGTGGGTTCTTACTTCAGTAGCTGAGGCCTTTGGCTCTATAAAACATTAGTTTACTGGGCTCTTTTTCTTCTGTAAATTTTATGTCTAATCTGCTTACCTGAACAAACTCTCTATTTCTTACCCAGGTCCAAACTATTTTGATGATTATGGTTTTTATAGTATGATATATGATCTGTTACTGATAGGCCTATATTCCCATTGTTTTTTTTCATTAATTGCCTTGATATTCTTGATATTTTTAAAAATTTCTCTAAAGAAATTCTTTGGCATTTTGGTATAGTAAATTAATTTAGGTAGTAGTATCACTTTTATTACATTAGTTCCTCCTACTCATGAGCAGTTACTATTTCTCCATTTATTTAGATATTTTTAATGTTCATATAATGTCTAAATTTATTTTGGCATTTAGATTCCTAAGTATTTTTTGTGTTGTCTGTTATTTTAACTAGAATTTCTTTATCTCTTCTTGCTGAATTTTGTTAGTAGCTTACAGAAATACTGATGATTTACATGTGCTTATTTTATATCCTGCAAGTTTACTGAAGTTAATTATTTGAATTATTTTTTTTAGTTGATTCTCTAGGGTTTTCTAAGTAACCATAATATCTGCCAAAAAATGATCATTTTGTTTCCTCTTTGCCTATGCTTATTCCTTCCATTTCTTTTTCTTAGCTTATTGAAATAGATAGCACTTCTAACACTATATTGAAAAGTAAGAATGCTAATGAACAATCTTGCTTTGCCCCTGATCTTATTGGAAAGGCCTCTAGATTATCCCCATTGCAGATTATTGTTATATTATTAAATTATTAATGTTGTTATTATATTACAAATAATGCTTGTTCTTGGTTTTAATTAGCTGCCTACCTAGGGCTCCTCTCCGCCATGTCTAGATATGTTACGTTCTCAGTCCACTTTGCATCTGTGATATGAAATTGAGTAGTGGGCAACAGAGTTGCCAGATAGTACCCATTCCTGCTGCCTACTCAAGTTCAGGGATTGTCTAGGATCTCTCTGCCTCAGTGCTTCCTTCTCTGGTGCCCAGTCTTTGTTCTCTTTCAGTCTGAGCACTAGAATGCTCAGCACATAGGGAATTCCTGATCAGACCCCACCTGTTTCCCTAATCCACTCTGGCCTGGAAAATGACTTTTTTTTTGCATTTTCTGATGAGAATTCACTTTGGTGCATTCTCTATATCTTTGTGGCAGAGGTTTGGTGGGAAACCTGAGCTATACTTCTTACTGCTATTCTACCACGTTGACTCCACCTCCAATAAGTTAATCTCGATATCTTTTTCAGATGTAATACTATCTATCCATGCCTCCCCCAGCTTGTATTTTTTTGAAGACAAGTATATGATAACTTTAAATTTCTCCTCATTCAATTTCATCTCATTCAATTCAGCCCATACCCTTTTTCCCCCCTGGGGCAATTGGGGTTAAGTGACTTGCCCAGGGTCACACAGCTACTAAGTATTAAGTGTCCGAGGCCGGATTTAAACTCAGATCCTTCTGAATCCAGGGCCGGTGCTCTATCCACTTCACCACCTAACTGCCCCAGCCCATACCTTTTTGATCCTGATTTTGTCATCCAATGTGCTATCCAACCAACTGAGTTTTTGTCATCCAAATCATTACTCCCCTCAAAGTCTTACTCATCCATGGAACTCATGGGAAATTGGCATGAGGAATACTAGCAAAAGTGATATATGTGTGTGTGTATGTGCACATACATATACATATGCATACTTACATACACACACACACATACACACACACACACACATATATAAGGGACTTGATATGCCCTTAGACGGTTATTGTTACTGAAGGACTCACAGGAATTGTGAAATAATGGAAAATTAGGCCCAGGAAATTCCATTCATTAAGTTAACACCCACTGTGATGCAGCTGCTCCTAAGAGTGAAAGAAACAGATGAGATGGCATCAAAGTTTAGGCTTTCCCTCCTCAAAACTGATGTAATCAGCTAGACATGTGATCATCAAACTAATAACATTCTTTTACACTCTCATGCCACAAGGAGGCAGTATAAACTAAAACAAAAAACAAAGCTCTAGTGTATCCTGTCAAATATGAAGAAGATGAAAACTATGAGGCCATTGAAAATCTTTATTTAATTCAAACTTCAGAAATTGCACTTAATGTTGAAGCAGATGACAAAAACTGTATTAATGTCTCAAATGACTTTTTTTTTTTTTTTTAGTGAGGCAATGGGGGTTAAGTGACTTGCCCAGGGTCACACAGCTAGTAAGTGTTAAGTGTCTGAGGCCAGATTTGAACTCAGGTACTCCTGAATCCAGGGCCGGTGCTCTATCCACTGCGCCACCTAGCTGCCCCTCAAATGATTTTTAAAAAGAGATAGGCACGGGGGCAGCTAGGTGGCGCAGTGGATAGAGCACCGGCCCTGGATTCAGGAGTACCTGAGTTCAAATCTGGCCTCAGACACTTAACACTTACTAGCTGTGTGACCCTGGGCAAGTCACTTAACCCCCATTGCCCTGCAAAAAAAACCCAAAAAAAGCTGTTGTTGTTTTTTTCTATGTTGTTGGGTTTTTTTCTATTTTGAGGTTTTCCATAATTGCTCTGTTTTTTTTTCTCTTATAACATGACTAATGCAGAAATAGGATTAATGTTATTATGTGTGTGTATATATATATATATATATATATATATATATATATATATATATATATATATATATAAACCTATATCAGATTACCTGCTGTCTAGGGGAGGGGGGAGGGAGGGGAGGGAGGGAGAAAAATCTGAAATTGTAAAGCTTGTATAAACAAAGGTTGAGAACTATCTTTACATGTAACGGGGAAAAAAATAAAATACTTTATTAATTTAAAAAAACAAAACAAAAAAACAAACAACAAAAAAAAGAGATGGGCACACTTAGACTAGAATTTCAGAGTGCAGTTCATAGTTTGATAGCAAGAATCCAACGTGTAGACCAACTATACTAAACAAAATAGTTCCAAAAAGCTGACATTTATTTTAATCATGAACAAACTAATTTTTCCAAATATATGTATCAGATAAATATGAAAATATTTTTAGATCTGCACAGAAAAGCATATGCAGTAGTTTTTGCCATAGGAGGTAATGTGGAAGCATCACATATGGAGGATCAAAGGAGGTATATTTGTAAAAAGTGATTAGCACAATGCCTGGCACATAGTAGACACTATATAAATGCTTGCTCCCTTTTCCCTATCAAGAAATACTTTTCCTAAGGACAAGGCATCCTTATCACCATGCCACCATCTTATCCTTACTACCATTGTAAGCAGTGAAGTAAAAGAACCTTTGAACATCTAGAGTAAGGCAGTGGAAGATCACATCTTATCTGACTTACTCACATAATAGAAAGTATAAATTCCATTGTTAGTCAATCAAAAGAAACAAAAAGGAATGTAGAATGGAATCTGAAAAACAAAATTATATCTGAAATTTGAGATACTTTAGCATCTCAGAGCATCTGGAAAGCAAAAGTTTAAAGTGATGCAAGGAGGCAAGCATCCCTAAGGTAACAGGGAGGGAGAAGAAATACAATATTAAATAAAAAATTTATCCTCTCTGAAAAAAAAGAAGAGAGAAGGATATGGATAATTTCTGAGTAATTGATATAGTCATAATAAGTACAATATAGAAAAAATGAAATTGGATTAAATACAAACCAAAAGGTTGTTGTGTATTGTTCACTTAATAAATGACAAAAAAGTTGAGAGGTGAATGAAACTCTAGGAAATGTTGATATTATGGGACAGCTAAGTGGCACAGTAGATAGAGCAGCTGGGCCTGGAGTCAGGATGATTTGAGTTCAGATCCAGCCTCAGACACTTACTAGCAATGTGACCCTGGCTAAGTAACTATCCCAGTTGCCAGGAAGGAAGGAAGGAGGGAGGGAGGGAGGGAGGGAGGGAGAAAGAAAATAGTGAAAATAATTGTCTCAGATATTTCATAGTAGCACTTGAATTGCTAACAAAGCTTCATCTCAAATGCAATTGTTTTGTTGTTATTCTCAGAAAATGTTATTCTATAATTTACTGTCATTTTCTTTCATAGTATTTTAAACTTTTTATATTTAACACACATTTGTTCTCTCCCTCTAGTTTCTCTCACAAGAGATGAAATCCTCCCCTTAAAAAAAATAAGAAGAAATATGCGTATTTAAGCAAAGCAAATTATCATATTGGCTATGGGTCCAAAAATATATGTCCCATTCTGCATCTTGAGTCCATCCCCTCTCTGGAAGGAGATGGAGAGTAGGCTTCATATTCATTTCTCTGGAAATGTAGTTTGACATTGCATCGATCAGTGTTTGATCAATCTGTCAATTGTTTTTCTTTATGATGTTGTTACTGTATAAATTGTTCTCTTTATTCTACTCATTTAACTCTTCATCGGTTTCTACTGGTCTTCCAAATTACTCTGGAACCTTTCATTTCATCATTTTTATGTTATAATTCCATCGCCATTATTATAATAGTCTCATATATCATAATTTGTTCAACCATTTTTCAATGGATGAGCACACCACTCCATAGTTTCTAGTTTTTTGCTTCTACAAGAAGAGCATCTATAAATATTCTTGTACATATGAGTCCTTTTCCTTTCTTTGATCTTATGGATTTAGAGTTAGTTCTGCTATCACTAAGTATAAGGGTATTCATAGTTCACTGACTTTTGTGGCATATTTCCAATTACTTTCCAGAATGATTAGACCAATTCACAACTCCACCAACAGTTAATTAGGTTTTTTTCTTCCAGAAATATTCATTTCCCCTATTTGTCATCTTGGCCAATCCTATAGGTGCTTAGATTTGTTTTAATTTATGTTTTTCTAATTATTTGTGAGTTAGAGTATTTTGTCATGTGATTGTTAATTGATCAATTTTTCCTTTGAAAATTGCCTAGATTCATAATTTTACTTTATTATTTTTTCAGTTCCAAATTCTTTCCCTCCTTCCACACCCTCCCCCACCCATTGAGAAGGCAAGAAATACAAAACATTTCCACATTAGTCATGTTCCCCACATACACACACCCCAAAGAGCAAGGAAAATAAAGGGAGTTATAATGTGCTTCAATCTGAACTCAGTTGAAGAGACTATCAGTTCTCTATCTAGAGGTTGATAGCATTTTATATCATGAATCCTTTGAAGTTGTGATAGATCACCATATTGATCAGAGTTACAAGTCTTTCAGAGTTGATTATCTGTACAATATTGCTGTTACTCTGTGTTCCTGTTTCTGCTCACTTTACTTTTTATTAGTTCATATACGTCTTGTCAAGTTGTCTGAAACCATCCCCTTCATAATTTCTTACAGCTTATCCATATATCATACCCTGTTCTGCCACTCCCCAATTAATGACTATCCCCTTAGTTTTCAACTTTTAGCCACACCACAAAAAGCTGCTGTAAATATTTTTGTACACATGAGTCCTTTTCCTTTGAAGATCCATCTTCTTTAACTATCTATTGGGGAACATCTCTTGTTCCTATGAATTTGGACCAGTTCTTTATGTATCTTGAAATTGAGACCTTTATCATATTGATTTTTTTTTGGTGAGGCAATTGGGGTTAAGTGACTTGCCCAGGGTCATACACAACTAGTAAGTGTCAAGTGTCTGAACCCAGATTTGAACTCAGGTCTTCCTGACTCCAGGGCCGGTGCTCTATCCACTGTGCCACCTAGCTGCCCCCAATTGAGACCTTTATCAAAGAAACTTGATGCAAAAATTTTTTCCCAAGTTAACCTGCTTTCCTTCAATTTTTTTTCTTTTAGAAAATTTACTTCTTTAATTTTCACAGTCTGCTTTCTGACCTCATAATTCAAGTGAAATTACTCTCTCTACAATTACCAATGATCTTTTCATTGGCATATCTCATGGCCTTTTTTCAATCCTCATCCTTCCTGGCCTCTCTGCAGCCTTTGTCATTGTAGATCACAATTGTCTCCTTCTTTCTTCCTTCTAACACCTTTCCCAGCCCACCCACACCGTACCCCCAGTCCCACTTTTGGTGAAAAAATAAAATAAAAAGGAAAAAAAACCCTTGTAACAAATACTTAGAGTCCAGTGAAACAAATTCTCATATTGAACATGTCCAAACCTGTCTCATTCTGCATACCTAGTCAAACACTTCTCTGACAAGAATTCTTCATCATCACAACTCAGGAATCATGGTTGATCATTGCATTGATAGTCTTTCTTAAGTCTTTAAAAATTTTATACCACTCTTGTACCAGGAGCAGGGTCCTTACTTGGATCAGTAGTTTCCTCTATCCTACCAGAACTTTGCTACAGCTCCATGTTAGTTTGAGAAGAATCCTTGCCTGAAAGAGATTAACCCTCTCCACACAGTGCTTCACCTCCACACTGGTCACCTTGCCTCCTTTCTAATCCTGCCAAACCTTACGTCTTTCTCACTTTTCCCCCATACCTTAATACCTGAGCCCAGGGAAGACTCTACCCTAAGGCCAGATGAACGTTTGGTGAGTCCTTGCCTAGGGTTTCAGTATCGTGAGAAGGCCCTCGCTCTTCACTACCAGCTCATCCTCTAGCTTGCTTCATGCCAATATTCACTGCCTACCCTTCAACATCTACTTCCTGAACCTCAACTCATATTTCAGTTTTTAAAAAATGAGGTCATTTACATAGAGCTCCCTTTTATCTCCTCATCTCATATCAGTCAGGTGCTTTTCCCTACTGTCTCTTCCTTCAACACTGTTTCATATAAAGAGCTTGCCCACATCCTTGCCAAGGCAAAACCCTCTATGTACACAAGTGACAGCATTTCATCTCATCTTTATCAGCAGATTGCTCCCCCTTTAATCTTCACTCTCTCATTAATCTTCAATCTCTCCCTGTCTACTGGCAGCTTTTCTGCTCCCTACAAATACGATCATGTCTCCCCCACCCTCAAAAAAATCCTTGATCCATCACTCTTTTTCTCCTTTACATCTTGTCAAGTCCTATCCATTAAACTCTCTTAACATCTCTTGTACATATCCCCTCCTTCTCTCTTACACTTATTACACTATTGCTTCTCAACACCTTATACCCTAAGACCATTGCAGTAGCCTTCTGGTTGTCCTCCCTGTCTCAAGTTTCTGACCACTCCAATCCATTCTCTGCTTATATGACCATATCACTCTCCAATTATCTTAATGGTGCTTTTTAAGTATAACTTTTTTAAAAATTTTCTTATCACTACTTTGAAAAGTTAGTTTATTCTTAGCTTTTCAAGAATTTCAGCAAAGCTAATTGTAAAAATGAGCTTTGTTCTATTACTTAAGATCCAAATGTAGTGTTGGTTTAATTATTGTAGGGCTACATTTACTTGCTGTCCTATCTTATTCATCTAATTAGTATATCTCAAAAGCAATTTAATAAATAAAATTCTCATATAATTCACCAATAAAGTATGAAATTAACACACTCATTTTGCTAGAAATTCTACTGAATTTTTTTCTAGCTGGAAATAAGCACCATTCAGAAATCAGTGTCTGTATAAAGAAAGAACAAGGGTATAAGGTCCTGTTTAGCTTTCTAATATCTTTCATCTTATTTGTTTTAATAACCTCCCTTCCCTTTTATTGAGCTTATAGCTGACTGTCAGTGATAAATAGTATGCTCTAATTTCACAGGTATATGTGAATTTTTATATTTGTATTTCCTGGCAAAGGACCAAGATAATTAGGTGTTTTCATATACTGACAATTGTAATCAAAGCATAGAGCCTAACTTTAACTTAAAATCATTATTCTAGACAGTAATGACACAAACAAGCCCCTCAGCATTGACTCTGAATATTGAGACACAGTGGATAGAGCACTGGGCCTGGAGTCAGGAAAACCTGAATTCAATTAATGTGACTTACTTGCTGTGTGACCCTAAGCAAGTCACTTAACCACTGTTTGCCTCAGTTTGTTAATGTTTAAAATGGGGAAAATAATAACCCATATCTCCCAGGGTTGTTGTGATAATCAAATGAGATAATAATTGTAAAATACTTAGTATACTGCTTGGCACATAGTGGGCACTATATAAATACTATTATTAGTTTTTGCTTATTCAAGTGTTGATGCAGTTTGTGAATTGTACAGGCTGTTTGATTTCCATTTTCTTTCTTACTTTTTGATGACTTTACTATCTATTCATTCCTCAGCCAGAGAATGTGCAGGAAAAGTAAAAGGAGAAAAAAAACAGATGAGTCACTTCTGTCACATTTTAGTAGCTCTAAAAGGAAGCGGTTTCCTGGCAAAGGTAGTTAAAATTAATGATGAAAATGTTTCCAAGTTAACTCAAAGTTAGCTGTAATGTTTGTATCAACTTCTGTGTACAAGTGTAACTATATGTATCAGTACCAAATGCTAAAATTTACTTTTTTTAACTTTACATCAGAATAACTAGCAGATATTTATTGAATATTTGCATGTGTACATACAAGGACTTTTTTAAAAAATTGAACCCTCACAGTACCTATCATTGGAGAGTCAAAACATTCACACATGATATGTTTTTAAAACATTGCAAACCCTAACCCCATCTCTATCACCATTGTGTATTTTATCAATTATATCAACTTTCATCCTCTCGATCCAAAATTGGTCTCTGCATTTAATGAATTCAGATGCATTTTCATTTACATTATAATAATTGTGTATATTGTTCACCTGATTTTGCTTTATCCATTCTCTTTCTGTGTTTTTATGAAACCATCATGATATTCATGGTTTTGTAATATGTACTTATATCCAATTACATTTATATCACAATCTCTTAAATAAGTACCCAAATGATAAATACATGATTTGATTCCAGTTTATTATTGCTGCTAGGAAAAGTGCTGTTATGGCTACTTTTTGTACATGAGTCCTTTCTGTCTTTGACCATTGAAGAAGTGGGATGACTTAACAGCACAGTTCATAACTTTATTCTCATGATTCCAAATTGTTTTCTAAAAGAGTTTAGCCAGTGCATTGCTCCATGAACTCTGCGTCATTGCACCTCTATCTCATTTTTGCACCACAGCTCACTCCACTGCACTCTTCTCAATCTCATCAGCTTTGGCCAGTTTGATGCATGTGGTTCTTGTTAGATTAGAATTAGGGGCAGCTAGGTGGCTCAATGGATAAAGCACTGGCCCTGGATTCAGGAGTACCTGTTCAAATCCAGCCTCAGACACTTGACACTTACTAGCTGTGTGACCTTGGGCAAGTCACTTAACCCCCATTGCCCCGCAAAAAAAAAAAAATGACAAGATTAGAATTGATAGTTTGCATCTCAGATGCCCCATGTCAAAAACAGAACTCATTACCTTTGCCCCTAAACCTCATCTTATTTCCCTTTTTGTTTTCAGGAGCACCATCGTGCTTTGTATTCACTCCTGCTCACAACCTCAGAGTTGTCCTCATCTCCCCTTGCCCCTCACATCCAGTCATCCAATAAGTCTTGTCAGTTTTGCCTCCATTGTATTTTTCCCATCATTTCTCTTTTCCTTACTCACACAGCCACTATTCTGATTCACCTCTTCCCTGAACTATGCAGGCTTCGAATTGGTCTCCTTGCCTCAAGTCTCTCCCCTCTCTAATTAGATTTCCATATGACCACCAAAGTGATATCCCTAAAGCCCAGGTCTGACCTTGTTGCTCCCTTACTAAAGGAACTCTAATGGTCCCCAGCTGCCTCTATAATAAAATACAGACTCCGCTGCCTGGCATTTCAAGCCCTTCACAATCTGGCTCCCACCTATGTTTCCAGACTATTGAATATTATTCTCCTTTCTAGCCAAAGTAATACACAAGATGATTATGCACAATATTCCATCTCACATTTTTGTGCCTTTTCCCAGGCCGTGCCCCCATACCTGGAATGAACTCCTTCCTTATTTCCGCCTCATACAATCCCTCACTTCTTTCAGGGTTCAAGTGCTCTCCCCTACAGAAAGCTCATCCTAAACTTCCCTAGGCCCCTCAGCTTCCTTTGTATGTACTTTCTTATACATCCTTTCTGATATGCCCCCTGAGCAAGTCACAGTGTGTTAGAAACTTTGCAAGTTGCAGAATAGGCACCAACCTCCCTCCATAAAGGGAGTTTCCTCAACAGGAGTTTCCTAGACCAAATCAGAGGTCACACAGCCATTATCTAAAAGAAGCCAGTCTTCCACCCAGGTCTTCTTGACTCCAAGGCCAGTGATCTGTCCACTATGCCATTCTGCTTCTCTCTCTCTCTCTCTCTCTCTCTCTCTCTCTCTCTCTCTCTCTCTCTCTCTCTCTCTCTCTCTAGCATTTAGACATCTATATGCTCTTTTCCCAAATAAGCTCCTTGAGAACAGGGATTGGTTCATTTTTGTGTCTGTATCCCTAGCCCTTGCTTATAGTAGATGCTTAATAAGCACTTTTTGAATTAAATTCTTCACTTGAAAACTCTTTGCATCCCTGTCTATTAGAGAGTGACTCCTCGGCTAACATTACATACATCTTAGATATCATACTTATCACATATCTGCTTAATAAAAAGATTTTCCCATTCAATAATTTTTTTCTTATTCTAGTTACATTGATTTGCCATCATTTTGGTGCTTTTTAATTTTATATATTCTAATTAATTTTATTTTTGCGATCACTACCTGTTTGTTTATTAATTCTTCCTCTAACCATAATTATGAAAAGAACCTCTTTCTGTACTCCTAACTTAAGATGTCTATTTTTTTTTTTTAACTTTAGACAGTTTATCTGCTTGGAGCTTCTTGTGGTGTATGATGAACATTGCTACTCTAAGCCTATTTTCTTCCAAACTACTTTCCATGTTTCCCACCAGTTCTTTTAAAATATAGAGTCTTCCCCCAGAAGTTTGTGTTTGGGGTTTATATGAAAGTAGGTTATCATGTGCCTTTCTTTTTAGGTCTTACTTGTACATAGTACATTCCACCAATGTGCTTATTAAAAAGTTTTGCTAATTATTACTGTGTCTTATAGCTTGAAATTTAATGTAGTTTGAGATATGATTATGCTCATCTGTCCTCATTCCTACTTTTTTCTTGAGATTTTATGCCTTTTGTTGTTCCAATATATTCTGTTATTTTAAATGGAATGTCACCTTATACTGTCTGCTCCAGGCTCTGAAGTCATCTCTAACCACTACGCTATGTGGGCCGGCTCTTTTAGGATAATTGATAAAATTGGCTAAGAAGAAACAATATTTTCCCAATATGCATATGTAGCCAAAGTTTACTTAGAAAATTCCAGAGAATCCTTAAGAATCAGAAATGGTTTAGTAAAGCAACAAGATTCAAAATGAATCCAGGGGCAGCTAGGTGGCGCAGTGGATGGAGTACCGGCCCTAGAGTCAGGAGTACCTGAGTTCAAATCCAGCCTCATACACTTAACACTTACTATCTGTGTGACCCTGGGCAAGTCACTTAACCCCAATTGCCTCACTAAAAAAAAAAAAAATTAATCCACACAGCCAGAAGTAAACAATATAAGGGGAGATTCCGTTTAAAATAACAGCATAAAAATAAATCCCATTTTTATTTTTTCTTTGTTTTTTTTGATATGTACATTATATAGGATGTCATTACTTAGTCTCCATTTAGGACTGTTTCTTTTCTTTATATTTACTCTATTATTTAACATTTTTGATGTTAATAGTCATTAAGGATGAGCCTAATATTTCTCTTTTTAAATTAATTTATGATTTCTTTGTGTCCAAGCATATGATCAATTTGTTTAAAGCTGCCATTTGAATTTCTTTTTTAATACTGTCACATAGAAATGTTCTTGTCTTTCAAATCCAATTTTTCCAAGCATCTGTTGAGCTCTTTGTTTTTTTCTTCTTATTTATCTTTGTTAGATTTTTTCCTGCTCTGGAAGAGGAATATTAAAGTATTTTAATTATTGATTTGCTTTCAGTGCCTTTTTGCAATTTAACTACCTTTCTTCTAAGAGCTTTAACTCTGCCATTTGGTTTGTATGTATTAAATAATGATATTGTTTTCTTATCTATGGTAACTTTAAGCAGAGTTCTTTTCATTTTATTGATAGTTGTTTAATCCATTCATGTTTAAGGTTATAATTGTTACATTTGATTCTTTTGTAATACATTTTTCTACACTTTTAATTAAGTATTTTATCACTATAATTTATTTTGCTTATGCCTATTTGGTCCTAATATCTTCTCCTAAACTCTCTTTCCCTCCCTTCTTGACTTTACCTTGCCTAAACTAAATTCTTCAAATTCACTTTTTTGTTACTTTGGGTTTTTTTGTTTTGGTGAGGCAATTGGGGTTAAGGGACTTGCCCAGGGTCACACAGCTAGTAAGTGTTAAGTGTCTGAGGCTGTAAATTCACTTTTGATATTTTTCTTTTCCTTTCCTTTCCTCTACTTTTCTTTTCTCCTCCTTTCCATATCTTTCCCTTCTCCTTTTTAACCTATTTTTTCCAACAAGTACAGAATTGTCCTTTCTCTACCACTTACTCTCTTAATTTAAATAGCCTTCTTTTTGACACTACTTTCCATGTAGCTTTGCTCTCTATTTCTAAGAGTTCTGGGCAATTTTCGTTTATTATTTCCTTAAGTATCATATATACAACTTAAATGTTTTCTCTTCTATCCAATCTTCCTTGATCTATCTCCAGGTAAAGGAGATCTCTCTTTCCTCAAGTTTTCTCATACCACTTTGCCTAGATCTCTCCTTTCCCATTATCACATTCTGCTTTTTTATCACCCTTGTGTACATGGGATAAATTTCTCCTACCAAGCTCCTTAAAGGGCAAAAACTGTCATTTTTTTCATCTTCATATCCCCATTAACTATCAACATCGTACTCATTACAAACACTTGATAAACATGTGTTGTATTAAATTTAACTACAATATTCTGTCAACTATTATCATCATTGTTTTGTTTTCTTTTTCATGACGAGACTGTAATGAGATTAATTAGGTCAGTTCTGCAGGAGGTAGATCTTGACAGAAATGCTAGTCTTATGCTGGTGAAAAGTAAGGAAGAGACCACATTCCATAAATGCAGCTGTATGAAAACAGACATGGATGTAGGAATTAAAACATTATGTGAAAAAGACAACCCCTTATATAAGTTAAACTGGAGTGAATGAATGAAATTGGTGAATAAAAAGATATAAAGTTGGATTAGATATTCTTTTCTAATGTAGAAAGAAGCATGGTAAACATGAATGGTTCATTTAACAATTCTATTTTAGAGCTCACACAATTATTCCTTACCAAAAAATAGAGTTTTCATACTTATATATGTTTCAGGTTGCATTATTGGCATTGTGAAGACATGAAAGAATCAGAAGAAAGAATCTGCAACACTTTGAATATAGAAAAGAAGATAAAGTTGAAGGAATGTGGCATATAAAGTGGGGTAATGCCTGGAAATATTAACTAGTTGATAATTGTCAAAGTAAGACTCTTTCTCAACAAACACAGAATTTATTAGGCTTCAAGTTTTTGAGACATGCTGTTAATTTAGAAACTTTACTTCCCTCCAGCCCTTTTGAGAAAATATGATTTTCCTAATTTGGAAGCACTCGTTTTTACACATGTAGTGTGCCCTTAGGAATACATACATGGGAAGTTTAAACGTCAGCTATTTAATGTAGATTATAATGGGCAACTGACTTAACAATGGCAGATTTCAAGGACTTGGTTCCAAACTGAGCTAAAGCTTCCCAATGCACCTTGTACAGACTGCAAAAAACTGTACTGAATTGGCCTATTCTTGAAGGTCATCATGCCATGTAATATAAGGATATCATCTTACTGTTGATATCTCTGAGGAGTCCCAAGCAGACACAGAAAATGAATGGAGGAAAGGAGTGTGACGGAGGGGACAAGGATGGAGGCCTGCCTGTACAAGTTCCTGTGGGCTGGCAACGTCGGGTGGATCAAAATGGAGTGCTTTACATTAGGTGAGCATATTTCTGATAACTGTTACCTCCTTGCTTCCTTTCCTAGTTTGAGTGAAACGTTACTTCTATGCACATTTGAGCAAAATTATTGTTACTTACAAAATTTCTATCTAATCTAAGCAAATTATCATCCAAGCAACACACATTTATTAAGTGTCTACTATGTACCAGACACTATGCTAGGTGCTTACAACATACAAATAAAATATTCTCTGCTAAAAAATATTTGAATGCCTTTATTTCATTTCATAGATCCAGAGCTAGAAGGGACCTCCAAGGCCAACAAATACGATCTCCTTACTTTACAGATGAGGATGGTGAGGCCCAGTGAGCCTAAGTGTTTACCTAAGACCACACAAGTGGTAATGGCCGCAAAGTGGAATTTAAACCAAGGTCCCTAGACTCCAGAACCAGGACTTTTTCCACTATAAAACCGTAGTTTTGTCATTTAAATTTCTTCAGATCATTAATGAATTTGTGTTATTTTTGTCTTTAATACTTTTAAAAGCATGTGGACATCAGTGCTACATTCTAGAATACAGTAGTATTTTAGATTATTCCGTAGTCATTTGGTGGCAACATTCTGTTTTTGGTAATGTTCTGGGTGATTTTTCTCTTTTAATATGGACTATTTTCATCTCCAATAGGTCATGTTAATGACTGCACCTCTTAATGATGCCTGAAATTGCTAAAAAAATTATTCTTTATTGTTCTTATATAATTTTCATAAACTAACTTGTGTGTAATAGAAAAAATTGTGTTATCATGTTTGATGTGGTATTTACTTTTTATTTAAACAAGTAAAATTCTAATTATCCTCACTTTTATAGTTTTATTCCTTGTCTTAGGTGATTGAGAGGTAGAACTATGAGATAATTACAGACTTGCAATAATAATCTATTACAATAATTCATTAAATAATTAAAATAAGTATTTTTAGTATGTCTATAAAAAGATATTTTTTGTAGACAGACCTGTGATTTCATCTCCCAGTGTAGAAAATCCCTTCAATGATACACAGATTAGCAACTCATCTATAATTGATAGTTTCAAAGAATTTGTCTGGGGCACTCATGGTAATACAGGCAGTCTGTGTCAGAGGCAGCACTAGAACTCAGGTTTTCCTGATTCTATTTATTTGTCTGTCTTTCATGTTTTTGTGTAAGAGATTTAGAGCTCTATTTTTGAGACACTTGTGGTTTTTTTATTCTATAATATGGAGATTGAGTCACCTTTGCTGATTCTTTGGGGAGGATTTCAATTTCTGTGTTGATATATTTGGTTGCCTTAGTATCTGCCAATCTTTCAACTATGAACATATAGGTCAAATCCTGTTAAAATTAATTCAAGGGAGTATCTCAATGCTGTTATCATACTTGAAGTTTTATAATGTCACGTGTTGAGGTAAAGCATCGGTTGGGGCTTGAAAATCTTTGTGTCATTGAAAAATTTATGTTGCAGAGGTATTTTTTAGTAAAAGAATGTGTAACTTGTATTAATTTATAGTTGAAACCCAAGGAGAGTATATTGTCATTCTCCTTCATGATAGACATGTTGGTTAAGGGCACAAAATATGTTTTAAGCTCTTCAGTTTACTATATATTGCCACTTTGCCATCAAAAAATAGTATTTAGGTGTGAATTTTCCTGACAAGAAAGGAAGAAGCACAATGTTTTTAAATCAATATTTAACTTTTTAAATGTAATCAATCAACAAGCATTTTAAGTGCCTACTATGTGATAGACCCCAGAGATATAAATACTAAACAAAAAAAAAAATCTGTTTTCGAGGCATTTACAATAAAGCCTATTCAATATTTAATAGTAACCTTTGAAGTTTAAATTACCTTACATTTTCTCCAGCCTACATATACATACTTTTGTGTGTACATATATACATATACACATACACATATATATATTCATATACATATATATTCATGACAGCTTTTCATTTTACTAAATGCTGAAAAGTAAATTTTAACTTTGAGTCCATTAGTCATCATATTTCATATTTTGGAGTCATTTATAGAATTCAGTTTTCATGTAAGTGCTCTGTATAATGATTATATTGGTCTGATTTCTCCAATTTCAAATCTGTATCCCAGTCCTTTTTAAAAAAAAAAAAATTCTGACCATTGCCACTTTGTGATAGAAAATAAGGATGAGAATGAACAAATTCTCCTGGATAAGAAAGTAAAACAAGGGGCCTTAAGCTAACATTTACCAATATGGTTTAGATGTAGTAACTTTTAGAGATCTTGCTATGTTGTCATAGCTCCTTCAGCAGCTCTTTTTTGTCCACAGTGAATATTTAGATGCCTGCTTTTATTATAATTTATAAGTTACATCTTTCACCCTACTCTGGCCTGAGGGTGGCATTGATTCTCTATGTTAAATATTCCACCTGCTTCTGAGCTTAAGCTATGTCTGTGCTACAAGCTCTGTAACTGTGTTTACATTAATTATTACTACCTCAAGTTAATTAAAGAGCTACAACAGTAGAGGGAAAATTCCCACTATCTAATTGAGAGGAAGTGTTTCTGAATAGCTAGAACAGAGTTCTACAGAATAACTTAGGAATCTTTTACAATTTTTTTCTTCATTAACCTAATCCTTAACTATAAAATGTCAGTGATGCTTCTTTTGGCAAGCTGCTTTAAATTTTTTATGTAAAAAGTTAATCATGTGGGGGCAGCTAGGTGGCGCAGTGGATAAAGCACTGGCTCTGGATTCAGGAGGACCTGAGTTCAAATCCAGCCTCAGACCCTTGACACTTACAAGCTGTGTGACCCTGAGCAAGTCACTTAACCCCCATTGCCCCACAAAACAACAACAACAACAAAAAAAAACAAAAGTTAATCATGAGAAGTTAATAATTTAAGCCAAATCAACCAGAATTTATCTACTTTTTTCCTGTGAAGTAGGTAATGAGGTTGCCTTCCTTTGTTATTCATTTGGAATGAATTGGTATTCACCCCGGGCAAGTGGATGCTTGACTGTCTGTAAGGTTAAGGCCCTTTTAGATTTCTGGGTAGTTGGTGTGGTACTCAGTCAAATATTTATCTTCAAAGAGTTTGCTTTTTCAGCTGCAGAAAATCTGGATGCATTTTTATAGATACAAAGAATATGCCGCCCCTAAATGAAGAGTTAATACTTTATATAAAAAATAGAGAACTTAACTTTAAAAACACATAAATCGAAACAGTCTGTGGGAAGGTTTATCTGAAATGGAAGCATAATCTCTTATGATCAATATAGGATCACTTAATGAAATCTATATTCATCATTGAATAAGAAAGCTTAAATTCCTCTTAATTCTGTGATAAATACAAAGCTAAGCTCTTTTCAGCCCTCTGAGTGTGATAGGCTTGAATTTGATCAGGGCATCGTGCCTTCAGAGGAGTATGATTTTAGGAGTTTCACAGATTCTGGAGGAAATAAAAAGTCCAGTTTCATTTGGTTTACTGACAGCTCCAGAGCTACAAGGGAAGAACTTGTTGTCATTCCAACTTTGGCAAACCTGTTTAATTAAGAAATATGTTGGTTCAAAATAAAGAATTACAGGCTGTAATTCAATGGCTACCATAATTTTGGCAAAATCAAATGCTTTTCCTTACTTGGAAAATATTGTCCTTGTAAAAGAGAATAACACTAAAAGTTATACTTTTTCATATAATGTATATAGTTGAAATTATTTCCTGATTTTTTAAAATATTTTTACAGTCCCAGTGGGTCTTTGTTATCTTGCTTGGAGCAGGTTAAAACATACCTGCTTACTGATGGAACATGCAAGTGTGGCTTGGAATGTCCTCTTATTCTTCCCAAGGTAACAATTTTACAGTAGGTCTCTCAGTATATTTTTCCTCCAGATTTTATTATTTATGTTTTTTTCTCATATGGCATGTCATTTTACATTATTCTTCTAATCATATATATTTTAAATATTTGCTTAAGGCTTAAAGTTTTCTCATACATTTTAGAGTGCTTTGTGGAAAATGTTTGAACTAAAGTTTTTTTCTAAGTTTTGTAATCTAATAAAAACTGAAGGATGTTAGTGTATATACTGTTTTAGATATTTCAATCAAAATGATTATATGCCTTGTTTATTACAGCCATCACTATCCTCAGTTTAGTTTTTATAGCACAACATTTTGTTGCACTCCTTTAACTGTTCAAATCTGCTATGCTATTTTCAGAGATGATGGTGGCAAATCTAACAGATTTTTCTAAAATCACAGAGCAGAGCTGTCTTGTAGCCAGAAGGTGAAACTGTTTTTACTAATTGTGCAATGCAAAAAGAAAAAATGATACAGTGTTAATCGACTTATTGAAATTTACTATAAGGATAAAGTGCAGAGCAGCAGTTTTAGGGTGTGTGTGTGTTGTTTGGTTTTTTAAGTGTATTATAATTTTTTAATTGTATTCCGTTAAGCTACTTTCAGGAACTAAAACTGAGAGAATCTAAGATATGGCTGCTTTGTTAGGGAGTTATCTAGAACATGAAAATCTTCAGTTAACTTGGAGTAAGAGCAATGAATTTACCACTAAAGCTCTGAGTTCAGCAGTAGTGTTTACCAGGACATATGAAATTGCTTTTCTGATATTTAAGAATAAAAAAAACTTATTAATATTTATAGTCTTGCTTGTATGCATTTTACTTTCCCAAATAGGGGGTTAGGAAGAGGGAGAGGGTGTCCACAGGGAGAAGCAATACAGTATATATTCTAAACTACGATTTGTTCTTTTAAGGTATTTAATTTTGATCCTGGAGCTGCTGTGAAACAGAGAACTGCAGAAGATGTTAAAGCAGATGAAGATGTCACAAAGCTATGCATACATAAAAGGAAAATCATTGCAGTAGCAACACTGCATAAGAGCATGGAAGCCCCTCATCCTTCCCTAGTCCTTACCAGTCCTGGAGGAGGAACAAGTATGTAATATGGCTACACACAGATGAGAAATTTTTTTTTTCTTTAAAGAAAGAATCAATAAAAGTAGTTTTGCAGTTCCATTATTTGTTGCACTTCTTACATATACTAAATATTTTCCTAAAGTTTTATATATACATATACATACACTTATGCATATATAATACTTATATAACATATGCATATATTAATATATATTTACATTACACATATACACACATACATACATGTGTGTATAAAATCTGTAAAATGCAAATAAAAAATGAAGTCCTAAGAATCACCATGGGTAATTGACTTCCAAGCCCTCAATCAGTTAACCTTTAAATAAACCAAGCAAAATAAAACACTCATTGTTGGTATAATATGACGCAGACAAATAAAATGAAGTTGACATATCAGGAACTGCTATTAGCAAATCAACTGTGGGCCTGTTGAAAGGTTAGAAAAGAGGCCAGACAGCATCTCATACCTGGCTTTGAAGAGAATATCCTCAAAATGCATAGAAATTACCATCACAGATTAGACTGGGAATCAGAATTAACCAAGAGCCAAATCCTCATTCTAAAGTGATTCTAGCCCTAAAAGCCCCATCCCTTCTCTCTTGCCACCTCTGTCCTATAAAAACTAGACAGCAGAGATACAGAGGGAAGTACCGCTCTGATTCTATCATATATTGAGAGTACATGGGCAAAATACTCTGTTTAGCCCCAAAGGGAAAGAAGACATTCATGTTACAGAAAGTTGAATAACACTATTGAATAGCATGAGTCCAACATCTGGACTGAACAGTGCACACCAGAAATGCTGTCATGCTCTAAAAGTTGCAAGAATGTATAGATCAGTATATAGTTGAATGGTCAGAGAAGTTGTCATAGAAGAGAATGGTACATGAGCCAGCCCTGGAAAGATAGGAAGGTTTTGAGTAAAGAAGGAAAGGTTTTCCAGGCCAGAGAAACAACAAGAGCCAAGCCTTGGAGTCAAAAATAAAAGAGAAGTGGTGCTAAGTGGTCAGCCATATTAAAGGCTACCCAAGATTGAATTGACAAATGGAATGTATGTGCCCTTTTAAAGCTCCAATTTCATAAGCTGTTAGACTTCATAGAAGCAGCACTTCTGTTTTCATATCTATGTTTTCAGACACACACTGATATATATAGTCTGCAGAATATTAACAGGTGTTTTGGGGTTTTGTTTTTGTCTTTTCTTTTAACACCAGGTGCAACTCCAATAGTAACTTCACGGGCAACAACTCCAAGATCAATGAGAACGAAATCACATGAAGGAATTACAAATTCTGTAATACCAGAATGTAAGAATCCTTTCAAGTTAATGATTGGAGCATCTAATACCATGGGAAGGCTTTATGTTCAAGAGTTGACTGGAAGCCAGCAACAAGAACTTCATTCTGTCTATCCTAGACAGAGATTGGGTAGCAGTGAACATGGTCAGAAATCTCCATATCGTGGTAGTCATGGTGGACTTCCTAGTCCAGCTTCATCAGGATCCCAGATATACGGAGATGGCTCAATCTCTCCTAGGACTGACCCACTTGGAAGCCCTGATGTTTTCACAAGGAGTAACACTAGTTTTCATGGAGCTCCTAACTCTAGTCCTATTCACATGAATAGAACTCCTCTTTCTCCACCCTCAGTAATGCTACATGGTTCTCCCGTACAGTCATCCTGTGCAATGGCTGGAAGGACTAATATACCTCTTTCCCCAACCTTGACTACAAAGAGTCCAGTAATGAAAAAACCAATGTGTCATTTTTCAGCTAATATGGAAATACCACGAGCAATGTTCCACCACAAACCACCCCCAGGCCCACCTCCCCCTCCACCACCTTCTTGTGCTCTTCAGAAAAAGCCATTAACATCAGAAAAAGATCCACTTGGCATTCTTGACCCTATTCCTAGTAAACCAGTAAATCAGAACTCTATTCTCATTAATCCTACGAATTTCCATTCAAATGTCCACTCTCAGGTACCTGTGATGAATGTAAGCATGCCTCCTGCTGTTGTTCCTTTGCCAAGTAATCTCCCTTTGCCAACTGTTAAGCCTGGTCACATGAACCATGGAAGTCACGTTCAAAGAGTTCAGCATTCAGCTTCAGCCTCCCTGTCTCCTTCACCAGTGACATCCCCAGTGCATATGATGGGAACCGGAATTGGAAGGATTGAGGCATCACCCCAAAGATCACGTTCATCTTCCACATCATCAGATCATGGGAATTTCATGATGCCACCAGTAGGACCTCAGTCTACTTGTAGTGGTATTAAAGTTCCACCTCGGTCGCCACGGTCAACAATAGGGTCCCCAAGACCATCAATGCCATCAAGCCCTTCCACCAAGCCTGATGGACTTCATCAGTACAAGGACATCCCCAACCCATTAATTGCTGGAATGAGTAATGTACTAAATGCTCCAAGCAATGCAGCCTTTCCTACTGCATCTGCTGGAAGTGGACCTTTAAAGAGTCAGCCTGGTTTGCTGGGAATGCCTTTAAATCAGATTTTGAACCAGCACAATGCTGCCTCCTTTCCAGCAAGTAGTTTACTCTCAGCAGCAGCCAAAGCACAGCTAGCAAATCAAAACAAACTTGCTGGTAACAACAATAGCAGCAGTAGCAATTCTGGAGCTGTTGCCAATAGTGGCAACACTGAAGGACATAGCACTTTAAATACCATGTTCCCTCCTACTGCCAACATGCTTCTACCAACAAGTGAAGGGCAAAGTGGCCGAGCAGCACTAAGAGATAAACTGATGTCTCAGCAGAAAGAATCTATGAGGAAAAGAAAGCAGCCAACTACTACTGTGTTGAGTTTGCTTAGACAGTCTCATATGGACAGTCCTGCAGTTTCCAAACCTGGTCCTGACTTGATAAGGAAGCAAAGTCAAGGTTCATTTCCCATCAATTCCATGTCTCAGTTACTGCAATCCATGAGTTGTCAAAGCTCACACATGAGCAGCAATAGTTCCACTGGTTGTGGGAGCTCCAATCCTGCTTTGCCTTGCTCTGCTAACCAGCTGCATTTCACGGACACCAATATAAATTCCAGTGTTCTTCAGAACTCATTGACACAGAACTTACCTTTAAGAGGGGAAGCCGTGCACTGCCAGAATGCAAACACAAACTTCATCCATGGGAGCAGCCCAGGGCCAAACCACCATCTTGCAGGCTTAATAAATCAAATTCAGGCTAGTGGGAATTGTGGAATGCTCAGTCAGCCGGGCATGGCTTTAGGAAATTCATTACACCCAAACCCACCTCACTCAAGGATTTCAGCATCATCTACTCCAATGATACCAAACAGCATTGTTAGCAGCTGTAATCAAACAAGCTCTGATGCAGGTATGGTTTTATTTTAAAATGGTACCCAGTGGGGTAAAAGAATTTCCTACTACTTTTCAACCTGTCCTTAAACATTTTGTTATAAAAATGAATCCTTATCTATTTCAAACATATCAAAATTTTTATTGATTTTACCTCATAGAGAGGTAAACATTTCTATGTTTAAAATCCTAGCCAAGATGATACCATGTTAATAGTAATAATAGTAGTAGGTTTTCTAGTACTCAGAGTTTACAAAATGTTTTACATACCTTATCTTATTAGAGTTTGACACAACCCTGTGTTGGTCAGAGGTTGGTTTTGGTTTTTTTTTTAATCTATTTGGTTTCATAATTTTGTTTTTTAGTTATATAACCTCCAAATTGCTAAAATTCAAAAGGAATAAGTAAGGAAAGGCTTTCTGTTACTTGATTTTGTCCATCTCAATAGAAAAAACTTCTTCACTAACAGATATTTTCAGATAAATATAGCCCAAATTGAAAATTTTAAAGAGAGGGAAATAGCTTTATATTTTTTAATGATACCAACCAGAAGCAGATAGATAAATAAATGAATACAAAAGCTGATGAGAGGCTATAGAAATTCCTCATCTTTTTTTATGTTAGTCTATTGTCTTTTATCCTCACTTTTCTCAGAAAACTTGCAGAGAATATTGGCTATTCGTGTTACTTTGAAATGAAAAATTGGAGGTTTCCATTATAATGAAAAAGAAATAATGGGAAGAATTGAATTTTTTTAAAAATAGGCAGCATGCTTAGTAGTACAAAGTAAATAGCAATAATGAATCAAGATTTTTTTTGCAGTATAGTCTGAAAAAGTAGTGAAATTATGAAGAATCACTAACTACTTACAATGAAGATAAAATCATCTAAGAAATCAGTGAATTTATGCAAACCTATTAAACCTTAAAGATGTTGAAAGGAAGAAGCAAAATAAACACTATGAGTATTGAAGATTTATAGTAGAAAGCAAGCGGGATATCTGAAATATGTATGTGTGTGTGTATGTGTGTATGTATATATATATATATACTTTTATATATATATATGTATACCAAGTATTTTATGCTCTTTATTTTGTGGTTTAGAATCACTGAGTCATGTACAAGACAACTTGCCATTTCATTGTCATTTTCTCTTAATAGTTATATTTTCCATGTTTTATATTTGTGTCATTTTATTGAACTGATCTTCCTGGTTACAAAAACAATGGTGTTAGATAAAGCATTTTATATGGGAATCAATGATGCTATTACTGTTTTTTAAAATGTGTATGTGTTTGTGTATTTAT
Organism: Dromiciops gliroides; assembly: GCF_019393635.1. Lineage (NCBI taxonomy): Eukaryota > Metazoa > Chordata > Mammalia > Microbiotheria > Microbiotheriidae > Dromiciops > Dromiciops gliroides. The sequence continues at coordinate 361,058,272 of NC_057863.1, read as the reverse complement.
ATTTTACCATCTTGGAAATATTGTCATTAGCTACTTATGTTTGTTATTACTGTCGAAATCAGATATTTTCCCCCTGCTGTTTGAAAACATATCACCATCCATAGCAGTCAACTGGATGTTTTTTTTGTTGTATGGTTTTTAAAAGAAGAACTCTTCACTACTCTGTTGTGTTTAGCTGAAATAGAATATGAGACTCAGGAAGTGTCTAAACATATAATAATCAATTTTATATTCTTGGTCTCTGATAGCACTTTAAATTTAGTTTTTGATGAATTACAGTATGAAAATTCCTAAAGGGATCTTTTACAAGGCTCATATCCTTTGCAGATAATTCTGCAGTAGAGGTAGACAAATGAAAAACTGGCCCTATGTATATAATAAGCTACCATTACATAAAAGTCACTGACTCCAATTAAAACCATAGATAAACTGAACACAAATTTCATTATTTAAATCAATATTGGTTAGTCCTTTGGGGCTGCTATCCTTTTTAGTTTTTAACATTCATCTTTTTTGGTTTTGTGTACTTTTGCTAATCTATCAATATTTTGGTTTCTCTAATATATAAAGCCAACTTTTACATTCTAATTTTCTTGAATATTATTTAGAATTTCATTTTTTGTACCTATCTTCCTTTTTCTTTCATTTTGTTCTTTCTTTGAAAAACACCTGACCTATAAGTGGTGATTCACACAAGGTGTCAGAACACGCTCTTTAGAAATCAGTTATTAAAAGAAAGTTTTTGGTTTAGGAATAAGCAAAAAAGACAAAAATAAAAATTATATTAATATATCCAAGCAAATGTCAGTGTGCAGAAAGCATTTCTTTTATTATATTGTCAGGAGATTTTTTTAATAAACCTAATAAAACCACTTACTAATTATCTGTGGAACTAAAGTAGATATTGTAATAAAAGTAAATGTGTTTAACTACTGACACAGTTATTGTAACAAGCCATATTTGGTAACGGTTTCATGTACCATGATCTTTTCATTTATAGTAAAGCTGATTATGCTAACACTACTTTCATTGTATATAATTAGCTTAAGCACACCTATAATGTGTATTGCTAGGCTGAATTCAGAGTACCTCCAAGAGATAGTACTATAATTCATAAGATCATAGATTTAGATCTGGAAGGATCTTTAGAGGCCAGCCAGCCCAAGCCCTCAACTTACAGATGAAGAAACCTGAGCCCAGAGATGTGAAGTGGCTTGTCCAAGGTCATGCAGGTAGGCCAGGTCCTCCACCTCCAAACCCAGTACCACACTGACTTAATAAAATCAATCATAAAAGGCATTTATTAAGCAATTAATATACACTAGGTTCTGAGCTAAACACTGGGGATACAAAGAAAAGTTAAAGTAGCCCCTGCCCTTAATAAGCTCACCTTCTAAAGAAGGAGATGGCATGTAAATAACTAGGCACACCCAAAATATATACAGAATGGATAGGAGACAATATCAAAGGCAACAATGCTGGCACATCCATAAAAGGCCTTCTGTAGAAGGGAGGGTTTGAGCTGAAACTTGAGGTGTACATTTTAGCTTCTAGCAAACTACCAAACTTTCACCATTCATCCCTGACCTATGATGTTGTATGCTTAGAATTGAAAAGGGATTTGGGGGATAGCAGATCAATAATAGATAAACCACACAAGAACTTCCAGAAATTGACCACTTGTCAATCCACCACTGTTTGAGTGGATTTTTTTTTTAATCACTGGCCCATGGCACTTAATCAAGGTAGAATTCTTGGAGGATTGTATCTAAGGTGAACTTTGAATAATGTGATTCAGTAGATGATAAAAAGATCATGCAGGCCAGGTCAATATAAAAGTTTTAAAAGACCTTAGAAAAAGACAGAGGTCTTTAAGCAAGCTAACTAGGTTCCACCAAGTAACTTAACTTTTGTTAACTAGACTGACCAAGTCTAGTGCTTTTTCCACTAACCACATAGTAATGTGTTCATAAACTAGTAAAGACCTGGGATTGGAGAAGACACATGTTTGGGGGCTAGAGGCTCTATCATTTACTCTCCTTCCTCTCTCCATGGATGATCTGTTCTGCTTTAGTTAGCACTGCTGTGGGGATCATTTCCCAAATCTACACATCTCCAGACCCAGTCTTTTCTCCCATAGGCCTACATTTCTAAAGGCCTACAGACAATCCCAGTGCCTTTTTCAGCTCTGAATCTCGTTTCCCACCTCATTGTTGTTGGAACAGGCTCCCCAAAAGTGTAAAGAAACCAATATTCACATTTGACTTCAATATTCTTCATTCATTCACTTTCAGAATAACTCCATGAGGGAGAAGGAATTAGTTGCTTTTTCTTTTCTCAGATAAGGGAATAAAGGCACACAGAGTTTGGGTTTGAGTCTGCTAACCTTAGTTTAGAGCCTGTTAATGAAAGATTATGACTTCATGTAGTGATAACTTTTCATTCATTCTGATCTAGATTTACGTCAATGAAGGGGAAAGTTCTGTTAGGAATTGTGAATGATCAATTAAGAATTACAATTGAAAATATTTGCACTCAAACCAAACAGTACCTAAAATTTATCACTATCTGAGTTAAGAATTGTTCCTGCTCATTCTTTGATCAAACACTGGAATTATATTTAGTCTCATGGATTTAACTCCAGTGATAATAAACTTTAAAGCTATGACTATGTCTCAATGTAATACAAAAAGAGCTATTTTTCCTTTACCCTGGGGCATAATTTTTTTTAATTGAAGATATTTTGCTACAACAAATTGTCAAACTGGTGCCTTGAATTAATACAAGATGTATTTCAGTCACATGCCAGTTTTTAAGGACCCTAAAATGATACAAGTTTCTTAAATTTTATACATCTTTCTATTTATATATGAACCTATCATTGTTGTTAAGAAAATTTTTATGTAATGTGTATCTGTAAGATAAAATTGGTTGTGTTATTTTAGTCCATCTATCTTAAAGAAAGAGATAATCAATTTAAGAATGACCTCAGTAAACACTGGGCAGTGTGAAGAGTTTTTAATTTCAATAGCTTTTGAATGTAATATTTTTCCTATTATTGTCGCATGCTGTAAAAGACAACAAGATCAGCAGACAGAAAAATCAAGTTTCCTATTTCATCTGTGTCATTGACTAACAGTGAGCTGACTGTGAAAAATCGTAACCTTTCTGGGAAGGTTTCTTTACTTGCAGTCTTCTCTAACTCCTTGCCTTACGTGTATTTCCCTAAGTATTGAAGACCTTATTGGTTCCTATTCTAGAAGTAAACTAGCGATCTTTTTAATGATCCACAGAGAGCATTATCATATTAAGAAGGTTTTTTAATAGGGAGTATAGATATAATTAGGGCAGGCAGGTGTTACAGAGGATAGTGTGCCAGTCCTAGAGTCAGAAAGACATCTTTCTGAGTTCAAATCCAGCCTCAGACACTTCCTACCTGTGTGACCCTGGGAAAATCACTTAACCCTGTTTGCCTCCATTTCCTTAAGTATAAAATGAGCTGGAGATGTCAAATCACTCCAGTATCTTTATCAAGAAACAGCAAATGAGGTCCTGAAGAGTACAACATGACTGAAAGGACTAAACCTATAGGTATATCCTATTTTAAGAATTGCATATTAAAAACCTACATTGTAAAACCAATAAATTAAAGAATGATGATAGATATGAGGTATATTCTTTAAATGCTGAGTTGAGGGTATATTTCTTTGTTTGCCTATGGGTTACTAACTGCTTGCACAGAGTTTGGAGTCAGAGAAAGTTAAATAGAAATAGGTAGAACTTCCATTGGAGGAACAATCAGAAAAATTGCTCATAAAATTCCATTTATTTCACTTTTCAGGTATATATTAGTTCATGAAGATGAATATGCTTTTTATTCTCATCCTTCTAAGTATCCTGTTTTAATAGGTGATTAAAAGAGAAACCAAGCAAAGATACATGCATTATGATATCATTTCTAACTTTGACACTTAATACCTGTCTGACTGAGGAGAAATCACTTTATAGTTATCCCTTCCACATCATGACTTTCCCCATTGCAGTATTGATATATCACAAGTCATCATAAGAAATTAAATGGGAATTTGGGGGAGTTTTGAAGAAGGCACAGATGATATGCAAAGGACAGCAGAAGACAGAAAAAGTTTAGAAATTCAGAAATGCAGAGAAGAAATGTGTAGTATTGTATAACATCAACCCAAATTTTACAATAAAGAACAGCAAACACCCTATAAAAGAAAAAGAAAAGATTCGGATTTCTTCTCTGGTACAAAGGGAGGTCCAAAAAAATTTATATGGGTTTTCTCGATCATGGTGGGGGAGGTGGGAGGGCTGCACACCTCTAACCCCAACAGTGTGAAGGGATAATAATGAACTGTACTTATATGAATTTGTTTCCTTTTCTGTATAATGAGGGAACTAGATTAGATGACATTCACAGGCTCTTCCAACTCTAAATCCATGGTCCTACGAAATCACGTGAAGCCTTATTAAATGACCTCTAGTCATTTCTTAAAACTTAATCATGGGGGCGGCTAGGTGGCACAGTGGATAGAGCACCGGCCCTGGATTCAGGAGGACCTGAGTTCAAATTTGGCCTCAGACGCTTGACACTTACTAGCTGTGTGACCCTGGGCAAGTCACTTAGCCCCATTTGCCTCACCAAAAAAAAAAAAACCAAAACTTAACCATGTAGTTTCCCCCAGTTTGGGGGGAGAGGAGAAGTTGGAGGAGGAGGAGGTGCTTCTCTTTATCTCAGTTTGACATAATAGGAAGGATATGAATTTGAATCCTTGCTCTGTGACCTTAAGTCAGTCCTTTAACCTCAGTGGTTTCATCATATATGCAATGACTGACATATAGTAGGACTTAGTAAATATTTGTTGATTGACTATAAAGGGAGGGGGTTGGACTAGAAAATCTCTAAAATGTCTTCCCTCTCTAAATATAAGAGCCTAGGAGTCTACTGTATCTTCTGGAGTCCACACTTATCATTTATTAAGTAGCATGTTGCTGCTGGTCTGCATGAAACATTATTAGAATATTTTCTTTTCTGAAGACTTACTCAGACAACATTTATTAAGCATCCACTGTGCCAGACACTATGTGCTTGGGTTGCAAAAAGAGATAAAAGACAGTCTCTGCCCTCAAGGAGCTACAATCTAATGGGAAAGACAACATGAAAACAAATGTCAAGACAGGCGAGGTCGAAACATGTAGTTTATGGAAGCTATCTTTAAACTGTGTTTTATAGGTGTATCCTATTTTTAAAAGAATAGTATATTAAAAACCCACACTTAGGATAACTACTCTTTAAATGCTGAGTAGAGAGTTTATTTCTTTTTTTGCCTAAAGGTTACTAATTGCTTGACACAGAGTTTGGGGTCAGAGAAAGTTAAATAGGAACAGGTATAACTTCCATTGAAGGAATAATCAGAAGAATTGTTTATACAAATTCCATAAATAAACATTTATTAAACTCCTGGCATGTGTGAGGCAATGTGCTAAGTCCTGGGGATACAAAAAGAAGCAAAAGATAGTCCCTGCTCCTGAGCTTGTAATCTAGAAGGGGACACATCATGCAAAGGAATGTCAATCCAAGTGAAGTTAGAATGTATTTTCTAGAGGCTATTTAAATATACATGGGAACATATATATATATGATATAGATAAATGATAAATGGGAAAAATTAACAGAGGGAAGGCTCTGAAATTAAGAAGGGTTGGAGGCTTCCTGGAAAAGGTGGTATTTCAATTGGAACTTAAGGGAAGACAAGGAAGTCAGTAGTTGGAGCAAAGGAGGGAGAGCATTACCCAATTCCCCCTCCTCTCAAGGATCTAACTGCTAGGTATATACTGATTAATATGCATCAAGTAAATAGCAACCACCTCTTAACACTAGATAAGATGCAAAAATGCTTTCTGAAGCATAATCAGAAAAGACAAAAATTTTCGCCATCCTAGACCACTACCTTTAAAACATACACACACACACATTTTAATAGATCACAAGATGTTTGAAAAGAGAGATGAAATAGTTTCACTCTAAAGTGACAGTTCCAAATAAATTGAATGAAAAAAATATCCAAATACTCATTGTATCTAGTCATTAAAATCCATTCTAGTTTATTACATTGTTGTTAAACTGATGATGATAATGAACAAGTGGCTTCAGGAACTCACAAGTGGATGACTCAATGGTCGAACTTATCTCTGCATTTTGATTTGAGGTCCTTAAAACATTCTCTCAGAACCTGGATTTTTCTCTTTAATGATTTTCTAACCATTCATTTTCCTAGTCATACAAGAAGATTAGATATCATTTTTTCCAGCATTCATATGCAGCTCAGATAAGCCTCTGGTAGAGCCAATTATTAGCAAGAAAACCCCCTTTCACCCTCACTATTTATAAAATAGTTTACATTTTTGAGTAAGCTTCATCAAAGTTTTGTGAAATTACAAAAGACAGGAATGAGACTTCCTTAGTGATTTATAATGATAGTACGTTGAGTCAGTTCTGGCCCATCCACCAAGTCAGATATAATGGAAGATCTTTTCTCTTTTCTTAGAATTAAAAAAAAAAATTTAAAAGTTCATATAATGAAAATAGAATACATTAATTTATTCAATTCAGTGTCAAAAAGTATTAAGTACTTTCTATGTGCGAGACACTGTGCTAAACACCTTAGTGAAAAAAAAAACATGCAAACAAGTATAGGGGAGGATGGTTGGCACCAAGAAAGTGGTGGGATATGAGCATTCCTGAGGGAAGCCAAGAGATAGAGGAGCCAACTACTGCAAAGTCATGGAGTGCTGTGTTTAAGGAACTATGAGTGTTACTATTTTGTGGAATACGCAGAGGGGGTAAGTATAAGGACTGGGAAGGTAAGAAGGTACTTTGAAAGCCAAACAGAGGATTTTATATTTGATCCTGGAAGTAATTGGGGAGCCACTGGACTTTAATAGAGGAGTGATATGATCAGACCTGTGTGAAAATCACTTTGACAGCTGAGTGGAGGCTGGACTGGACTGAAGAAATTCTAGAGGCAAGGAGACTAATCAGAAGTTTATTGCAATTGAATAGGCAAGAGGTGATATGATGACAACTTGTAGCAGGGCGGTTACTGTGAATGGAGAATTGAGGATGTGATGTGGAAGTAAAAATATCATGACTTGGCAATAGATTACATATGTAGGATGAGTTCAAGTGAGGAATCAAAGATGACACTGAGGTTTCAAAGCTAGGTGACCAGGAAGTTTGCAAGATAGGAACGTTAGAAAGGAAAGATAGTGAGTTCTATTTTGAATATGATGTGTTTGATATTTCTGTGGGTTATCTCATTAGAGATGTTCAGTTTGCAATTGGAGATGTGAGAGTAGAAGTTAGGAGAGAGTTTAGGGCTAGATAAATAGGAGAACCATCTATATGAAGTTGATAATTTAACCCATGGGAGATGATGAAATCACCAAGTGAGGTAGTATAAAGGGAGAGGGGGAGAGGGCCCACAACTGAACCTCAGAGTACTCCCAGAGTTAGAGCATGTAGCCAAGAAGAAAATTCAGCGAAGAAGAATCCAGCAAAGAAGATGAAGAGTAACTCTTAAACATATAGGAAAAGAACCAGGAGAAAGCAGTGTCATGAAAACCTCAAAGGAATATTCAGAAGAGGGTAATCAACAGTGTCAACAGCTGTAAAGAGGTCAAAAAAGAAGAAAATTGAGATGTTGATTGCCTACTGTTGTTCAGTTATTTTTCAGTCATGTCCAACTCTTAATGACCCCGTTGAGGGGTTTTCTTGGCAAAGATGCTGGAGTGGTTTGCCATTTCCTTCCCTGGCTCATTTTACACATGAGGAAACTGAGGCAAACAGGGTGAAGCAATTTGCCCAGGGTCTCACAACAAGTAAATGTTTGAGGCCAAATTTGAACTCAGGTCTTCTTGACTCCAGGCCCAGTGCTCTATCCACCATGCCAACTAGCTGCCCCTATAGTCATGGGTAGGAAAAAAAATTATACATAATGGTAATGGCCAAATTAAAAATAAAGAAAACACATATGAAGGATAACATAAGTCATTACTTTCAGTTAGATGAGGAAACTTTTGAAAAGATAAATTACCTTCAAAAGTATTTCCATAAGTGGTATTATGAAATATATTTAATTTAATTTCCTTATCTTTATTTTTTATTGAAAGAGTTGTGTATATAGTAATAGCCATTGACCAAGTTAATAACCCTAGATCATCCAACAAATTAGCAGATAATATATGTAAATAGATACTTAAAAACTTATGACAAAAACCACATCAGTGTATATAAGACAAAAGTCTGCCTGAGTGATTATAATTCCCCTAGCCTCATTCCTTTAGTAGTTTTAGCTGGAGAACTTTCTAAGTAATGTCAAAAATTGCTTCTCCCTTGAATCCTAAATATGGTGATTTTTTTTTTTGGTGGCAAACAAAAGGTGAATAAAGTGATCTCTGTGGAAAAAATCTTCATAGATAAAACTTTATCCATATACTTGTTATTATATCTTTTTTACTTTAAAATAAAGGTGCTGTAAAAATGTAAATATTTTTAAAAGAGGAAAAAATGAGTGATAATTGCCCAAAAATTATTTTTATTGTGTCATTTTAAAATATGATTTCCAAATACAATATTGGGAAGTACCTATTTATTAAAGAAGTACTAGACCTTAACATACAATGAAATGTTTTAAATGTTTATTCTTTTATAACAAGGCAGAATTAATTTTTAAGAAACTCTGTACTATATATAACCCATGTCAACATTTGGTGGTTCTCTGTACTATGCCCTGTGTGACTAGAATTATTTCATTTAATAATTCCAAAATATAATGTATGAAAAAGGTTTTTTCTCTTTTATTTAAGTCATCTACTTTATATACTTTACAAAACTTATCAAAATTTGTGAACGTCTTTTCCTACCCTGTCCCCTCCAAAGTCCTTTTGTAAAAACACTTTAGATATTCCTATTCCTTGCTGTTTCCTAAGTACTGATGTCTCAGTACTTGAACAAAAGATTATACACTTGAATTGTCCATTTCTATTAACCTTTTAAGGTACAAGAAATGTTTTTAATTTGTTGTTTGTGTATGAATTAATGTTGGTTCAATGTTATATTTCTTTTGAAAAGAGTTGTTTTAATCAAGCAAGCAAAAGGTATAATTAAAAAATATTAAGGTGTAGGTTACAATTTGATGAAAAAAATAAGGTTCTTTTAAACATAAATGCCTACTTAAAACAGTAAGACTTTTATGGGTGACTCTTTAGATGATTAGTGTAACATGTTTTAGTGGAAAGCCTATGAAATTATATTTATAATTACTCAAAGCAACTTTTCATTTTAAAATATGAATTCATTGACAGTATTTTAATTACCTGTATAATCAATCAAGTATTTATTAAGACAAGAGAGAATATATAGTCAAACCTCATTAATTCTAAGTATTAAAGGTAGGCCAGTTTGACTTAGTGAAACCTGTCATTTTTCCAGCCATATTTTCCTAAAAAATATTTTTGCCGGTAATCTAATTAAATAAATAGAAAAAGGAAAAATCAGGAGACAGTTAAAAGTTTGAAACAATTTATTTGAAACTTAGGATCTAAAGGACGTTAGAATTCATAAGTCATAATGCTTAGCTGTATGATACCTCTTCAAATTCATAGCCCTTTGCTACTTCATGAAAATCTGTCTCCTAACTGAAAAAAGAAATTGAGGATAGAGTGTGTGTGCATACAACAGACATTTGATAACAAAATCAAAGGGAAAAATGCATGTTAAAAATTTTGGGAGATGTGCATTCTACCCCTCTTCATAATCCTTTTAAGTGTTAAAGTTGAATAACATACTTCATTCACAAATGAAAACTTTTCATAAGTTTGCCTATGCCCATCAGTTTTTTGTCTCTATGTAGACAGTTGAAGGAAAAGAAAAACAACGGTTATGATGTATTCTTTAAGAAATGAAGTTCTGTTATATCCAAACACACATTGTAACTTAAACTGCTAACAACATTCTGCAAAATAAAAGTTCCTTTTCATCTACCCTAAAATTAAAATTTACTTGAAATTAGCTACCATTTCTTAATGTGTAAAGTCCTTTAAGACTTTGAATAGGTCAAGGTAATTCTTTTTCCAAAAAGCAAAAGTAACTTTATTGTCATCATTACAAAGTGATTAGAGTTCACATTTGTGATATTTTACTGTACTGGATTATTAGAAATGATTCTCATTTGCAACCACTAGGGTACGTTCTCCTTTAATAGTCATATTTAATTTTGGTTGCTTTTGTATTTTAGGAGGTTCAGGACCATCATCATCCATAGCCATAGCTGGCACCAACCAACCTGCCATCACAAAGACAACATCTGTCCTTCAAGATGGTGTTATAGTTACCACTGCTGCAGGAAACCCAGTGCAGAGTCAGCTGCCCATTGGGAGTGATTTTCCTTTTGTCAGCCAGGAGCACGCACTTCATTTTCCACAAAACAGCCCTTCGAACAACAATCTTCCGCACCCTTTGAACCCCAGCCTCCTCAGTTCTCTTCCTATCTCTCTTCCAGTGAATCAACAGCATCTCCTAAACCAGAATCTATTAAATATCCTGCAGCCTTCAGCAGGAGAAGGCAAGTCTGAGGTCAACCTCAACCCTTTAGGTTTTTTCAACCCGAATGTAAACGCTGCTTTAGCTTTTCTCTCTGCTGACGTGGACGGGCAGGTATTGCAACCTGTTCATTTTCAGCTCTTAGCTGCCTTGCTTCAGAACCAAGCCCAAGCAGCTGCCATGCTTCCCCTGCCACCTTTCAATCTGACCATCTCAGATCTGTTGCAACAGCAAAATAACCCTTTACCCTCATTAACACAGATGACAACCCCTCCAGACCATTTGCCAAGCAGTCAGTCAGACAGCAACAGAGCTGAGACCCTTTTAACCAACCCCCTGGGGAACCCTTTACCAAGCTTTTCAGGCAGTGACACTACTTCTAACCCCCTGCTCCTCCCTGCTGTCACTGGGGCCTCAGGATTAATGGCCTTGAATCCCCAGCTGTTGGGAGGTGTCCTGAACTCGGCATCGGGCAACACTGCTAATCATCCAGAGGTTTCCATAGCAACCTCCTCCCAGGCAACCACTACCACAACCACTACATCATCAGCAGTGGCAGCACTGACTGTCTCAACACTTGGTGGGACAGCAGTGGTGTCAATGGCAGAAACATTGCTGAACATATCTAATAATGCTGGGAATACACCTGGTCCAACTAAACTCAACAGTAACTCTGTGGTGCCACAGCTACTTAACCCTCTACTGGGGACGGGTCTGCTTGGTAAGTTAAATGTTTTCACAGATTTTTATAAAAGAAGTTTTTTTTAATTCTACTTTCTCCCTTTTAAAACCTCCATTTTGTCACACTAGTGTAAGTCATGCTTTTGTTTTGTCAAATAGCTTATGGACTAAAAACTAAAACACAAACGTGGAATTGTGCACATTTTAAAATGACTTTCCCCCCTTCCTAGTTCCAGCAATATTTAAATATCATTTTTTAATTTGTTTTATTTTGCCTGATAATTCTGATACCACCTAAATATAATACTCGCTTAATTCAATAGTCAGATGACTATTGTTTTCAAATACTAAAACACAGGTGCATTTTAACAACTAGTCTTTTATTTTACTTATATTCATTGTGGCATCACAGGGTTAATATGAGTCCTGCACCTTAGACTGGGACAGTTCTAAGGCATGATTTCCAGAAGAACCTAAAATAAGTAAAATTGAAGTGTACAGCCTGAAAAATCACATATAAAGTACTCAAAGTACAAACTTGCACAAGTTCAAGGTAACTAACTGCCCCAAGAGATGTTGCCACTAACTTTCCTCAGACATATTTCTTTTTCATGTCTTTATTGCATTAAAAACGATTCATGTAGATACCACCCTCCACAAAAGGGAAGTATTACATATAGTTTCAGATTTCTAGACATGAGTTTTACATTTAAGCATGTTAGTGTTTTTTACATTGAAATCAGATTCATTGAGTCTATTTGTTGAATGAACTAAAAGCATTACAGAATCAATATTTTTTTAAGATTGGATCTTCCTGTCTTATCCAAGGTAGAAGTCCCTTTACTGATCATCATGGGAGCTTTGACCTATTCCAATTCCCACCCAGTACTGCTTCCCCCTCACCAGTCTCAGTTTCCCCAGTAGCTGAGATTTGGTAGCATATGCTACCAAACTCAGATGAAATCAGTATTTTTCAAGCTACAGGAAAATTCCTAAAGCCTTGACCTCAGAATCACTGTGTGTATATCAATTTCAGATTAGGTTAATTTAGGAATTAAAAGTAAATTTAATAATAGAGTTGCACTTTCATGTGCAATCATCTTTTTCATTATGCTGTGTTATATTTTATTCCATAAATGAAGAATAAATTAATTTTTTAAAAAGTAATTTTCCTTACTAAGTTATCCCCACCTGATTACATAATAATTAATTTTAAATATAATCACAAAGAAAAGCTTTTTCCTACTGTGATGCTAGCTCACGTTAAAAAAATTTTAGGTAATAACTTTTTTTACTTTCCCTACCCAAAATGTAGATTTCTAAATTGTTTGTTTAATTTTGTTTGGCATCAATTAAAGATTGGGGCTTTACCAGTGAACTTGATAAGCAAAAAATAATGCACAGGTTCATTTTCAAGTGAGGACAAATTGACATGCAGCTCTAATGTTTTCATAGTTTCTAAAAGCTTTTTAAATACATCAAAAAATTTAAGGAAGCTTAAAAATAATTTTAATAAAACAATCCCTCCAAATTTTTACAACTTTTGATCAAATGGGAGATTAAAATCAAGGGTTATCAGAAGTGGTGCCTATAAGATGTGACTAACATGTACATTCATCCCTTATATCTTTTTGAGAGTTGAGAGAGGGAAAAAAAAATAATTACCTGTGTAATTCCAGCATTTAGTATTTGATTCAGGAATGGCTCTGGTCGCAAACATAAGCTTCGGAACTTTTCTGTAAATTGTGTTGACTTGCATTTTTGTGTTTTTGAAACTACAGGTGACATGTCATCAATAAACAATACTTTGAATAACCATCAACTGACTCATCTACAGTCACTATTAAACAGCAATCAAATGTTTCCTTCAAATCAGCAACAACAGCAGCTTCTCCATGGGTACCAGAATCTTCAGGCGTTTCAAGGACAGCCCACAATCCCTGGTCCAGGCAACAGCTCAAATCCTATGGCTTGTCTTTTTCAAAACTTTCAGGTACTTTATAGTTATTTTCCTGCTTCATGCTGGGAGGGAACAGCGTCGGAGTAGGAATAGTAATAGTCGTACCAGTAGTAAAAATTGTTAACTCATATTTTATAGGATTTTTCCAATTATAAAGCCCATTCCTTACAATAGCCTTGAGAACAGGCTATTTTTATTCAACATTTTACCAAGCCAAAAACTGAAATTCAGAACAGTCAAATAATTTGCCCAAAATCTAGTGAATAGCAGAGCTCGGTCTTGAACTCCAAGCCAAGTAATATCAAGTAGATTGTGATGTCCTTCCTAGATAACTTTAGTAGGAAACAATGTCCGTGATTAAACATTTAAATGTATTATTTCCTTTGATTAGAATTATTTTTGTAATCTTCTGAAATCTGTTAGTAACAGTAATAAGATGCTATGTCATTCTAAAGTATGCTAACAAAGAAATATTTGTGATCAAAGTAGATAATGTTGGCATTGGAAAAAAGTAAAATCATTAGAGACATTTAATAAGATGGAGAATTTGGTTGTAAATAAGAAGAAGCCACTCAAAATCACAACTTATAAATATATTTCAACTTGATTCTTTTCCATATTGGGGAAGAGGACAAGAAATCCAAATTCACAGAAGAATATCCATAGTGGGTGGAAATATCCATAAAGGTGGAAAAATGTCTTGTCCTTAACCCTCCCTCCTTCCCTCACCTCCCAACAGCCTTAAGTATAGGCCATTGTGTAGCCCCAAACACAGTTGTGAATCTGGCCTGCCTTCACCCCAAAGGTAAGTAGGAAGAGCATTAACTAGTTCTCTACACCTACCTTAGGTGTGTTGCCTGTAAAGCAAAACAGGAAAACGTAATTGCTTTGGGTTCCAGGGAACATCACCTTTAAGGGAAAAGTGAAGAATGAGTAGAAAAGTTTTGTATTAAATGATAGAAAGAAAAAATAATAATTAATTAATTAAATGATAAAAAGGTTTTGTATTAGTTGGATTATTGATTGTTTTTCCTAAGTTTGCAAAATAAAAATCAGGTCCTTGATCCGATCTTTTTTTTAATAAATGTTTTGAAAAACTTTTCTTTTTTTTCTGCTTTCCTTGTAACTTCTTAACTTGGCACAAGAAATTGATCACAATAAATAATTGGTAATACAGGGTGGCTCAACAGACTTCCACAAAACTTGTCACCTCTGTTACAGAACAAGTAAGAAAATTGTTATGAGTATTTCACATTTTTTCTATCTGAAGACTTCAGAACTGTGAATGATAGGGCTATATAATGTTTCACTACTTAAGAAAAGATGATCTATCATTTATTTATTCTAGAACAACTTGACATCTTAGTGAATTAACATTTGTTTCAAATTGCCTGTTCCCCTTTTGAATTTGAACAGTGCTAACATTGTGTTCTTTCCCTCTTAAAATCCTTAATCTAAAAGTATATGACAGTACATTTTTAGAACCATCACTTATAAACATTTTGTATTTATTTCCTTCAAAGTTGGTCACTGTAGAAATGTTAATAGGAATTAAGACATTGACATTCCTTAAAAAAATCTGATCTTTCTTACTGTAATACCTGCCCTATAATACATAAAATATTATCATATGGCTTTCTACATTGTCACTTTCTCATTTTTTTAATCTATTATCTCTTTCCTTCATTTTTACATCTTTATTATCAATTAAAATGTGAAAATGTAATCTCTCTCCGTGAGGACCATACTGTTTCTCTCTCACCATTTGTTTTGTATATTTCTTTAAGGTGAGAATGCAGGAAGATGCAGCTCTCCTAAACAAAAGAATGAGCACTCAAAGTGGTCTGACAGCACTTCCTGAGAATTCTAACACTACACTTCCTCCTTTCCAAGATACAGCTTGCGAGTTGCAACAGAGGACTGAGCCAACACTGGGACAACAGGCAAAGGATAGCCTCAATGTGGCTGGTCAGGGTGATGCTTCAGTAGATGCAATTTACAAAGCAGTTGTAGATGCTGCAAGCAAAGGAATGCAAGTTGTCATCACCACTGCAGTTAGCAGTACAACTCAGATTAGCCCCATTCCAGCTTTGAGTGCCATGAGTGCCTTCACTGCCTCAATTGGTGACCCATTAAATCTCTCTAGTGCTGTCAGTGCAGTAATTCACGGAAGAAACATTAGTGGTGCAGATCACGACAACAGGCTAAGGAATGTAAGAGGGGCTCGTCTCCCAAAAAATCTGGAACATGGAAAAAATTCAAATGAGGGAGATGGATTTGAGTATTTCAAATCAGCAGGTTGCAACACACCTAAAAAACTGTGGGAAGGAGAGCAGAGTCCTGGTGGAGAGATAAACAGATGGAAGTGTGAGGAATTTTTAGATCACTCAACTCACATCCACAGTAGTCCTTGTCATGAAAGGCCCAATAATGTCTCCACACTGCCATTACTTCCAGGAGAACAGCATCCAATTCTGTTGCCACAAAGAAACTGTCAAGGGGATAAAATGTTGGAAGAAAATTTCAGGTATAACAACTACAAAAGAACTATGATGAGTTTTAAGGAGAGACTGGAGAACACTGTGGAAAGATGTGCACATATTAATGGAAATAGGCCTCAACAGAGCAGAGGGTTTGGAGAATTGCTGAGTGCTTCAAAGCAAGAGCTAGTCATGGAGGAGCAATCTCCAAGTTCCTCAAATAGCCTGGAAAGTTCTCTAGTTAAAGACTATATCCATTTTAATGGAGATTTTAATGCCAAAGGCATTAATGGGTGTGTGCCTAGCCCTTCGGACGCTAAAAGCATTAGTAGTGAAGATGACCTAAGGAACCCAGAGTCCCCATCTTCAAATGAGCTAATACATTATAGACCAAGGACGTTTAATGTTGGCGACTTGGTCTGGGGCCAAATCAAAGGACTAACTTCATGGCCTGGCAAATTAGTACGAGAAGAAGAAGTTCACAATTCATGTCAACAAAACACTGAGGAAGGGAAGGTATATCAGTCTCTCTATGCTATACTTGTTGTCAATGCCAACCTTGTTTATCAATCAATTATTACTTGATGTTACTTTTCTGATCGGTTTTATAGTGATTGAAATCATGTTTCTTCTTAACTCATTGATGTACCTCAGAATTGGAGTATAAAAGAAGAGGTGATTGTAGTTAGCAAAATGACAGTGAATGGTGAAATAAAAAGCACCTATAAAGCCAAGGAGGTTCCAAGGGTCTCCCACCTGGGATCCTCATTATTAAGTTGTTACCAAGTTTGCCTGCCTCTCCTGCATCCACCCAACCCTGGGTGTCATGCAAAGGACTGGAGGAAAAGTAGGTTTTAATGGCAGTAAATGGCAAAAAGGATGGAGCAGCTATTGGAGGCCTGGATGTATTGTGTGCTCCCCAGTTTCATGGGTAATCAGCTTTATTGTCAACTGAGATTGCCTCTCCATTTTCCCCAGCATGATATATAGAGCAGAAGAGAGCCATTAAATATCATCATTATTACATACTGCAGGTATTTTCTATGTTCTGAATAATGTCTCTTTATAGGGAAAAATCCTAGTCCTTTCTAACATATGGAAGTATTTAGGGTTGTAGTTTGGTTTTGATTAACTTAACTTAATCACATAAATTAAATGAAAACTCCTTCCTGAAACTACTGTTCAGTTTAGAAGAAATTAGTATGAGACCTCAAACCTTTTTTTGCACATATGAAAGCATTGACTCAATTTGTAAAGTTTAGAAAGAAGTTTAAAAACTGATAGAAAAATATATTTCTGACTAGATACAGATTATTGTACAGGTACCACATGTATGATGGGAAAATACAAAATTCTTGATCTCTAAATCTTGCAAGAAGTTATTGTGGATAGAAAAATAATTTGTATTATATCTTTTTCTTAAATTACTAGTATAAAACTGATTCAACCCAACCTAGACTTATAATTCACTTAGATTTGGTGGCAGGAAACCAGAAATATCCTTACAATAAGAAATCTTTCTCCTAAATCCTGACAAATATTTTGCATATAACAGGTAACTAATATACACCTATAAGGATACTGTGTGGTAATAAAGGTTCTGGCTTTGATAAGAAGATAATTTAGCACTTCTTCCATTTGTAAAACATGTTATTCTCCAATCCCTCTGAGATCAGAGACATCCATTATTTAGGTTGATAAACCCAAACATTTTTTTTTCCTCCAGTTTGTACAGTAAATAATTAGAGACAACTAAAAAGGGTCTTTGTCATACAAATGGAACCACTACAAACAAAAGATTTAGAACAGAACATTTTGCTGTCATTGTATGAAAGAACCAAGTCTTTAGTATACATGTATGACTTCAGAAATAAGCTTAATTGAAGAAATATTACAGCATTTGCTCTCCCCTTAAAACCTATTCTTTCATTCATAGATGTCTAGCTTAAATAATGTTCTTTATTCCCAACAAAGTAAAGGTTTTTATTTTTTAATATATTTCACATTAGACTTTGGCCCTAGCCCTCACAGTGACTTGCATTTGTAAACTTATAGACAGACTTGAACTTTTGCAGGCATTAAGGGAAATGAAACTTCAGGGACATCATCTATTGAACTGGGGGAAAAAATCATTTGATAAATAGTGTTCTAGAAATGTTTGTTTGGCATCATGTTAGTTATTAACCCAATCTGTACTAATTCTAAGATAATATTGTCTTCATAAAATATTTTAATACTAATTATTAAAATATTTAATAGCTTGCTTTTTGCAACAAATACATTCCTGAAAAAAAATGTGACTATAGTATTTATAGATATAAAAATTTTCTTTAATTTACATTATAATTTCTGAGACTCATTCACAAGGAAAAACTTTTTGTCCCAATATAATAAAATATAGCACACCTTTTTAAAGCACATACTTAGAGACAACCAGTGGCAGAGCGGAGTAAGTGCAAGCCCTGGAATCAGGAAGTCCTGAGTTCGAATCCAGCCTCAACCATTTACTAGTTGTGTGATCCTGAGCAAATCACTTAACTTCTGTTTGCCTCAATTTCCTAAGGTATAAAATGTGGATAATAATAACACCTCCTTCCCAGGGTTTTTATGAGGATCAAATGAGATAATATTTATTTAAAAAGCACCTAATAGTAACTGGCAAATAGTAGACTATATATAAATGCTTATTCTCTTCCTTTTCCCACGATTTAAAAGAATACCATAATTTTATGTCCAGATATTCATAATTTAAATCAAACATTTAGCCATTATTAAAAGAACAGGATAGGGGGCAGCTAGGTGGCGCAGTGGATAAAGCACTGGCCTTGCATTCAGGAGGACCTGAGTTCAAATCCAGCCTCAGACACTTGACACTTACTAGCTGTGTGACCTTGGGCAAGTCACTTAACCCTCGTTGCCCTACAAAACAAACAAACAAAAGAACAGGATAAAGCACTTTACGGATCTCAAAGATAACATGCTTTTTAAAAATAATAAGATATTCTCAGGCATTATCCTTACTTTTACAGGTTAAAAAAAAAAGTATTAGCCCTCAAACAGCATACAATAAATTGACTTCATTTTATCTTTGAACTTATAACCATTACTGCTTCCTATAAAATCAGTACCAAAAAAGCTTGCCTCCAGACTTGCTAATTGTCACCTCCTTCTTTTTGCCAGAATGCTAAGTAAAATGATCCCTGTTGATCTTAATGATGACCATCTTCAAGTTCTTCTAACTAGGTCTAAAAACTTTTAAGGCGATAAATACCAGCAGCTATGGGAATGATGATAGTTAGGAAAGAAATACTATATTAAACTGCCCCAAAACTTCTCACTCGTGACTCTAAGTGTGTGAATGCTGATCAAAAGAGAAAAATTAAAGGAATCCTTTTTTAGTGAAAAAAAAATCACCCTATAATGTTTCTGTTTCTATGTTTTTTAACCAGGTAGGGTTCCATTTTTTTTCTTTTTTTGTGAGGCAATTGGGGTTAAGTGATCTGCCCAGGGCCACACAGGTAGTAAGTGTCAAGTGTCTGAGGCTGGATTTGAACTCAGGTCCTCCTGAATCCAAGGCCGGTACTTTACCCACTGTGCCATGTAGCTGCGCCCAGGGCAGGGTTCCGTTGTTAAACATCCAATATTCTCATTCAACTGGTTAACAGGTATTTATTAAATATTTAAAATGTACAGAGCACTCTATTAGGTATTGTAGAAATTTTCATTTCCAGGGCTTATGCCCATGTTAATACTGCTTTTCTGATGAGATAGAATTGCAATTGAACTAAAAACCTAAAAA
This sequence comes from Dromiciops gliroides, assembly GCF_019393635.1. Lineage (NCBI taxonomy): Eukaryota > Metazoa > Chordata > Mammalia > Microbiotheria > Microbiotheriidae > Dromiciops > Dromiciops gliroides. The sequence continues at coordinate 361,038,728 of NC_057863.1, read as the reverse complement.
CACCGGTTGTGTTCACAAGTCCCTGTCACAGTCAGAAGGCCTGGCCTCTAGTCTTAGCATCACAAAGTTTATAGGATTTAGAACTGAAAGAACATTTCATTTTGGTAAGGTATTTATCTCTATTACTTGAATACCTGTACAGTGTTAGATATTCTTAAAGTTTAACATTATTTTTTAAATGTTATGTTGGAATAGTTTGGGGATTAAAAAAAAAATTTAGTTGGTAACATTGAAATGTTGTTTGGGGGCTTTATGAAAGGCTCTTATAAGGCTAGAGTGAAAAAAAGTATAAAGTACTATGGATTATTAACGTTTTTCCCATCTGAACTTGTGATTTCTTTTATGTCTCCTTCCTTCCAGCACTACAACTATGTAATCTAACATCTTAGGGAATCGCCATGGGTACTAAGAGGTTGGGTCTTGCTTACAGTCATACAGCTAGGTTTGTTAGTAGTAGTACTTGTAGTTATCTATGTCTTTCTGACTCAAAGGTTGGTACTATGCCATATTGACCTTTAGTAAGAATCACTCAGACTCCATCTACTGTTATCCCTTTTCATTTTCCTATCAGGCTGTCATGTAGCTGAAGCACTATATAAATGTTTGTTATTATTATTTCCTGATGCCTACCAAAAAAAAAGAGAAAGAACTAGAGAGATCTATATCCATGAGCCTTTCAAACACCACTGAATACAACATATATGTTCTGATCATTAAAATTGCTAGCTGATACCCAAAGAGCATTACAACTGCTCTCTTAGTACTTCTCCATGTCTTCAAATTATATTGGTAGTCTCAGGTATAGACCTTGGATAGCTAAGGGACAATGCCAGTCTTCTTTGCTTCCTCACCAGTACTGAGAGCACTGTACTAAATTATGGGCAACATTACATTTTAATGTTAAATATAGCAGAATCATTGTTTTCTTGCACATTGATCTTTTAGGATTTTGCCATATTTCCTAGGCAAGAGGATTTTAAAATATCACTTTAACATGCTTTACTATTAGAATGTATTCATTGTACAACAAAATCCATACCCTGCTAATATTAAATTTGTGATAGTTTGACTTAGGATAGAGTTTGCTTCTGCAATATCTTAGTGAAGGAAGGGTTTGTCTAAGTAGTTTAAGCATAAAAAGATTATAGAACATATATTTGACCTTAAGTAAATTAAGAATAAACTGCTTTTAAGAATTTCAGCTCATTATTATACAAATTGAGAGAATGTATTACAACTGGATCTTCCATATTCAAACAATACTCTGCTTAAAAATACTTTTGTAACAGTTGTTTTCATTTGCTAAATACATTTAAGAGATTTTTAAATGAATATCTTAATATATTCTAATATAAAACATTGTTAGCTAATTGAAACCTCATTGGATATAACCTGACATCACTGAATTATAGAATTTGAGAGCTTCATTTTATAAAAACAAGATGAGGGCCTCATCTTTCTAGAATATAGAATTATGGCCAGGTATACACAATTCCAGACTTTGATAAAGATACCCAGTAATACTTAAAGGAAAAAGTTTGATCATCTCTGGCATGTGTACTATGTGTGTAATATGTGTACTATCCATACAGCTACTTTAGGACAAAATAACTGATAAAACCCGGTTATTTTTCTGTAATTTATATAGTTCATCATAACACTTGTTCTCACTTTTCTAAAAAAAAAGTCATATATTCTGCCACCACATTGGTGCCCTTCCTATATTATTTAACATTAAAAGATTGCATCCCTTTAGTACTTACAAAGATATACAATTCAGGACAGCTAGGTGGTGCAGTAGGTAAAGTACCAGCCCTGGATTCAGGCAGACTCAAGTTCAAATCCTGCCTCAGACACTTGACACTTCCTGGCTGTGTGACCCTGGACAAGTCAATTAACCCTCATTGCCCCACAAAAACAAAACAAAACAAAGATATACAATTCAATCAGTGTGGGTTCTTCTTTAACACCTTAGATGATGTTCGTGAAATACTGTGGCCAAAGAAAATGTAGCCACCTGTTGACACCTTTTGGTGATGTGATTCTCTGAACTTAGCAAGATAGTCATTAAATTACAGACATAGAATCTGTTGCTTGGCCCACACTCAGCACCTTTGCCATTTAGTAGAGCTTAGACTCCACTGGCATAGCTTTTGAGAAGTCAGTATCACCTTCATATGATGATGAAGCTTCACAATAGAGACTAAGTGGAGAATAGTATTGCTCAACAAATTTTAAAAATGAATTTTTCTTCTCTGTACGAATCATTTTTTCACTATTTTGTATAGGCTTTTTGGTCTTAAAGTTGATCTTAAATTGATCTAATGTATGTTTCTACTAAAGCCAAATTTAAGAAAACAAGTGAGGATAGGAGAGTTAGAGGCTGAGATTGAGCAGGTGCTAAATTGTTTATTTGAAATGAAATTTGAACTGATTGGACTGTTAGAGAGAACTGACCCGTACTGTGAAATATGTCTTTCAAATATTTGCAATAGTGTTTGAAATGAATCATCGTCCTTAAAATGCTTATCTTATTTAGTCCTTTCTTCTTATATACTATAATAACTAATTCCAAAGTTAAAGGTCATAATTATTTTTGCTAGACAGAGATTAGACTATCAACAGTGTTCACAATTCTAGATAAACAAATATTGTCTCATAATTAAAGCCCATAGTGAAGTGGGGTTTTGGACCTATGTTTAGCCAATTCAGAGTCCCTTGTGTTAGAGAGTATAGCTTGAAAATTCAATTCACTTTAAAATTTCACTCAACTCATTTTAAAAATTGAGATAGAATGGGGCAGCTAGATGGCGCAGTGGATAAAGCACCAGCCCTGGAGTCAGGAGGACCTGAGTTCAAATCCAGCCTCAGACACTTAACACTTACTAGCTGTGTGACCCTGGGCAAGTCACTTAACCCCAATTGCCTCACTAAAATTTTTTTTTAATTGAGATAGAAGTCTTAAAAGTGAAAGTTGAACAATGAAGTAACGATTCAAGATTATGATTTATAGAATATTGTTGGTATGTCTTAATTACTGATAATGATTTCTTTGCCACATCTGTGTTGAAAGATATCTTCTTAGTGTACATATAGAAAAAATACTTATATACATATATGCATATGTATAAAATTTTTCCCTAACTGCCATCAATTAATCTCTGGATTCAAAGACCTAGCAGATAGGGCAGCTAGATGGCGCAGTAGATAAAGCACCAGCCCTGGATTCAGGAATACTTGAGTTGAAATCCGACCTCAGACATTTAACACTTACTAGCTGTGTGACCCTGGGCAAGTCACTTAACCCCAATTGCCTCACAAAAAAAAAAAAAAAAAAAGACCAAGCAGACTATTTGGAATAGTATTGTATCAGCTAGCAATGGAAACTCAGTTTTCCTACAGATTGGATATAACTTCATTTTTTTATTTTTGTATATAACTTCATTTTAATTGGCTGTGGTGAGAATGTAAGTACTCTGTCAACAGGATCTCCTTGAAGAGGAGAAAGTTTGGATTTTGTTATCAAGGATAATAGCAAGATGAAAAAGAAAAGAAAATTGAGAAATTATAGAAATATAAAAAAGATTTTAAAAGTGAAGGGTGGGGGTGCAGCTATGTGGCGCAGTGGATAAAGTGCCGGCCCTGTATTCAGGATGACCTGAATTCAAATCCAGCCTCAGACACTTGATACCTACTAGCTGTGTGACCCTGGGCAAGTCACTTAACCCTCATTGCCCTGCAAAAAAAAAAATGTAATTAATTAAAATTTTTTTAAAAAGTGAAGGGTGGGGGCAGCTAGCTGGCACAGTAGATAATGGATTCAGGAGGACCTGAGTTCAATTCCAGCCTTAGACACTTGACACTTACTAGCTGTGTGATCCTGGGCAAGTCACTTAATCCTCATTGCCCTGCAAAAAAAAAAAAAAAAAAGAAGGGTAAGATAGCACAAAACCTGATAAAGAAAAACTAGAAAATTTACTGTACTGAGCTGACGAGCTTTTTCCCTGTCAATGACTCATTGTCATTTCCTGAGGCCAATCAAAAAGGAAATGAAAGCACATCACTGCCTGCATCGTTGGTGTTACCCAATACAAAATAATGAAAATATATATATATTTTATGTAGAATTTACTCATGGAATCAAATGTTTGAGGCAAATCCATAATTTTGCTAGGTATACTTAATTAGTAGTCTTTAATCTTTAGGAAGATGGATTGAGATCTACAATTTCACTTATTTTTAAAGGGATAGAAGGGCATTTTTCTTTGTCACATTAAGATTAGATTTAAACCAATATTGTAAAAAATAATCTGTGATTAGAGCCAACTGCCTATACAAGTGATCTGTAAGTGTCAGGTACAAAATACAAGAATTAACAAGACTGGTTCAAATTATAACAGTTTGCAATAGTGAAATTATTTTAGGTGGACATGATTAATATATTCATATTGTTATATTAATATATTGTATTAATATTAATAATATAACCATGCTATCCCTTCCATTTCATGTCCAAACTCTTAGAAGAACTTTCTATATTTGTTGTTTCCACTTTTCTACCTTCTGTTTATTTCTTGATCCCTACATGTAGTTATACCCCAATGGTCTATTCTGGACTTAGTGATCTAATTTATTCCCATAAATTCAACTATCATTTCTATGCAAATGACTCCCAGAGCTCTCTTTCTAATCCTGAGCTCCAGTACTATATTTCCAACTGTCCACTTGACATCCTTACCTGTACCCCATAGACATATCAAACTCAACATGTCTAAAGAAGGACTCATTTAATTCTCCCAAATCAGGGACTTTTTTGCCTTTTTAAAAATTTACTTAGGCCTTAGTACAATGCCTGGCACATACTAAGCACTTAATAAATACTTGTTGACTAAAATAAAATAAGCCTATTCCTCATAACTTCCTTATTTCTGTCAAAGGTGCTACCTTTTTTCCAATAACCCAAGTTCACAGCCTTAGAGTTATCTCCTACTTTTCATTGTCCTTTACCCTCAATATCCACTCATTTGCCAAGTCTTGTCAATTCCATCTCCCTGATATGTTTCATCCCTCCATTCCCCATGATTTATAACAATTACCATAATCTTGGTCAGTGGTATCAAACTGAAATAGAAACTAATTTTACTAAACTATACATAAAAATGCCTATGGGCAACATATTGACTTAAAAAAACATGTATTATCATTAGCTGTGTTTTATTGTATTTTTATTTATTTGTTAAATATTTCCCAATTATATTTTCATCTGGTTCCAACCATACTAAGGCATATTATCAGCCACATGTTTTACATCTCTGATCTAGGTCCTAATCACCCCTTGCCTAGACTAGTACTGTAGCCCCCTATTTGGTCTTCCACTGTCTAGTCACTGCCCTTTTCAGTCCACTCAGCACATAGATGCTAAATGGATTTTCCTAAAGTTCAGATGTGATCATGTCATTCCTCTGCTTAAGAGGAATGGCTTCCCATTTTCATTTAACATAAATTATAATCTTTTTAACATTTGAAACACTACAGTCTAGGTCTAGTTTGTCTTTCCAGATTATCCACATTATTCCCTCTCCACATGATTATCCCCATGTCCTACTTGATGTTCCTGTATACCACATTTATCTCCTACCTCCAGACTTTTGCATCAGCTACCCCCATGCCTAGAATACTCTCCCTTGTTACCGCCACCTCTTAGAGCCCCTCATTCTCTTCAAGGCTCAGTTCAAGTGCTGCCTCCTATTAAAGGCCTTTCTTGTCTCCCCTAATTGTGGGTCCCCCACTCCAATCACTGTGTATTTATGTAATATATATTGTATATTTTAAAAGGAAGGAATCAAGCATCTACCAAGCATCTACCATGTTCCAAGGACTATGCTAAATGCTTTACAAGTATTGGAAGGTAGGTGCTATTATTATCTTCATTTTACAGCAATGAGATAGAGCACAGGACCTGGAATCAAGAAAACCTGGGTTCAAATCCAGCCCCAGACACTTACTACCTGTGTGACCCTGGGCAAGTCACTTAACCTCTGTCTAATTTGATTTCCTCAACCATAAAAAATGGAAATAATAATAGCACCTAGCTCCCAGGATTATTGTGAGGATCATATGATATGATATTTGTAAAAAGTGCTTAGCGGGGCAGCTAGGTGGCACAGTTGATAAAGCACCGGCCCTGGATTCAGGAGGACCTGAGTTCAAATCCAGCCTCAGACACTTGACACTTACTAGCTGTGTGACCCTGGGCAAATCACTTAACCCTCATTGCCCCGCTCCCCCCCAAAAAAAGGCAAAAGTGTTTAGCACTGTGTGTAGAACTTACTAGGTACTTAATAAATTCTTGTTCTCTTCCCATTTCTCCCCCCCCCCACTTCCCTACATTTGATTATCTGTAAACATGTCTTTCCTCAGTTAACTCTTTGAAGTCAGGGAAAATTTGTATCCCTAGTGCATAGCAATTAGATTTACCAAATGATTGTTGATCAACTTGTATTTTCTTCAGTATAGGCCTACCTCATAGAATCATAGGATTTTAGAGATGAAAGGAATTTTGTTATTGTTATTCAGTCATTTCATTCTTGTCCAACTCTTTGTGACCCCATTTGGGGTTTTCTTGGCAAAGTTACTGGAGTAGTTTGCCATTTCCTTCTCCCACTCATTTTACAGATGAAGAAACTGAGACAAAGTTGAATGACTTGCACAGGATCACACAGCTAGTAAGTGTCATGGGCCAGATTTGAACTCTGGAGGATGTGTCTTCCTGACTCCAAGCCTGACACTCTATCCAGTGAATCTTAGAAATTTTTATAATGCAGAATTTGAGGCTACATGAGATAAAAAGTCATGCATGTAACTCAATTTGTATCAGCTGGAACTGGGACTCAGGTTTCCTGACTCTTAGTTCATTGTTTCTTCTTGGAGTCAGGCTTATTTGAGGAACAACAGGGGAAGCTTTCCAGGAGGAGTTGCTTACCTTTTGAGTGTATTAATTTCCTTTCTGTTCAAATGTACAAAATTGTTTCATGGAAGACAACAGGAATTTTAGTAGTTTGGGAGGTATATGTGATAAAAATAAAAAGTACCATTTTAGAAACCATAAGTTCCATCTTTGCTCTACCATTAAAAGTTACCCGGTGACCTTTCAGTCTATCATTTAATCTCTGTGGCAGCTCTTCTCTAAGTAAAGTGTCCCAAGAATTTTGAGATTTCTAATTAACAAAAGTTATCAATATACGAGGCATAATTCATCCATTTTCTTCTGGCATGTATTTTGCTTACAAAGAACAAATTAAATATTTTGCAGGTTTTAACAGTTCCTTCCTGTAACAAGACTGTCATTTAATAAGTTATTATACCACATATTACCATGAAACCCTAAAAAAGTTAACTCAGTTCCTAGATCCAGTAATGTTTGTCCTGGGAGCCAAGTAAACAATGGCTTACTTATGAAAATCCTCCTCTTCCATAATGTATAATCTAGATTAACAGAGTGAGTCTAAATTCTTGACCATACTGACAGTACAAAACAGTGATCACATAAAAGAATCAGTAAGTAAAAAGAGAATGCATTTGTTATGATAAAGTTTTTAAAATATAAAGAATACAAAGTATTTTTAGGTATATGTAGAGACACATTGATTATGCCCATGGAATATAAATGCAGGGATAAAATACCTTTTCACCTTGTCCCCCCAAAAGGCAACATCTGATAGCAGGCATTTCAGGCTCCTAATGGGTGACCAAGGGTATATAGAGTTATAATTAATCAGTAAAAATATCTGTATCAGGGGGCAGCTAGGTGGCGCAGTGGATAAAGCACCAGCCCTGGATTCAGGAAGACCTGAGTTCAAATAGAGCCTCAGACACTTGACACTTACTAGCTATATGACCCTGAGTGAGTCACTTAACCCTCATTGCCCTGCAAAAAAGAAAAAAGAAAGAAAATATATGTATCTTTAATTAAAGACAGTCCTTAATATAGATATAAGTAATGGTCTAAATGCATTCATAGTTATCCAGAACTAATATTTTTTCATAGAAATGATTATGTAAATGGTGATGAGGTTCTTAAGTCAATCTCATTAATTCATAAATTAGCTGAAATTTACAGCATAGTACAGTAGTGCAGCTTCAAGACCAGGAAGGACTGGATTCCAGTCCTGCCTCTTTGACATATTGATCATGTTACCTTGTACAAGGCATTTGACCTCTCAGTGCTGCAGACAACTTTTATGGCTGTAAGTGGCAGAGAAGGCAACTACTTGTATTACTAGAGGGAGCTTTCTTGCCAGGGAGTTGCTCCATCAATGTAATAACAAATCTGGTCCCTATCCCCTTACTAATAGTACTACACAGTAGTCATACCATCTGTAAGAATACTGCTATGGGAAAACAGATTCTGAATTCCAACATGGACTCATCTCTCTCCATTGCAGTGGAAGTGAAATTCCTACCACTATCTGGGAATGAGGACTACTCCCACTCTAGGCCACCTGTCACCTTCCATGCTCTAGAACAGAATCTCCACTAGGGAGAGTCTGTTAAGGAAACACCATCAAGAACTAGGGAAAAGAGAGTAAGAGTCAGGGACAGGGCCTGTAGGGAGAAAGGGATATAGGTAGGGACTCTGACAAAGAATGAAAAGAGCCTCTGCAGGATACCAAAGATCTGTGGGAATTGAGATGTAAACAACTGGGAGACTATCTTAGCATCCATAGCTCCCCAGCTATCTGCTTTTTTTCTTCCACAGACTCCAAGAATTTCCCCTTCTGCTATTCCTTCTACCTTTTGCTGCTTTTCTTCCACCTTTTGCTTCTGGCCAGGATTCCTGCCTTCCCTCGAACCATAGACAGATGGTAATGTGGTAGATAGAGTGCTTGGACTGGAGTCAGAAAGACTTGAGTTCAAAATCCAGCCTGAGACAATTGTGTGACCTTGGGCAAGTCACAGCCTTATTTTGCCTCAGTTTCCTCAACTGTAGAATAGGGAATATAATAGCATTGACCTTGAAGGATTATTGTGATGATCAAATGAGATAATATATGTAATAGCTCTTAGCACTGTGCCTGGAACATAGTAAGTGCTATATAAATTATTCCCTTCCCTAGCCCACTAAATATGAAGCCTTCTATTTCAGCTCTATTCTGTTATGTGTAAGGCAAGTATATGAGGCTTTCAAGGTTTTTTATTCTTAATAACTAACAAAAAACAGAGTTGAAAGGTCCTCTTTTATGACCCCCTCCAACCTCCTTTATTTTTTCCTTTTTAAGCCCCATAAGCAAACATAAAGCTACCTATAAATGGCAGGTATTTGAATATCCCCAAAGAAGTAAGATTCATGGCCATTTCAGAAGAAAATGAAAATTAGTCTTTCCTGGATTCTTTATTATTGAAAATAAGAGGCTGGGGTGAAAAACTGAATGGAAGACCTAGGTTATGGGATAGGGAGGGACAGTAAGAAGATGAATTAAATATTGTCCAAAAAGTAATAAGAGTTGAGGCTTGCTCATTGACCACTGCCCACTAAAACTAGTCTAGAGTCAGGTATAATGAAGAAGGGGGTAGGGGACACATAGCTTTTGTGGATATAGTATTAATGACATTGGTCAACAACAAGCCCAAGCAATAGAAGGGAAGGAAGACTAGAAGGAAATGGTTTTGTGAAGTAGTTGATAAGAAAAGGAGACTATCTGCTACCCCCTGGCTGGGACTGAGGAGTTATTTCTAATTAGCTCCTTAGGTAACAGAGGTCTGATCAGTTGCCTAATACCTGCCATTCTAGTTAAGGTTTTGTGAAAGTATTGGGTTCCTAAGGGTTTTGTTTGTTAAGTTTTGACTACTTAATATTACATTGATGTGTTTTATATCAAAAGACTTTTTTGACACATTGGGGTAAGTAATGGAACAAAGTAATGTTCAGGGGTTTTTAATATCACAATTTTGGTTTTTTTAAAGAAGTATCTAAGTTTATTTTCCCTTTTTCTGATATAAACATCTTTAAATTTTTTTTCAAGTGTATCAATGTTTTCCCATGTAAAAGTAATTTAATACATTATCTTTTACAATCTTGTCAGAAGGTGAAATATCTAAAATGCTGAAACAAGGTAAATGATACATCACAGTATTCACTTTCTAACATAAAAAGATATTGTCATTCCAAAAGTGAATCTTGGTTTGTGTTCTTCTTAGATTCAAGGAACTACAGTATTATTGGTACAATTCTTTTTCACAAATCAAACGTTGCCATCAGATTCTTTGTGACCTTTAAGCAAAATGTTCATTATGACAATGTGCAAAAGTTGCATATAAATCATAAAATTGTAATCAAGAATGTAGTGTTCAGAATATCACCAAAACTTGTTCAAAAGTTATAGACAGAACTTGATTTGTATGATTTATGATTTTTGTTCATCAGTCAAAAACTTTCTAAAATAAACTCAAATTATTACCCTTTACCTCTGTAAAATATAGAATGACATAGTTGACTTCATTGATTTCATCCCAGCAAATCCTTTAAAAAAATTTTTTTTTAATTTTAAATTTTTAAATTTTGTTTTGTTTTTTTGCAGGGCAGTGAGGGTTAAGTGACTTGCCCAGGGTCACACAGCTAGTAAATGTCAAGTGTCTGAGGCCGGATTGGAATTCAGGTCCTCCTGAATCCAAGGCCAGTGCTTTATCTGTTGTGCCACCTAGCATATCCTTTAAATGAAAAGTCTAATATGATTACATTCATTTACTGTTACTCGTATTGCTTCAAAGAACTGAGTAGACATGTTCCTTCTTTTAATCTATCTTCTCTAATTCCACCAGTAAATTCTAAAGCATTCATGTTGATAAAATGCAGAAGTTGTTGCATGTACGCATATGCACATGTGCCCTTTGAAGGCAGGGACTGTTTTGTTTATATTCCTAACACCTAGAGCATTGCTTTGCACATAATTGACACTTAAATATTTGTATAATTAAAGTTGTTGGCATAAATGTCTGTATTCTGTTTATACCATGTTTGTGTCAGTTATACAAGGCAGAGCCTTCATTCATTCTAAAAGAATGCCAGAGCTGAAAAAAAAGACCATCAAGTTCATCTCATGCAACCCTTCATTTTATACATAAGACAACCAAGCCCTAATTTTTCAGTGACTTATCTTCATTTACACAGATTTCTCATTGTTCCCAGTGTCTCTGCTTCCCCATTCTGTCTCTCTTTTTCTCTTTCCTTCCTTCCTAATCTACTGCTCTGAGTCTGTCATGGGATGGAAAATCAGATAAGCAAATTTTTGGAATGGCACCTAAAATAAGAGTAAAATAGACTGTGAGTCGAGTGCGTGCACTTGAGTGCATGGACTTTCTGACTCCAAATTGGACTACTTCCTTCCTGGATCTTATCCAGGTGCCAAATGGTTGCATATTCAGAAGCAATGACATGTGAGAATAGAACATTTAAATTTCAACCAAGTAGACAACAATCTATTTGCCCAAGCTTTTGCTGGCATTTCATTGGATCAGTTTCTCAGTAGTGGCCTTTCTATAACTGTTAGGATATATTTAAACATGAGGAGTTCTTTGTCATCCAGGCATCAATTGCTGAAGCTTGGTGGGTGAGGCAGCTTCTATTGCCTTTGAAATACTCTTATAAATATGTGAAATCTTTAGGGATCATTTGAGATAAAATATGGAAAAATTGAAAAACATTCCCTACTCTTTTCCTCTATCTTTAAATAGAAGTTCTCAAACTTTCATCTCAGGACCCCTTTATATACTCTTAAAAATTACTGAGCTTGGAGGCAGCTAGTTGGAGCAGTGGATAGAGCACTGACCCTGGAGTCAGGAGGGCCTGAGTTCAAATCCGGCCTCAGACACTTGACACTTACTAGCTGTGTGAGCTTGGGCAAGTCAAATAACCCTAATTGCCTCACCTAAAATAAAAAAAAAATCACTGAGCTTTGGGCAGCTGGATGGTGCAGTGGATAAATCCCTGGATTCAGGAAGACCTGAGTTCAAATGTGGCCTCAGACACTTGACACTTACTAGCTGTGTGACCCTGGGCAAATCACTTAACCACAATTGCCCTGCAAAAAAAAAAAAAAAAGAAAGAAACTAAAAAATAGCATTTGTCATAACCAATTTCCTGTTTATTTAGTACTTACCATCATGTCCAAGTTGATGGAGAGCCATATTAAGGCTAACGGCCTACAGAAATGCTATTAATAAGCAAATGATGTCTACACTTGTCCCAGTTTACCAGTTATATAGATTGCCAACTAGATTTTAAGCTTCTTGAGGAAACGTTCCATGTCTTTGTATCCTGGGAGTGAAGGTAAGAAGGAACTCTGCTTGGCATCATTTCATGAATTACAGGTTTTCCTCTCAAATGTATTATTTTCTAAGTGTTACAGTTTATGTTTATCTTGTCTTTGCAGTTTCATATACAAATGTACTTTCATTTTAGTCATTGTTCATACCTGGAGTCGCTGAAGCAGGAATATCTGGTTGAATGCTAACAGCACTGTTTTACTGTGCCCTCTGGGTGAAGGACCTGCATGTTCAGCAGTAAAGTAAAAGCAGCACTTAATAATTGCAGGTCTGAGTAATGTGGCTTGGTCTTCATACATTCACTTAGGTGGAGCCCGAGAAGTTGAAGACACTAACAGAAGGATTAGAAGCCTACAGTAGAGCCCGGAAAAGAAACAGAAAGTAAGTGCAATTTTTTCCACTTTTCAAAAATATTTGCAGATCCTTTTTCAAATAGATAATGAAATGCCACCAAGTTTATTGGTGTTATAGCATACATTCATTAGTTATCTTTAAGGAATTTCAGCTAGTACCATAGGCAAACATCAATGCCATTAAATCTGTTATCTTCTCATCCTAACAATTTGTGCTCATAATTATGTGGGGTTTTTTTCTCCCAGTTAGCTAGTGGGAAAGGGAAAGAGGATTTATATGTAAATGTAAATTGTAGTATAAATTAACAAGTCAGCATGTTAAAGGGCATAGTTCCCCAAAATAGAATGTGTAAACAAACTTGGAGGTTAGTGAATCACAATTATACCAATAAACATTTGTGGTTTTTACATGGTTTAATGTTCTAATAACTTTTCATTGGTATTATTATTATTAGCAGTGGCAGAAATGATTGTAGAAAGATGAATCTAAAATGTTTTCTGGACATTTATATCCTTAGTTACTTATTACAGGACAGATGGAATGCTTGGAGTACAATCTATACTTTGGCATAATGGAGTTTTTTGGATTATGTATATCAATCCTGATTTAACATTAATTTTAAGAACAAAGTATCATGAACAAGTGCTTGACATAGTAGGTAGAGCCCTGGACCCTGAATCAAGAAAACCCAAGTTCACATCCTGCTTCAGATATTTACTAGTTGTGTGAAAACAGACAAATCACTTAACCTCTCTCACTTCAGTTTCATCATCTATAAAATGGAGATACTCACAGTACCTATGTTTCACAGGGTTGTCATGAGGATCAAATAAGATGATGGATGTAAATATCTTTACAAACCTTAAGGTACCATGTAAATAGTACCTATTATTATTAATTTAGATATTGCATAACCAGTTTTATAAAACAAAGTTGGCGTACAGTAGATTGCCATTCAGCTTATAGTGACTGTTCCACAGACAGACCAGTTTTCCAACAGCATACACATCGCACAGTCTTAGTTATCGTGATTTTAAAATGTTAATAGAGGAGGTTCATCAGATTTTCCAAAGTGGAAATCCAGTGTCTGGAAATTTATGTTGTATATAATGTCCATGCTCTATTCCTACTGCTACCACCCTGGAAAATTCTAGTCTTTTTTCTGACAGAACCCTTTCAGTACCTTTTATCTAGATCTTATAGTGCTACTTCCTTTGGACCACACCAGCGATTTGTTACTCCCTCTTCCTTCTGCTCAGCCCTGCCGATGGTGACCTTCCTGAAAGCTCTCTGCCCTCCTTGGGTCTGTTGCAGTTACTTTTACCCTGGTATCACCTCTAGTCAGGGCCACTGCCATACCAAAAATTTTCTCTCCTTCCATTTTCTGATTAAACCATGGTATGTTCAAGGTCTCAGACTTGAGTTATGGGTTATCAGACTCCACTGGGGCCCTAGTGGTGATGTCTTTGAGCTTCTTACAACTTTGGAGAGGGTAGATACTCCCATAGTGATACAATGGCATGGTGCAGTGGAAAGATCATAGAATTTAGAGTCAGAGGACATGGGTCTGCCACTTATATCTGTATGACTTTAGGACAATCACTTCACTTCTCTGTACCTCAGTTTCCTCACCTGTAAAATTAGGATGTTGGTCTATGGCTGGCCTTTGAGATCTCTTCCAGCTCAAGATCTATGACCTTATGGCTTTAAATTTATGATCTTATGAACTAGTCAGTATTTGCTGATTATTTTAAAGGAAGTATTCTGGAGCTACATTCCACCAACAATAGAAAAAATTTACAACTGGTTCTATAGAGATTGGGAAAACCCCATTGCCCCTATACGGGTAGACTCTGAGGAAAGTGTCCAAAGGTAGAATTCTTAGCAGTAGGAAGACCTGGAGCCAGACCACCACATCAGGATTTTCCCAGCCAATGAAGCACTAGGATACCTTCTGGACCTTAATTAGTTCCATATAGATGAAGGTTCTCTAATCCCTCTAAGCTAGTTCAAAATTTGGTAACTCATTCTACAGGATGGTGGCATAGTTAGTCAATAATTTACTAAGTACTTTCTATTCTTAGGCACTCTGTTAAGCACAAGAGATTTTAAGAGGTGCAAAAGCAGTCACTGGCCTCAAGAAGCTTGCATTCTAATGGGAGAAACACTATGTAAATGACTAGGTACATACAGGATATATACAGAGCAAATGGAAGATAGTCTAAGAGGGAAAAACCCTCCCTAGCACCTGGAGAGACTGAGAAGAGTCTCTGGCAAAAGATGGGATCTGATTCTTATAGGAAGCTAGGGAGAAACTAAGAGGCAGAAGAGAAAAAAGTGAGCATTCCAGACATGGAGAAGATCCAAGACAGCGTTACTGAGACCAAAGATGAGATGGCATAGGATGAACAACTAGCTAGTGTAACTGACTAAACTCATGGAGAGGAATAAAGTGTAAAAAGGACTGGGTGGGGGTAGAGGGGGTAGAAAAGGGCCAAGTTATGAAGAACTTTAGGTGCCAAACAGAAGACTTTATATTTGATCCTGTAGATAATTGAGAGCCACTGGAGTTCATTGAGTTCAGGGGATCTGGTGATGATGTGACCAGAACTACACTTTCTCAGCTAAATGGAGGCTGGAAGACACTTGAAGCAGGGGAACCATTTAGAAGATGATTATAATGGTCCAGTGAAAAAGTAGTGAGGGTCTGAACTAGGGTGGCAGCTCTGTGAAGGAGAGACAGGAGCAAAGGAAATTCAGAAAGAGCAGTCAGATAGGTAAGAAGAGAACCAGGTGAAAGCATTGTGGTAAAAACCAGGAAAAATTGATCCACAGTGTCAAATGCTATGGAGGACAAGAAGGATAAGGATTAAGAGAGGGCCATTAGATCTGGTATTTAAGAGGTAACAGTTACTGTCCTGCCCCCTGGTGCCTGAATTGGTTACTTTTCACCTCTTCCCCAGGATTCTCCAATACCATAGGGAGAGTTGGAATATCTAGGCTTTCTGCCATTATCTCCCATCCCCATCAATGATGTTCCTCAAATTTTAGAAGGGCCCCTGCCCCCCCACTTCTGTTTCACAATTTAACAGATTAGCTTTTACAAAGGAATAATTACTAACAAAGAATAATAGGAATAAATATACAAATGTTCCCCACCCCCAATATCTAAGTAGGAAAAAGGGAATTAGAACTGGGTTTACTGCTTAGGTTCAGGTTCAGTTTCAGTTAGCACAATCTCATGTTCCAAATTCAAAGCCCCTCCTAGGTTTGACTCCTAGACATCCTAGCTTCTCAGAGCTTCCCTGGTGGTCTGACTAGAACATCTAGCCTGGAATTCTAGCTCCACGGTCATCAGTGATTAGATTCTAGGTTCAGTGGGGATTCTACCTCCCTACATCTAGAGATAAAAAGTTCAGACAATACAAACAAAAACAACCAAACCCAAGTCCATCTCTCAGTAAAAGAGAGTAGGGAAAGGTAGCCTTTTCTCTTTCTTCAATTCAGTTCATGGTGCCCGAGCTGTGAATGAACCTTTCCGTATGCCACAGGAAAAAGAATGAATGTCCTAGCCTGGCAGTTTATAAAGATGTAGCCTGGGGGCAGCTAGATGGTGCAGTGGATAAGCACTGGCCCTGGATTCAGGAGTACCTGAGTTCAAATCCGGCCTCAGACACTTACTAGCTGTGTGACCCTGGGCAAGTCACTTAACCCCAATTGCCTCACCAAAAAAAATTTTAAATTAAAAAAAAAAAAAAGGTGCAGCCTATTCTGAGTTGCATCCATGTGATAGGAGAGTGAAGAGTATCTTCTTCCTAGAAGCATACTCCTGGAATTTCACAGGGTGGCTGTCTCCATTTTTAGGTGATCTTGGTACGTTCAGGGCAAAAGTAGTTACAGAGAAATCATTGGTAACTTCAG
The DNA here is from genome assembly GCF_019393635.1 of Dromiciops gliroides. Lineage (NCBI taxonomy): Eukaryota > Metazoa > Chordata > Mammalia > Microbiotheria > Microbiotheriidae > Dromiciops > Dromiciops gliroides. Next base: position 361,022,132 of record NC_057863.1, on the reverse strand, counting down.
AGAGGGCAGTTTTAGTTGAATGAGATTGATTACCAGACTACTAAAGGTTTAGAAGAAAAGCAAAAGGAAAGGGCGTAGAAGCATTGAATATAGATGGCATTTTCAGTGAATGTGACTATGAAAAGAAAAAGATATAGAATAACTAGTGAGGATAAGACATGGTGAGTTTTTAAGGAATGGAGAGACATGAGGGTTTTGAATAGTTTTTACCCAAGGGAAATGTTTTTAAAATTAGGAACTTAGTACACTAAGGTCTATCCTGGATAGACCATGTCTTTACAAAGCATAAATAGCTAGCAGATCAATTGGTAGCTCCAATGCAACCCTTTGCCAATATATCAAATATTTTAAAAGATTTCAAGTGGGTTGTTTTTATGGACCATATATAGGTTGCAAAATAGGCTTCATAGGGCAGCTAGGTGGTGCAGTGGATAGAGCACTGGCCCTGGATTCAGGAGGACCTGAGTTCAAATCTGCCGTCAGATGCTTGACACTTTAGTAGCTGTGTTACTCTGGGCAAGTCACTTAACCCTCAATGTCCCTCCCCCCCAAAATAAATTAATTTATTAAAAAAAATTTTAAATAAGCTTCATAAAGACATGAAAATAAGCAATTTGGTTAGTTACCTGCTGTACTGTGACTGAAGTGGCATTTTCTCTGCAGAGCTAATGAAAATGGCAAATCCTGAGAAACTAATACAATAGTTGGATGAAAAAGAGAAAAGTGTAAAACATCTGTAACACAGTTTTGCAAAGAGACATTAATTATAAAATATTCATTGAACAAATATTTTTATGTAAAAACCCCTTATGATGTCTTCAGTATTTCACAGCAAGATAGGTTATCTATTGTGCTAACTTAAATGGTCAAAAAAAAGTTGATATTACGGGAAGGAAATAAATACTTGCAGCTAATGCTGAAATTTTTTTCATACACACATGCATACATACATACATACACACTATCTGTAGATAGAGAGATAAGAGAGTATGTATGTATATATACATATATCTACATGCACACACATAAACTTTCTCTTACTGATTATGTAAATGGTAGCATATAGAAAGGAGAAATTTTCTCATAAAATTGTAGATATTCAATAAACATGAGGGTAGATAAAGATTAGTCAAAAGCATAGTCAAATGTAAAACAAATGCATTTGTCTTGATGTTCCTTGTGTGTACTTATGGTTTCCTCAAAATGTCATTTAACCTTATCTAAGAAAACCATTAGAAATTTTTTAAAACTTTATAAATTTGAGCCCATGAGATTATAATGTATCTATTATTAACAAATATATGTATTTCATCTTAGTCACAGTAAACAAATCATTTTTACACATTCTTTTTTATTATAAATTAAAATAATAACTTTTATTTTATTTTTAAATTTTCTACTGCTTTAAGATGTTACCATCCAGATTTCTCATGAAGAATTTGGATACTTAATGAGTTTAATAACTAATTTTCCAATTAGTCAACCATTGACTCTTTTCCATAACTCATATGTGGTTTGTTTTTGTTTTATTTTGTTTTTTATTTGTTTTGTTTTGTTTGTTTGGGGGTGGGGTTTGCGGGACAATGGGGATTAAGTGACTTGCCCTGGGTCACACAGCTAGTAAGTTTCAAGTGTCTGAGACCACATTTGAACTCAGGTCCTCCTGAATCCAGGGCGGGTGCTTTATCCACTGCGCCATCTAGCTGCCCCATTCATTCATATATGTTTATACTTAGGAAGTATTTTAGAATCATAGTCATGAAATTTGTAGCTGAAAGGGACTTTTTAGATCATTTAGTCTAATCCCTCAATTTTATACATGAGAACACCAAGTCCCTGAGAAGTAAAGTAATTTGTGTGGCAGACGGTACATTAGAAACCAGGCCTTCTGAAGCCTTTTCCTGGGACATCCACTAAAGAAGCACCATGGTAGTATAAAGACCACTGGATTGGGAATAAGAGGGATTTGGACCATAGACCAGCTCTGCTACATGCTAGCTGTGGGACCTTAAATAAGTCACTTTACCTCTCAAGGCCTCAGTTTCCTCATGTATAAAATGAGAGTAGTAGATTTGGATGATCTCTGGCTCTGTCATCATATGACTGCCTGCCAGTTCATTGTTTTCCCTACTATGCTGTACTGCTTCTGTTTGTAGCCTAAATCCAATACTGACAAAAACTAAGTACAAATAATGAAATAAACCATAGCTTCATTGCAAAATCAGCAACTGATAGTTCAGAATATAGAATTTGCTTAGATATGCCAGCATTCACTGATGAATCCAGTCAACAGCCTAGGGTTCCTCCTAATCAAATTCCACTTCTGTTTGTTTATTTCTGCATGAAGTAGTCATTCAGATTCTAAAGTCATTTGTCATAAAGCAGTATGTAATTTCTCTACCCACTCCTTGTTCCTAATACAGTTCAAAATCTATACCTGATTTCTTTATTAGCAGAGATAAGAATGTGTGACAGCACATGCAATGAAAATGAAAGATGGCAATTATCTCTATTAATAATTAGAAACGTGATTATATGAAAATGCCTAGTGGTTAATCAAGTAGGTTTTAGAGTGTCCATTAGTAAAAATGTTTATTATTAAATGTCAGCAGGGAACAGAAAATAGCAGAAGACACTCTCAGGGAGGCCCTCTGTATTTCAGAGCTGAATTTTTACTAATCCTTTATTTCATAGGACCATAACTCTTATTCTAAATTCTCTAATGACTATACCTTTCCGTAGCCTACCCTGTTACTGTAAGAATAGTGTCTGCCACTGTGACAGGAAAGCCTTTCTTCATTTCTGAGTCTCTTGATTTTTTTAAAGAATAAAATAGTTTTTACGTTTTTCAATTAATTGTTGTCACTCTATCTCTACCCAAACATCAGTGGTATAGCTACAATCAGTGGTATAGCTAGAACCATTAATTATATTTTAAAGGAAATGTTCTTGAATTCCAGCATATTCTGAATCTAGGATTTCATTTTTTGTTCCTGTTATTTCTAAAAGTAACATGTAGTTAAGTATTGTCCTTCCAACATTGGCTTTGATTGGCTGGCGCTATGATCTGTGCTCACCAACAAGTAAAGAAAATATATAAAACAAAATATAAAGAAATTTCAAGAAGTAGAGAATGATGACAACAGGGGAATTAGGAAAAGCCTTGGATGTATGGGGTGAAGGTGGGAGGGTGCCTGAACTGTCTTCTGAAGGAAAGGAAAGTTTTTATAATCCATGAGTGAGAATGGAGAACATTTCAGACATGGGAGTTGTCACCTCTGCTGCAGAGGCGTGGGATGCTCCTGTGTACAGAAAACAACCATCAGGGCAGTTTGAGTAAGTGAATTAAGAGGAGTAATGTGAACTATAACTGGACAGACAAGTGGTAGCCAGATTGGGAAGGACTTTAGATGGCAGGCTGAGAAGTTGGTACTTTATCCTAGAAGCAATAGGGAGCCTTGGAGTTTTGTTTTTTTAATAGGGAAGTGACATGGTCATATTGGTGTTGTACAAATATCAGTTTTATAGCTACATGAAAATAGATCAGAGAGGGAAGAGACTGGAAGCAGCAAAAGCAGTAATGAGGACCCGAACTGGGAGAGTGAATGTGAGTAAAGAGGAGGAGACTTACATGTGAGCGGTGTCGTGGAGGTGAAAATCAACAAAGCTTGGCAGTTGGTTGGATATGGAAGGAAAAATAAAAGCCAAGGTTGTGAGTCTGGGTGAGTACAAACATCATGATGCTTTCAATGGGAATAGGAAAGTTTGAAGAAGGTAGAGGACATTCAAAAAGAATTGTCCAACAGATAGTAATGCAGAACTCAAGGTAGAGAGATGAGACCTGAATATATAGACTAGGGAACTGGCTACATAGAAATGATAACTGAACCCTTGGTAGCTAATCTGCTCACAAAAAGTGTAGAGAAAGAAAAGAGGGCCTAAGAGCGAGCTTTGAGAAGTGACCACACATAACAAAAGCACAGAAAGGGAGGATCCAGTGAGAGAGTCATCACAAAGGTAGGACAGAGCCAAGAGAGACGGAGTCATTAGCTTTTTTTTTTTCTGATATATCACACTGCTGACCCATTGAGCTTGCAATTCACTACAATCCCCAGATCTTTTTCAGGACAACTACTGTCCAAACTACATTTCCCTCATCTTTTACGTATTAATTACTTTTTTACCCAAGTGTAAGACTGTACATTTATCCCTACCGAACTTTATCTTACTAAATATACCTCAGTGCTGTAGCCTAATAAGATATTTGGGGATCCCTTAACTCTTCTCCACCGGAAGCTAGCGCTCCCAGGTTTATGTCACTGATCATTGTCATCTATACCTTTATCCAAGTCATTGGTAAAAATGTTGAACAACAAAGACCAAGCACCATTGAACCATTAACAACTACTCTTTGAGGCCTTAATCCATCTAACCATATTATTGTCTAGTCTGCATTTCTGGTTTAGTACTATGCAGGCCTTTGTCCTCTTGTTTTTTTTATTCCTGGGCCATATTTTCCAACTTTTTTTTTTCCATTCTGCCTTATACTCACCTTTTCATCGAAGTCATCAAGGAGCATATCAAGTTCTACATAGAATTTCTCTATTTAAGGGCAGCTAGGTGGCACAATGGATAAAGCATCAGCCCTGGATTGAGGAGGACCTGAGTTCAAATCCAGCATCAGACACTTGAAATTACTAGCTGTGTCACCCTGGGAAAGTCACTTAATCTTCATTGCCAAGCAAAAAAAAATTAAAAAGAAAGAAAAGAATTTCTCTACCTCTTCATCCTCCATAATAGATGTTAGAACATAAACTGAAAATATTTTCATAGTTGTCTTTTTGGAGATGCTTTTTTGTGAGTACTATAATGAAATAAATGAATCAAAGAAGAATATTTATTAAGTGCTTGCTATCTACAAACCTCCATGCCAAGCCCTGGGGATCCAATTAGAAAAAAGATAGGCCTTGCAGTCAAGGAGTGCACATTGTAAAAGAGGAAGATGACACATAAAGGGGGTTTCATCTGCAAGTCACTTGGAAAGCCCCAAAGGTGCAGCAGCAAAGCTGATAGTATTGTACCATCTTTGATATCATTTTTATCATTAAAATTACGTCTACTACTAATAGTAAGCCATTTAACAGTGCCAAGGACCTTAATGGTGAGGACTTTGTTTCCCGTATCTTCAGCAGCCACAGCTTCTGAGGAAACAGGAGCCAAAGTAACTGCAAAGGCATCAACAGAACATCTTCACAAGGGTTGATCCCTTAGGTGATGACAGCAAGGGCAAGACTGATGACCAGTTTGCTGTTCTGAGGAGCACTGCTTTAGCTTACCTGTCTGGTGGCAGCTGGGTTGGTGGTTGGTGGGGGGAGAGGGAGGATGATGGTCCCATTTTTTACCACTTTTCTTCCCCTGGATTATGATTGTGGAGATCAGGCTTGGAGCAAGGCTGGAATACTGTGTGCACTGTATATCCCAAGGTTCTTGGGTTTACAACCTACCTACATGAAATTATGTTTCTTATTTACTTTGAGCCTACCATAAACCCAGCATCTTTATTTGCCTCTCCAAATGTGAGTCATCCTTCCACATGGCTGTGGTATTTTTTCTCCTGATTTCATGTATAGCAAAAATGTTGAGATTGATACAATTTGGTTTCTTCCAGTAGTGTGTTCACTCGGTGGTCAATGGACAAGGGTCTTAGATTTAGAGAAACAATTTACTTCCTGTTTAAAGATCATCTAAAGGGGCAGCTAGGTGGCGCAGTGGATAGAGCACCGGCCCTGGATTCAGGAGGACCTGAGTTCAAATCCGACCTCAGACACTTAACACTTACTAGCTGTGTGACCCTGGGCAAGTCACTTAACCCCAATTGCCTCACTAAAAAAAAAAAAAAAAAAATTTAAAAAAAAAAAAGAAAGAAAGATCATCTAAAAATTCTAAGCATCATCCTTTGCTCCCTTTTTGGCCATTCTGCTCTCATTAATGTCAAAGTACAAGGGAGCTAAATGAGCCTGAAGGCCGTTTTTTATCTTTGTTTGCTTCATGTGTTGTCATGGCACAGAAATTAGTCATCTGGTGGCCAGCCTACTGGTGTCCAACTTTTATGTGCTCTGCTAGTCTGGTCCTTGGAAAGTAGATAGAGTCTGTTATCAGGATCCCATTCAGCATCTTTCCAGCATGATGGAACCTGTGCCAAAGCTTGTGTATGACCCCCTAAAAACCCGGTGACATTTCTGCACCACAAGGAGGCATCAGAGGAGGAATATCAGGCAATAAAAAGCAGCCGGCTGATTTAGGGCTTTAAAGTTTATGATGTATTTCATAGACAGTATCTCCTTTGATCCTCACACTACAAAATACTACAGGCATCATTTCACAAATAAGAAAGTTCAGAGAGGTTGACTCCTCACCCATGGCTACATCCCCAGGAAGCATCAGAAGTGAGTTTCTAGGGCCAGTTCCCTTCTCAGGACTTGTCTAATGCTCTTTTCATCCTGCTGCTTAGGGCTAATGATAGCAGAATCTTTGGGGGAAAACCAAACACATAAAACTTTTCCTGCTTCAAATAAAAGATTTTGATTTATACTCTATTGTTTTGTTGTTAAACAAATACACCTTAATTTTTGTAGGATATCTAGATCTGGTTAGCAGAACTATTCCTGTTCTCTTTGTCTCTGACAGCATAGTCTTCTTCAATCTTTCATAGAATCATGGAAGTGCCATTGGAGAGGAATTTATAAGCTACCTAGGCCAACCATTTGGGTAAAAGAGACTGGCCTTTTCACTTAATTCCTTCACAATGTTCATTCCTTGGTGTCTGTGTCATGCACATATTTGACCCTTAATAACTGAATAATAGTAATATTCTATGAGATTATATACCAGAGTAAAAGTGTACTTTAACCAAGCCCATCATAACCAAATTTTCTCCGTAATTTAATGTCAATGGCATTCATTCTTTTATTTTTCAACTGGAAAATACTCAACTACCAAAAATTAAATTAAAAAAATATAAGTTTGTTAATCTGACATATCACTATCTGTACAAAGACGTATATTTTTAATAAAATCCTACTCCCTGTTAGAAAAACATGGCTGGGGCAGCTAGGTGGCGCAGTGGATAGAGCACCGGCCCTGGAGTCAGGAGTACCTGAGTTCAAATCCGGCCTCAGACACTTAACACTTACTAGCTGTGTGACCCTAGACAAGTCACTTAACCCCAATTGCCTCACTAAAAAAAAAAGAAAAGAAAAGAAAAAGAAAAACATGGCCTTTTAAAACAATATTTAAAACTAAGGAGAATGAGATTTGATGTATAGGAAACAAAGTTGAGGGTGGCAGGAGAGAGAGAGATCAAGCCTTCCTCTTCTGTGGGGCACTCCTTCATATACCTACCTGTCTCTCCAAATATTCTTAGAATCCTCTGGATCTCTTCTTTACCTCCATTTCCCATCTTATATCTTGTATTATATTTATCTTTGTCTCTCACACACACACACACACACACACACACACACACACACCCCAGAATATAAACTTATTGAGGACAGAGACTTTCATTTTTGTCTGCATGGTGGCTTTCAGAAAGTAAACATTTAATAAATGTTTGTTGAATCGTTTAATTGAATTATGGAATGGACACTAATACCTGCCTTTGGGTCTAATGGAAAGGGTACAAAAATTTGGAACTAAAAGAGCTAAGTATAGTTCTCTGTTTTTTGCTTTGCTAATTAGTTCCTGTGTGATCTTGCAAGCCACATACCTTCTCTAGACCTCATCTGGAAGAAGGAGGGGGACAGAGAGTTGGACTAGATGATCTCTATGATCCATGCTAACTCTAAATCTATGGTCTTAATTATGAAGGCATTTGACAGTCTTTTGTGATACTTTTCTGGACAGGATGGAGTTAATGTGAGTTAAATAAAGATAGGGAGAGCCCCAGCTTCTTGAATGATCATTCTCAAAGTGCCAGTTATTGATCACTGTCAATCTGGAGAGGCCTCTAGTGGTGGGTTTAAAAACTCTGTCTTCATCTGTATTCTATTCATTATTTTTCTGGGTAACAGAGATGGAGATATATCTGGCATACTTATCAAATCTTCAGGTGGCATAGAGCTGGGAATAATAAATCATGTGTTGGATAAAGGAAATAAGATTCTAAAATACTTAAAGTGATATTTAATAATAGTAAATATAAAATCTTGTACCATGTTAAGTATAAGATTAGAAGATATGACATATAATTTGAAAAGGGCTTTGAAAGGGTTTTAGTTGACAATAAATTCAATAAAATCAGTAGCCTACTATATTTTAAACTTCTTGAGTGCTGGGACTATATGACATTTATTTTTTAGCCTTCCCTCAGTGCTTAGCACTGTGTATTGCATGTGTTATATATACTTAAATGTTTGTTGAATAAATGAATAATTCAGTTAATGTATAAGCAGTGTGAGCTAATATGATCTTTATTGTTGTTGTTGTTGTTTTGTTTTTGTGTGTGTGTGTGTGTGTGTGTGTGTGTGTGTGTGTGGTTTTTGGTGAGGCAATTGGGGTTAAGTGACTTGCCCGGGGTCACACAGCCAGTAAGTGTTAAGTGTCTAGGGCCGGATTTGAACTCAGGTCCTCCTGAATCCAGGGCCGGTGCTCTATCCACTGCGCCACCTAGCTGCCCTGCTAATATGATCTTAGGGTGCATTCATTTGGAATATTGTGTTCGGTTATAGCTGTCACTTTTTAAAAGGGAAATTGGCAAACAGGAATGAGTCCAAAGAAGTGAGACTAGATATTTGAAGTGACTGGAAAAGATGTATGAAGAACTATTGAAGGAAATAGGGATGTTTAGCCTAGAAGGAGCAGGAAGAACATGGTAGTTGCCAGAGATTATTTAAAAGACTCCCCTGTGCAAGATGGATTTAAGTTATTCTGGGTAGCTTCAAAGGGTAGAATTGGGCCTCTAGTTAGAAGTTACAGAGAAGATTTCAATTCAATAGAGAGAAGAATTTTCAATTTAAAATGGATAGCAATGGAATAAGCTCTTTATGAGGTAGTAGTCTCCCCAAGACTAGAAGTATTCAAGCACAAACCTAATCACCAGTTTTTAGGGTTATGATAGATAAATTGACCTCTAAAATCTCTTCCTAACATATAGTAGGTACTTAATAAATGTGTGTTGATTGGTTAATTATGTTAATGCAGTTGCCACAGGAAAGAAAGCAAAGTCAATAGATTGAGAAGGCAACTCGTTCTTCACAACTAAAGTAGTCAGAAATTGTATAGAGTTGAAGTGAGTGGTTACAGAAAAAAACAGGACTCACAGAGCCACCTTTACCTTACAGTGAAGAACTTCCACAAAAGCATATGCCAAAACTTGAGCAAACCTTCCTAGCTCCTTTCACTTCTCAATCTACCTATGCGACCTGGTAGCAGAGTGGAAAGAACTGGATTTGGAATGAGCAGACCTGGTTTCTGTTAAGGGTTAAAATTCTAGCTAAACTGTCTAAAATATCTAATGAGTGGTCGCCAATAAATTATAAGCTTTAGCAAGAGTTAGACTTTTAAGCATTTATTAAGGAGAATAAGAATTTGGTAAAGAGAGAGAGAAAGGCCTAGATTCCTATCTATTAAAGGGAGAGCACATTTCTAGCTCCCTTCTCCACCAGAGTCCAGAGGAAAGAGCGCCGGAGTCAACGCCAGTCTCTTCCTTCCTCCTCCCACTAGTCCGCGTCACTTCCTGACTCCTGGTCTTGCCCTCAAAGACCTTCCCTTCATGGGCAGAACTCTTCTACAGTAAGTATCCAGCAGGTGGCGTTATTCCAATCGTTACAGTCCCCCCTGTTGTTCCTCAAGAAACAAAATGTTTCCTTGACGGAACAGTAAAAACAATATAATAACTATTGCTAACTAATAATATGTGAACAACAATATAGAAAAGGAAGAGAGGAAAGTTTTGTCCAGAGGGGCGATTTTTTTTTTTTTGTCCTCATGAACCGACGCTTTGACATTAGTCTTGCAAAGGGAGGGCCTCTGCAGAGAATACATGTTACAGATGGTGTATATTATAACAGAAAGAGAAAAAAAACCAACAAAAAGAACAAATCAAAACTGTTCATTTAAAGTCTCTGAAAGTCTTTTCTCAGATGTCCTCTAGGTGTAATCGTGGAATGGAAGTCTTTTCAGGGGTTGATGTGTGGATGCTGGTAATCAGCCAGGAAAATTTCCTACAAAATTGAGCTTAACACAACTTTAAAATAGCTTTATCAATAATCAAATCAAACAATGAAAGTTCTCAAAAACATGTCTAAGGGAATTCAGAATCTTAGTTGTTACACATGAAACATATAATAAAACAAAATTGAAACATTCTTTAAAATTATAATATTACTGAGAAGACAATTGCTGTGATATTAATTTTTAAAAATAATTTTTATCTTTGTTTCATCACTTTTTGCATCATCTGCCTAATTATCCTCATGCCATTATGAGAAATTAGAAAATCTAATATAATTGGTAACAGGTGTCAAGGCCAAATTCAACACTGTATTTATCATGACACCTGAAATAATTATGGGGGTTACCATAAAAGAACAGAGAAATGATGGGATATGAGCATTCCCACACTTGAGCAATATGTACTGCCCATACAGTATGCCAGGCTTAAAATAGGTGGATGGAATATACGTCCATGCCACCGAACATATTGGAGGAAACTGAGTCAGACTTAATCAGATCCATGGGATTAAGATGTCCATGGCATCAGGCATATAGGAGGGAGCATAGAAGCCAGGTGTAGAAGTGAGATGGGTGGGATGAATACTTCCAGCCATCTGTACAATATTGTGGGGAAAAATAAAATAAAATATTAAACCAAGAGAATCCAACCTCAACATTTGTCAAAAGCCGTTCCCTCGGCCATACCTTGACTTCATGCATGTCTCCCCTCATGTGACAGTTCAGTGTCTGCTCTTGCACGTATTCCTCTTGTGATTGGACTGGCATCTGATAACTCAGAATAAAGGCAATTAATGTCTTAAATGATAAATTCCCATAATCCAAGTCTCATATGGATTTAAAAATTGAGGATAATAAATGATCGCAAAAAATGTGAATACATCTTGACTCAGAACACAATATATAATTATGCAACAATTTCAAATAATACCCCTTTTTCTTAACTTAGTATACAATTACTTTTTTGAAAAATCTGAACATATTTAAATACAAGTTAAAGCACAACACAATCTTAAAGAACTTTTACAAATGTTCCCCTCTTTTTTTTTTTTTGGGGGGGAATATGCTTATCAAAAATAATACTTCTAGAATCAATTTACACTTGCCATGGCAACCAATTTGCCAGGGAAATGCTTTAAAGAGTTTGATAAAATAATCAGTTGAGGAAAAAAAAATAACAAAAACAAACAACTCAGAATATGGGAGCACAATACTCCTAGAATTAACATTGTATTATGAAATCAAAACCATGTTTAAAAATAGATAGATGAATGAATAGAAGAAAATACACGTGGAATAATAAAAGACAATGAAATTCAAACTAGGGAAATCTAAATGAATATGAATTTAATATTAATAAGAGTCTTATAAAATATAAACTTGATCGCATGACTATAAAAAGCTTTTACAAATATTCTCCTTGTTTTAGAAACTAAGTATAAGACACAATCTCAAAAGCATGAAAATCTCTATGAAAATAAACCTATACCATTAATTCCAAAATGTATATGTAATAGCATAGAAATCCTATGTAACCTCTGAACTGATACTATTACTCTGAGTGAATTCAGAACACTTTTGATTCTGATATCTAAAATCCCCAATACTCATATCAATACCTTGTTTCTTACTTCTACATTTCTGTAAAATATATACCCTTCCATGGCAAAAGAAGCAGAGTCTTGAACTATGTTGATTGTCATTCTTATTCAGCTTAAGTTTTTCTTCTTTAACCCCTCTATATTGTCTGTCGGGCTTTTCACCATACAAATGCTTTATAAGATTACTAATTAAAGACAAAAGCAGGTTAGCAAAATTATGAACAAAACGAGCATATCTGGAATTTAAAGAGTTTTCTAAGATTGTCTCAAAAGCACAGCCAGGCCAGGGAAGGGCTGAGCCTGAAGCTGCAAATGCAGGTAGAAAAAGTTGAGCATGCGCACCAGATCTCTGGACTTCCCAGGCAGGGGAAGCTATGGGCTTGGCCATAGGAGGAGTAGAGGGTGGGGTCTGGAGAGGAGGGGAGGGACCAGAGCAATTTGAATCAGACTTGATTTTGAACTCAGGCCTGGATTCCTCTTCCCCCACTTTGCCTCCAGGTGCTAGGGGATTAAAAGCTTCTAGAGGGTGGGTCATTGCCTCCAGGCATGCAAAATTAGAGCAACAATTAGTGTTAGAATTGGGAAAAGCTGCAGGAATCTCTTCAGGTTTCTCTGAAAAAGCATGGTTGGGAGAGGGAGTGATATTTCCTTGTGTGAGTAAGTTGCTGGCTCTTTTAACAAAAATAAAAAGAAAAATAGAAAATCCACAAAAACAAAGCATTAACATGATCTTATCTCCCATTTGTCTGGTTAAACAGACTAAAATCAAAAATAGGGTAATTAGGGAGTTTAAAAGGTCCATTCGAAAAAACTTAAAGGGAAAACCCAGCCAGTACGCCAGTACTTAGCAGTTAAAGGGAGAGGGAGGGGAAATTTCTTACCCAACCAGAAGATCAGAAGAAGACTGAGGTTTAGCTATCCCTTCGTGGTCAGCCATCTGTTAAGGGTTAAAATTCTAGCTAAACTGTCTAAAATATCTAATGAGTGGTCGCCAATAAATTATAAGCTTTAGCAAGAGTTAGACTTTTAAGCATTTATTAAGGAGAATAAGAATTTAGTAAAGAGAGAGAGAAAGGCCTAGATTCCTATCTATTAAAGGGAGAGCACATTTCTAGCTCCCTTCTCCACCAGAGTCCAGAGGAAAGAGCGCCGGAGTCAGCGCCAGTCTCTTCCTTCCTCCTCCCACTAGTCCGCGTCACTTCCTGACTCCTGGTCTTGCCCTCAAAGACCTTCCCTTCATGGGCAGAACTCTTCTACAGTAAGTATCCAGCAGGTGGCGTTATTCCAATCGTTACATTTCTCATCATAGTCCTGTGGTTTACTGCCTGCATGATCTTGAACAAGTCAAGTTCTTCATCTATAAAATGAAAATCCATGATGGAGTACTCTAAACTCCTTCTTGACACCCTGTTCTCTCTAGGTTTTCAGGACACTACTCTATCCTGGTTCTCCTCTCTATATGGCTGCTTCTTCTCAGTCTCTTTTGCTGGATGTTCATCCACGTCATGCCTGCTGTGTAATTTAAGATTCTAAATGTGGATTCTAATCTGTTTCCCCAGTTTGGGGGGAAACTGACTAAAATCACTGATAAAACGAGTTTAGGTTTTTAAGGGTTTATTGAAAAAATAGAAAGAAAATGATTGAGAACAGAATTCCAACAGCCTGGCATTCCTATCTTTCCTCAAATTTCCTGTGAAGTCCTCTGCTGCCACCACCACCATCAAGTCAGGAACCCAAAATAGAGCGAGAGCTCTCCGCGCAGGCTCTCTCTCCTCCTTCCTGTCTCCTCCCAGAAAATAGGAGGCTCCTCAAGTTGATTGGCTGGTAGCCTTCATAGACAGCACCCATGAGCAAACATCACTTCCTGATGCCAAGGAAAAGCCACATGGCCTTGCCCTCTGAGGCATTTTCCTCATGGCGGAGCTTTCCCACAGCAAGTCTCCAGTAGGTGGCATCATTCCAATCATTACACTGCTAAACATGGGTTTCTTTTTTTTTTAATTATAGAAGTATTTTGTTATTTTCAAGTTACATGTAGAGATAGTTTTTCAACATTTTCTCCCTCCCTTTCCTCCCTCCCCAAGACAGCAAGCAATCTGATACAAGTTATATATGTACAATCACATTAAACATATTTCTGCATTAGTCATGCTATGAAAGAAGAAGTAGAGAAAAAGGGAAAAACCTCAAAAAAGAAAAACAAAAAAATAGAAATAGTATGGTTCAATCTGCATCTAGATTGCCACAGTTCTTTTTTTTTCTGGATTTGGAGAGCATGTTCCATCATGAGTCCTTTGGAACTATCTTGGACCATTGTATTGCTGAGAAGAATCAAGTCTATCACAGTTGATCAACACACAATGTTGTTGATACTGTATACAATGTTCTCCTGGTTCTGTTCATCTCACTCAGCATCAGTTCATGTAACTCTTTCCAGGTTTCTCTGAAATTTGCCTTCTCATTGTTTCTTACAGCACAATAGTATTTCATTACATTCATATACCACAACTTGTTCAGACATTCCCCAATTGATGGGTATCCCCTCAATTTCCAATTCCTTGCCACCACAAAAAGAGAAGCTATAAATATTTTTGAACATGTGGGTAAACATGGGTGTCTTAATAGGAAACTGTCCTGTTCTATCTTCTCTTTTCCCTCTATATTATTTCACTTGGTGATCCCATTAGCTCCTATGGATTCAATTATGCAGATGATTCTTGATTATCATAGCTCTAACCTCTTTGCTAATCTCTAGTCTCTAATCTCCAATTGCTTGTTAGACAAATCACACTATATGTCCCACAGACATCCTAAACTCAACATGTCCAAAACTGAATTCATTATCTTTACCCCTAAACCTTCCTTTCCTCCTAATTTCCCTATGACTGTCAAGGTTACCACCATCCTCCAAGTCTCCCCAGCTCACAACTTAGGTGTCACCCTCAGCTCTTCACTCTCTCTCATCCCCTACATTCAGTATGTTGCCAAGACTGATTGATTTTACCTTCTTAACATCTCTTGCATACATCCCTTTCTCTCCTGCTACATACAGGCCCTTATCTTCTCACACCGGGAGTATTGCAACAGCCCGCTTGTTAGCCTCCCAGCCTCAAATCTCTCCCCACTACAGGCTATCCTGCACTCACCTGTCCTAGAGTGATCTTCCTAAAGCACAGGTCCAACCATGAGACACACACTCAATAAATTCCAGTAGCCACCTATCTTGTCATCTTCAGGATCAAACATAGCATCTTTTGCTTGGTCTCTGAAGCCTTCGTAAGCCTCTTTCTCCCCATCTTTCCATTCTTGTTATATCTTAGTCCTCCCCACTTATTCTGTGATCCAGTGACAATGACTTCCTTGCATTCCTCACACTAGACTTTCCATCTGCTGACTACATTCATAGGCTGTCCCCATTCCTAGAATTCTCTCCCTCTTCATCTCTACCTCATGTCTTCCTTCAAGTTCCTACTAAAATCTCAGCTCCCCCACCCACACACAGTGCTAGTGTCTTCTTTTGATTATCTGTATATATCTTGTTTGCACATAGTTGTTTACATATCCTTTCCATCATTGAGAGCAGGGGACTATACTATCTTTTGCCCTTCTTTGCACAGTTCCCAGCATATAGAAGGTGCTTAATAAGTGCTTCTTGTCTAAAATCTGATATTTCCATGAACTTGCTAGTGATTCCCAAAATGTCAAACCACAAAGACTAATTTTCTAGAAATATCAGGACTGCTTGCCTTCAGAACTCTACTGCCAGAGTTAATTCTCTCATACTCCCATAGTTATTTCTCTTCTTTGCTGCCAGAGGATCCCATTCCTTGAAGCTGCTTCCTGCTTTGAATGTTGCCTTTTTGTGTCTGTGCCTACCTGATAGTATCTGTCTTAACTCCCTCCCTTGAATTTGGCCTCTAAAGGGAGAGGAGACATGATCCTTTCCCCTACCCCTAAAAGAGAAGAGATCACATTCCACAAAATTGCTCCCTGCTTCTAATGCCTCAAACTCAAACTGTTTTACTGTCAGGTTTAACAGGCTTAGCTTTTTTAAAGGCCACCAGGGCCATGGCCCAGCTTAACCTTCCAAATTCAGTCAGAGAATTCCATGCTTCACAAAGGGGTGTCAGGATGTAGGCTTCTAGCATTAGCATATCAATATCTGGTTACTTCTGTTCTGTGCCCCTTACTTTCCGTAATTCTGTCAACTGTCTGGTGGCCAGAATCCAAATCCCTCATACATACTATGCAGGAATATATGAGATACATGCAAATAGATGCAAGGTAACTGTAGAGGCAAAGACACTAGCCTCTCAGGGGAAAGAGGACCAGGAAAGGAATGGGGCCAGGGATTCTAAAAGAGCTGCATGTAAGCAGGAAATGCATTCAGGGCATGGGAGGCAGCCAGGGCATGGACACAGAGAGAGGAGATAGAGTGTAGTGTGTGAGGAGCAACTGGCCAGCAGGGAAGATAATAGAGTATATGGAGGGTTTTGATGTGTAAGAAGTCTGGAAAGATAACAAGGGACAGTGTCCTGAAGAGCTTTAGATACCAGAGAGAGTATTTTATATCGAATGCTAGAGAGAATAGGGAACCACTAAATATGGGCTAGGAGGGTAAAGTGCTTTAGGAAAATCACTTGGACAGCTGTGCCTTGAAATGAAGAGAGACTTAGGACAGGGAGACCCATTAAGACACTATTACAATGATCCAGGTGAGGAGTGATCAGGCCTGAACTAGGACTGGGCCTATGTGAGTAGTGATGAATTAGAATGATCTTGTTGACATAGAGCTGACAAGAACTGACAGTGATTGGACATGTGGCATGAGGTGAGAGTGAGGAGTCAGGGATGAGGTCCACTTTGTTACTCCACCCTAAGGACTTTGGGACCTTTTCATCTGACTTACAATTGAAATATCTGGTGCTATATGTGTTGTCTCCCACATGAGATTGTGAGCTTCTTGAGAGCAAGGGCTATCTCTGTTTTTGTATCTCCAGTGCTTAGAGCAGGATTTTGTACAATAAGCATTTAAAAATGCTTTTTCATTAATCATTCATTCATGACACCAATGTTGCAAAACTAAGTGATTAGAACGGTACCAGTGTCTTTGACAATATAAAAGGGGGTGGGTTTGGAGGGAAAGAAAAATGAATTCTGTTTTAGACTCCTTGAGTTTAAGATGCCTATGGGACACCTAGTTCAAAAATAAGAAGGTCAAAAGGAAAGAACATGCATGAAATTATTGGAACTCTGATTTTGATCTCTAAAAGAATTAAATCACTATAGCCAAGGAAAATGTTGGGACCTTATTAAGTGAGTGCCTGAATAGGGACTGACTCCTACTGGGGTGAGTAAAGTGAAGCTGTTCATATGAATGGGGATTTCATTCTTAGTTGGTTAAGCCTGGCACTGTAATGTTGCAGTAAGGGAGAGGGAGCTCCCTAGTGGCCAGTACATGCAGTTCAGCTCATCTGCCCTTTATTAAGTTGAATAAAATCATTCAACTGAACAGGATGAAACAAAGATCAGCCCCTACCAAGAAACCTGGTGGCTGCCTCTGTGGTCTGGCTGAGTAGGGCCTGCCCTGAGTATTTATGATAGTCTCTGCAAGAAAAAGAATTTAGCTCAAAATTAGCTCTTCTCAAAGGGCATCATAAATTGGGGGAGAAAAATCTAAGAGGGAAAACTGGATGTGATCGTGCCTCTTTCCACAATCTGTCTCATGTATAGATGCTGATATTTTACATAGTGCAATGCTGAGTATTTTCTGTTCAGAGGTAAGAAGCACAAATACAGTACAATGACACCTAATCTGCCAGCTGTTAATACCCATTCCTGCTCCCTAGTGGGACTGTTTGTGATCTTGATGTCATAAAGCCTGAAAGTAAACAATGGTAAAATCAGAAAGAAATATGTTAAATCTATATGGTATTTTTTCTCCTTAATTTAGAAGTGGAAAGCTAAACAACCATTTAGAAGCTGCTATTCATGAGGCCATGAGTGAATTGGACAAAATATCTGGGAATGTAAGTGACTTCTTTTTGACATTCACTATACTGCTTTGACAAAAACAAAAACAAACAAACATTCAGTATACTGCTTTGAAAAGAAGGATGTTGTTTTCAGTAACTCCTCTGTGGTGATGCTATCAGGTGATCAGATATAATTTCCCAAGTAAATTAGAGGGTAAAAAAACTGGCATCAGAAAACACTCAGAATAATTTGGAAAAAAAATGTATCAGTGTTAATTGTATATTTATTTCCAGAAAGTAATTTTTTTCTATCACATGTGACAAGTCTATATTTCCTTTTAAAGTCTAAGTAACAAAACATTGAAACCCAGTTAGTAATACCTTGCTTTAATTTAGCCCAATGATATATTATTTACATCAAATATGATTAAATATTAAGTTTATAAGTATCCATAGAACTGATAGTATCTCATTGGAAAGGCAGTCATAGTATCTCCGGTTTAGAACTGAGAGGAACCTGAGAGGTTGTCTAGAGTACCCCCATCAATTTTGCAATTAACAGGCAGCTAGGTGGTGCAGTGGATAAAGCATGGAGCCTGGATTCTGGAGGACCTGAGGTCAAATCCAGCCTCAGACAATTGACACTTGTGTGACCCTGGGCAAGTCACTTAACTCTCATTGCCCCGCCCCCCCAAAAAATGTGCAAATAAGGAAAGTAGAACTCATTATATCCTTAGGACTTGCCTAAGGCTACACAGATAGGAAATGGCAGAGCTAGGATTTCTAGATATAAGGCTAAGAAGAATCATTAAGCCTTTTAAGTTCCTTTCTATTCTGATATTTAAAAAAGAAAAATTTTAACACAAAATTCTGATGTAATAAAATTTAATTCAGTAATCTTCTGTATTAAATAAGTAATTACCTTTTTTAACATTCATACACACATGTGCAAGACATGTGTAACACAGAAAGTAGCACTGGATAACAAAAAGAATGCTGGACTCACATGAGTTCAAATTCTAGCTTTTCTACTTATTATCTGTGTGATCCTAAATAAATCATTCAACCTCTATGGGCCTCAACTTCCATATCTATAATATAAGGCTGTTGGATTAGATGATCTCTGTGATCTAAATCCTATCATTTATCTTTTCTACTTGTATTCTGAATACTTAGCACATAAGCACTTAATAAAGGCTTTTTCATTCATTCATATGATCCTAAGTATAAGAGAAATACGATCCATTCTTCCATGGTTCATATCTTCTCTAATGTAGAAATCATAAATAGAAATCTTAAATATAAATTTGAAGAGCCTTTAAATATATTGATTATCCAGGATCATTAAACATTAAAAGCAACTTTTTTCCTATTTACTTGGAAGTTTGTTCATGCCTATTTTATATTTTAACAAATCTGCTTAAATAATAATATCCTAAGGCCTATTAAAATTTTTATAACTATATCTCTTAAGTATTACTTATATTTATTGCATTAGAACTGGGTAACAGAAATGTATAGTCAGTTTTGTTCCCAGGAAGGGAAGAGGGAAGTGAACAATAATTTATTAAATGCTTTGTACTTTGTGCCAGGCATTGTGCTAAGCACTTTACAAATATTACCTTAACAATAATGCTGGGAGGTAGGTCCCCTTTTACAGTGGAGGAAACTGAATCACACAGAAGTTAAATTGCTTGCCCAGGGTCATACCACTAGTAAGTGTTTGAGGACATATTTGAACTCTTCCAGACTCCAGGCCCAGCATTCAAGGGAATAGTTAGGTCCAGTGCACTAAGAATGGTTCCCGTTAAACAGGAAGTCAGCTGGTAGCAAAGTCCAAATAGAATCCAGTTCTAATTTATAGTCCCTTTTTCCTCCTAAAATCATCCCCCCCCCAGATGTCTAGAATTATCAACTCTAATAGCAGCATTATATTTAGTAAGGTCCCTCCACAATGACAAGGAACTTAATGACCTCATAAGGTTTGTCCATTACATTGTTGAATATCAATAATTTTTTTTTGTGTGAAACAACTGGGGTTACATGACTTGCCCAGGGTCACACAGGTTGTGTCAAGTGTCTGAGGCTAGATTTGAACTCAGGTCCTCCTGACTCCAAAGCTGGTGCTCTATCCACTGTGCCACCTAGCTGCCCTGAATATGAATAATTCTTAATAAGTTCATTGTTGTTGTCCAGTTGTTCAGTCACGACCAACTCTGTGTGACCCTATTTTTAATGAAGTTTTCTTTTTTTTTTTTTTGACATTTCTTCCATGAAAAACAGAGATGAATTTATTACATGTCAATATATTGTTTTGATGAGTGGCTATGGTCAAAACCATCTGATTCTTTTTTTTTTAATTCTGAATTTATTTATTTATTTATTTTACATATAAGGTATTTTATTTTTGCCGTTACATATAAAGATAGTTCTCAACTTTTGTTTATACAAGCTTTACAATTTCAGATTTTTCTCCCTCCCTCCCCCCTCCCCTAGACAGCAGGTAATCTGATATAGGTTATATCTATATATCTATATACATATACATATAGATATATCTATATTTATACACACATATATATACACATAATAACATTAATCCTATTTCTGCATTAGTTCTGTTATAAGAGAAAAAATCAGAGCAATGATGCAAAACCTCAAAATAGAAAAAAAAAACAGCACCAAAAACAAAAGAAATAGTATGGTTCAATCAGCATCTATACTCCACAGTTCTTTTTTTTTTTTTCTTGGATTTGGAGATCCTCTTCTATCATGAGTTCCCTGGAACTCTTCTGTACCATTGCATTGGTGAGAAGAATCTAGTCCATCACAGTAGGTCAACACTCAATGTTGATGATACTGTGTACAATGTTCTTCTGGTTCTGCTCATCTCACTCATCATCAGCTCACATAAGACTTTATGAGGTTTTCTTGGCAGAGATACCAGCGTGATTTCCCATTCCCTTGTCCAAGTTCCTCCTTAGGTTGCCCCAAAGTCTGCCACTTGTAACTTTCCCTCATTTCGTTAGTATAAGTTGTATCTTTGGAAAACAACTTAAGAGAAACAAAACAGGACAAGGAAAAGGGCAGTGGAATTAGAGTTAAAAGACCTAGGTTGGAAATCTGTCCTTGCCATCTGTAGCATTGGGACCTTGGGCAAATCACTTTACCTCCTCTGAGCCTCATTCTTCTCATCTCTAAAATGAGGCATTGCACCAAATGATCTCACAGGCTCCTTTCAGGACTAAAATCCTATTAATTTAAGTTTCATATCCCTTCCAGATGATAACCCTTCCTATATTTTATAGTACTGATTATGTTGCCACCTGAGTCTTGTCTCCAAGTGAAACTTCCCTAATTCCTTCAAAGAAGCTGAACATCCTCAGTTTTATATGTCTTGTAACACGTGTAAATTTTATTACCCTTTAATACAGCACAGGGGTCGGTGGCTTCTGGCCCTTTGCCCACCACTTACCCACACCACCACTTCACAAGGGCCCTTATTAGTCCAGCATCCCCAGGGCCTCAGACAAAAGCAGCCTAGTGCATGAGACTGACCGCCAGCTTCCTGCCCCTTCCACACGCACCCAGCAATCACCGCTTTGGCAGCAGCTCATGCCCTACCCATGCTTAGTCTGGCATGGAGTGTAACAACAAAGTATTTAAAGCTGAGTAGGCCATTGACTGCTCCTCCAGCCTACACAATCCCAGATCCACCAACAGATGGTAGTGGCATTCTGCTTTACATCCTAGTCATTCTAATTAATGAACAGCCTTTTTCTGGGTTGCTGTGTGTTTATTCCTTAATAATCCTTGGCCTTTCTGAGCAGTTACAGTACGTAAGATGAAGAAATGAAAAATAAAACATTTTCACATACTAAACTTATACATTCTCCACATTAAAACAAAATTATTAGCCTGATGATCCTCAGAGGTGAAAATACATGCCTACAACCGAATGCTTTTTTTGTGTCTTAAATTCATTTGGAGAGTAGTGGCATATTGTGTTTACTCTATTAATCCTCTGATCAGCCCTTAGTTTTCTACTGTTCTGAGATTCATTATGGGGGTACATTGACTGTGGGCACAACTGTTGCTTTAAGAAAGTCATTTTTTTGAAAAAAGTCATAGGCTCATAGAAGGTCAGAACTGAAAAGGTTCTTAAAGCTCACCTGATCCAACCCCTTCAGTTTAGGGATGAAGAAAATAAGATCCAGAGAGGTTAACTGACTTTCCCAAGGTAATACATTCACCTTGTAGAAAATTGGAACTAGACTATTGGTCACCTGAGTCGTCATTTGATGTTGAGGAAGGGAGCTTATCTCCTTTCAGGGCAGAATACGAACATGGGTGACTGAAAACCCTAACCTGGGCATGTTACTGTCAAATAGGTCTTTTTCAGAAATCATGTGGTTTTTGTGGTATGCACCTCTTAAGGTTTTTTTTTGCTTCCTCGTTTTCAGGTTCACCAAATCCCACAGGGAGACAGACAAGTGAAGCCTCCAAAACCCAAAAGGAGGAAGATTTCCAGATAACATTGAATGTCTTTGTTGATGGTCCAGTATTTATCAAAAGGAACATGCACATATATCTGTCGATAGGTATTGGTATAGCTATGACTATATCAGTATCGAAGGCAAGGCAGATAACTGTCACCACTAACGGGTGCTAAATGAAACAGTGGTACCATTTTTTTCTGATCAGGAAGGATACTGAGTGCTGGATAAGCTAATCAAAATCCTTGAAAGATGACAATAACAAGGCATCAAGTGATTACTGAAAACCTTTTTTCTATGATACTAAAAATTGTGATTATAAGAAATAGTCCAAATGTTTCTGAGAAATTTTCATTGTGTATATAGATAATACAGAATTTCATGGTGATATCTGAATTGTAAATACTGTACAATATTGTCATGTACAAGCGTACCTGATGCACACTTTATCTTTTATTGTACAAAAAAAAATAGTGTACAAAATTCTTTGGTTTCTATTGAGTACACATACCAGAGACTACCAGTGTAAAGTGATAAATAAAAATACAGCCTAAATGCTTTTATATGATAATGTAAAAGATGCTGTTTTTGTATTTAACAGCAGAGAAAAGGCATGATTATGTAATACCTTAATTATGACATACACTTCACACCACTGAGTGTTCATTTATATTGTCTGTTTGGAATGAACCTTGCCTGGAAGTACTGTACTCCATTTCAGGTCTCTGTAGGAGAGTGCAACCTTGCAGATTCCTAAGGGGATGTGGGCTCACAGGTCTAAATTAAGAATTCAAAAACTGCAACCATTTGTTGCATATTTTTTTTACCTAAGTTTTAAAGTAGAATAGGTTTTATAAAAAAAAAATCTTAGATGGACTATTTTATTCAGCCATTTCTGTAGTTAAAATTTCATAGCCACCTATTGAACTGCATCACTTATATAATACACCACCATTGACTCTCAAAAACTACATTTATTAGCATCCATCATCTGACCTGATAAAACATCCTGTTTACACACATGGAGGCAAGGGCTCCATTTTGAAATCATTATCAGATAAAGACAAAGTATTTTGATTTTTATAGTAACAAAAACATACATATGTCATCAAAATGATTTTCATATCCATCCTACAGTATTACTAACCCAGTCATTAAGGTGGCTTACAAAATTATTAGCAATGGTAATTTTTTATCAGTATTATGTAACATATCAGATTTATTTTATTTAAAGAATTATTTATACCATTAACAGATTCTTATATATATTAATGTGGCTGAAATGTGCAGGTTAAATCTATTAACCAAATTATTTATATTATATTAAGTAAAAAATGTGAAACACAAATGTAGAGAGGAAATAATACACTACAAATATACAAACCTAAAACTGTGAGCCATTGTAAAGTACAAGAAAATTAATAAGAAATGTAGCACAACATCATTTTCCGTCTTCTTCACATTTTTGGTGGTGGTGGTGGTACAACCCCATCTCCCAGGCAGCAGAGCATAGGTTTCACTCCTCCAACCTGGCCCGGGTTGAAGGCCTATCAAATCAGGGTCCTAAGGATCTACTCTCCCTTCATTCTTGGCACCACCACGTTTTCCCCACCAAAACACTTTGATCCCTGTAAGAGCCATGATTGACATGATGCTCTTGCTTTAGCTAGGAGAGCCAGTAAGTCGCATGTTCAGAAGTTAACGCCCATGCTGCTGTGCGCATGGAGACACTTGATCACTGGGCATCCTGAATCCTCCTTGCTCATCTTCCCAGCTCGCTCTCTCTCTCTCTCTCTCTCTCTCTCTCTCTCTCTCTCTCTCTCTCTCTCTCTCTCTCTCTCAGAGCCCAAACTCTTCATTTCTGTCATGCGACAGAGTCCTCCTGACCCAAGGTCATTTGGGAACCTGGATTTCTTGGGCCACAGCACACAGCACTACCACCGGGCTCACTTTCCGTGTCTCACATAGATAGCTCTTCATTTTTTTCCCCAAAGTCCCTTCACCTTCCCTCTCCCTTTCCCATTTCCCCAAACCTGATGGAATGCAATTAGCTACACTAAGCTACAGTGGCCTGGAGGCAGGAGCCCTTCCTTCTGTGGGGTAGGTTCATTTTGTCTTTTATGTAATGGCAGGGAGCCTTGCCATGGTCCTTCATGCAAACTCATGTGAAGTGATTCTTTGTGTAGTTTAGTTAACACTTTTTGTTACAAGTTGATGTGTTTGTTATGTTTAAACAGTTAATGTTGTCCATTTTCCGTCCCAGCCTGCTTTTCTGCTGTTTTGTCTTTCACGGATGTTTTTATTCACAGATTCACATATGTGTGCAGATGCCTGTGGATGTGTGGGAGTGTGTGTGTGTGCCTGTGGGAGTGTTTGTATTTAGGTTTTTTTTGTTTTTCTGGCCTAAAACTGAGTTTGTATTGACCAACCCTTTTTTTTTCTTTCGACATTTTAAACGAATTAGGTTTGTACTTTCTCACCAATGTATACTTTACATTAGTAGACTATGTAAAGTATTTTTGTGCACTTGATCTCATTGGTTAATAATGGCATTGATGTGGGTGCTAGGAATAGTTTGTTTCAGTCCATACAGGTTTTTTTTCCTCTTTTAGAGTTTTTATGGTTTCATGTAAGCAGTTAATGTAAATATTGTGAGCATTACAGGTCATGCAGTGCTGTAACATTTTTTTAAATGTTGCACCTACTTTACAATTAAAAAAGCTGGTCACTCATACTTGAATTTTGCCCGTAGAGCCATTTCTTTCTCTCTGCACTGAAGCTTACTATTCATTTTTGATGGAGGCAAGTCCTCCTTACTTAGAATATTTTTTGCCCAACAGCAGCTTTTTTTTTCAAACTAAAGATGGAACTGATATAAAACAAAAACCTTTTTTGTCCCTTTAAATAAAGTAGCATATCCCTCTGGAAAGGGAAATGTGACTAAGATACGGGGGTTACATCCCTAAAAAGCTCCAATACAAGAGCCAAGCAAATGCAAATTAATGGTTAGATTTTTTTCTGAACAAATAAGAATCAAACAGCTCTTTCTTTGCCTTCCAACTCTGGACTTTCTGGCTGCTACCGTTAAAGGTAATTCAGGATTTTCATATATTTGAATGGATTTTTTTTTTCTTGTTCCCACTTTTCAGTCCCATTATGACTGAAGATGCTAAATTAAAACAAGCACCTGCAATATGAAAAGTGCACACACATTCCCTCATGATGTCATGGATCTCCTTTTACTCCATTTGCTTCAAAAACTCAATTTTGTATTATTTACAAACTGAATTTTTCTTATCTTGTCACCAACACACCATTAACATTCAAACATAATAATACAGGCAGAAGTTGGAAACTGCCAATGAATTGCATTAGCAGTAGGAGCTTCCCTTTTCCCTGTTTCCCCACCAAAATACAATTCCTTTTGAGTGTTAATAAGGACAATGAAACATCCTAAAAGCCATCCCCCTGGATGATCCGTATCATTTTTCTTTGTGGATCATTCTTTTTGATTCCCCTCCACATTTATGATTTTCCAGAGCTTTCAGTGCTTTCTAAAAAGTCACAAATAATCGTCCAGTGATACTAAAGATTCTGATAGGGTTTGGTTTTGGGGTTTTTTTTTCCAAAGAAAGGAAAGGTAGTAGGCCACACTAATAGTCCACTACTCTGTTCTTGCATTGCCCACTTATGCCAGTATTATAAAACATTCAAGAGCAACAGCACAATGCTTAGAGCGAGTTATGAAGTCATTACTTGATTTCATTTTTCAGATGTTAAAAAAACACTTAAGTCAGAATTTGAATGTTGACTTAATTTTCCACTTGTTTCATTCATTTTGTAATATGTATTAGCCAAAGAGATAAGAACAACAATAATGCCTATTTATTAACATCCTCAAAGTGAATATTAAATCAATGAACCAAGAGACATTATATATAGCTCAAGTACAAATCCTTGGTAACAGTAAGAAGTCTGTTATGGAAAAAAATATATATCTCAAAATTATCATCTTCAAGTATTTTAAAAATCTGTTTATGATATTAATCTTTATTTTCAAATATATGGTTATACATTCACACATACTCTATATGTGTACCTCAAAAAATCCTGTTGAAACCTGGAAATGATTGAATAGAATATTTGTTATGGAGATGTCTAAAAATTGCAAAATTTGCTCCCAGATGGCTTTATAATACACAAGTGCATTTTATAATAACTTGCATTTATGTATTTGGCATAAATACGCAGTCCTGTCTTTTTAGGAGAGTGGTTTGCACTATACCTACATTTCAAATTTAGTTCAAAAGAGCACACTTTTAGAGAAATGTGAAAGCTTTCATTGTGAAAAACAAATGTACTTTGAAATTAACTGAAAAACCCTTTTTCACATTCAAGAGAATCTTTATTAATAACCTATAAAAATGGGTTCTTCTTACAGTTAGATATTTTAGTAGTAGGAATTAATCCTCAGGGATAGATGCCACCCAAAGAGAATCCTTCGCAATTTGAAGACATGGTTTTCTCTCATGTTCCTTCTCTGTCTCAGCTAACTTTAGGGAGAAAATCCTCAACTTTTTGGTTACATTTGACTTCAACACTCCTTGTAAAGCACTCTTCATATTACTAGAATCCGAGGATTGCAAGTTAAGGTTGCTCATGAGTGACATCTTAAAAGACTCAGTTATAAGCAGAGGAAAGGGAGCATACATCTGGTTAAAACAGAGATATTTTGTAACTTGTCGATAAAAATTCAACTCCTTGAAGATGTATCAACGACACACATCTCTCTCTCTGTGGTAGAGGGAATCCTATGCTAGATTCACATTAATAACAAACATCCTTGATGCTTCTGATAAGAAAATCAAGTTGAAGCATGCCTATGAGAATGCCCGGCAGTGACTCAGAGGTGAGTAATCTGATGATGTGTGGCTAAAAGTCAGAGAGAAGACTGAAAAATGACTCTGGATGATAAAAGAAGATTCAAGCACTGTAAGTTTTCCAAATAAGTCTGTTTTCCTTTTGGGATGAGATATTTAATTTGATTTATAATGTATATGCACTAATAACTATAGAGGTCATACACAGTCTTCAAAAATGCTTGCATGTACACCAAGGGAAAAAAGTCTCATTTCAAGTATCAGATTTTAAAATATGTATTGTTTCACATAACTCAGAAAATGAAAAAAGAGCTTTCTTCATAATTTTTCATACATCTGTTCAGTAAGTTTCAGGAGAACATCAACATTTCCAAGAAATTGAATTTCTTGTCTCATCCAAAATGGGGGAGCAGAGAAGCAATTTTACCTTGATAAAAAGTTAAGAAATTCTATATTTTCTCAATCGTTGTTTCCTTTTACAAAGCAGTTAAAAAGCAAGGTACAAAGGGGCAGCTAGGTGGCCCAGTGGATAGTGCACCGGCCCTGGAGTCAGGAGTACCTGAGTTCAAATCCGACCTCAGACACTTAACACTTACTAGCTGTGTGACCCTGGGCAAGTCACTTAACCCCAATTGCCTCACTAAAAAAAAAAAAAGCAACGTATAAAAATTGAAATTTACAGTCAAATGTCCAGTTTATATAGTAGCCTCAATGTAATACTCCCATTTAAAGAATATCTTATACTTAGGGGAGACACAGAAAATTTTGAAGGGAATGTTTAAAGAGCATTATAGTGCTTGAAAACAGAATCAAAGTAGATATGATAAAATAATTTAGTATTATTTGGTCTGGAGTAATGTCATCCATCAAAGTACAGCTATATCCTAAATTGGATATGGAAGGGCCAACCAATATTCTATATCTCTTGTTCAGACATCATCAGGCAACCTTTATATTGGGATGGATGGATGGATGGATGGGTGGGTAGGTAGGTAGGTAGGTAGATAGATAGATAGATAGATAGATAGATAGATAGATAGATAGATAGATAGATAGATAGATAGATAGATAGATAGATAGATAGATGACAGACACAATATATATGTAAGATTTATTTGTTATTTTGATTATTTATAGGCTTTAAATATATTAATCAATAATGGACAAATGAAACATTTGTCAACATTTTTATATAGTCCATTTTCATAGTAACAACAGAACCACCTTGGTTCCAAATGTTATACAAGGTATATATAAAGTTAGGGTAAGTAGCTGGGCCAGCCAGACCAAGTATACAGTAAGGTAATCTGTGCTGGAAGCTTCTTAGTCTTAAAAACATTAAGGGATTGTTTTATAAGACTGTTCAGTGAGAAGATGCCCCCCCAAATGAGGGGGGAGAATAACAAAAAGATGGTTTTACTACTCAGAAAAGGCAATTGAGGATATATCAGTAATTACCACCCAACGTGCCTACTTTCTCATCTTTGATAATGAAATACACATTTTGTCCTTGATAATAATAATAATAATAATAGAAGAGGACACCAGGCTTTTGCCAAAAAATTTCACAGTTAGACAACATTTTAACAGTCACACAATTAACTAACAGGTGCAGAGAACACAAAATTCCATTTTTGTTTTTGTTTATATGATACTATTAGTAGAGCATGACAGATGCATCCTTTAAAAATTCTGTTTCAATAAGGAGATGTGTTAAAATTATTGGTAAATGCAACCAGAAAAATAATTTCACTCCACAATCCTCTGAATATTAACCCTAAGGAAGGTATAAAACAGGAGACTTATGCTCACTAAAGGTGTACACAATCATCATGGAGGATGTTCAGTCCAAATAGAAGAGAGATTTCCTCTGGGTGGTGAAGTCCTCCAGATGTTCCTATTTTGTGAATGATATTGTGCTAGTTTCCTCAAGCTCCAGAATTTTAGAAACTCTCTTCAATGAGATCTGATTACTCAAAAGAAATTAGCCTAATCAAACAGAAAATGTTAATTGAAGGAATAGTACCTGTAGTCCATACTATGACATGAAGTAGGAAGGCTAGTCTAATGAGCTAGTTCATCAGTTTATTTATTTTTTTAGTTAGCTAGCTAGCTAGCTAGTTAATTATTGTCAGACACTAGAGATGGACCCAACACTGAATAGGAGGGAGTAGTCTGGATTGTATTTGGGGAACTGGGACCTAAATTCTGTGAAAGTAGGGACTGTTTCATTCTTTGGATTTACGCGGACCTAGTACAGTGCCTGTCACTTTAAGAAATGTTTGTTGATTGATTAAGCTGCTCCCCAACACAAAGGCCCATCTTCTTAACCTAATTGTTGCTGTGATCTCGTGGTCCTGACTCTTGGCATATTATATTCTCTGAAGAATTAGAACTGCAAGTGAGCCAGAGTTCAAGGTAAAGATTGAAGGGGTGTACAGGTAGTTTATAACCTATTCCTAATGGTAACCTTTGTATAAGTGTCATAAAACAGTGAAAATGTTATTTGAAAAGGAGATAGGTAAGCCATTTGACAAAAGTGAGGGATAAGTGGGCAGCTGGAGCACTACACTGGTGCCCCCAAAATGTAAAAACATCTAGAACACCTCCAACACATTAGGTAGATCCTCTATTGAGGATGGACAAGATCATGGAATTGCACAGGTTGAGAAGGGATAAATGAGTTATGATCTGCAATAGTGGAGAGAATATTCATAGAGATGAGACCTCAGAGCTCTTGAATTGTTGAAATATATCAGTGTAGTAAAAGATTTCTTCCTAGAATAGTGCTTTGCAAACAATAGGCACTCTTGAGGAAACATAGATAAACGATGGTGATGACAACAGGACAGAAGGAAATGGACTTAAAATTGTTGCTTGAAATAGTGAAGTTTGAAAAAATTTAAAAAGCAACTTTCTAGCACTAAAAGTTGTTAGACATTAGGAGGAGTCACCAATGATCTTGTTTCCCTTATGAGCCTGTGGATATGAGATAGCAACTCATCTTTCTTAGTGTCACTAAGACTTAAGTCAAGAAAAAACCTCCCTGGTTTTTGTCTTGTCATTTGTTCAAAATGCTCTTCAGCCATAATTAAGTTTTTTCTTTACACTGTAAGGCAACGAGGTTCTCATTTGGGGCGGCTAGGTGGTTAAGTGGATAGTGCACTGGGCTTGAAATCAGGAAGACATCCTCATAAATTCAAATCTGGCCTCGGTCACTAACTAGCTGTGTGACCTTGGGCAAGTTACTTAACCCTGTTTGCCTCAGTTCCTCATCTGGAGAAGGAAATGAGAAATCACTCCAATATCTTTGTCAAGAAAACCCCAAATGGAGTCATGGAGAGTCAGACATGACTGGAATGATTTAACAACATTTCTCATTTGACAAATGAGGAAAATGAAACCCAAAGAATTTAAAGGACTTGCTTAATATCCTTCACCAGAATAGCAACATATTCAGGGATAGAACTCAAAAGCTTCTAGATAAGTTATTCTTAATATTTTTGAATATTATTTGAATTTATAGCATAAAATTTTGTAGATCCCCCCTTATTAGCATCTGATGAACCCCTTGTAAAAACTCTGGCTCCTCAGAAGGATCTTCCTCCTACTGATTGGGGTTCAGCCACTTGTCCCTCTCTGGTGCCTAGCTAAACCAAAGAGCAGAGAGGCTCAAAATCTGAAAGTGGTCAAGATGTGAACAATGATAACAAAAACTGGTCCAGTTGAAAATTCATGGGGCTAGAAATCAGAAGTTTGGTTACTCTTTCTAGAGCAGGCAAGTCAGTTAACCTGTGGCCCTCTGTTCTTCCATAAGAAAGATGAGTAAAATACATATTCTACCTTGAAGAGGATCAGCCATATGTGTAAGTTAGTGAGATAAATAATATGATTTCCAAATCACCAGGATAAAACGCTGTGGAGTTTAGAAGAGAAAACGTTTACTTCTTTGTTAGAGTCCTAGTGGCAGAGATGGCATTTGAGCTGGGCTTTGAAGGATGGATAAGATTTTTAACAGTCTCCTCCTCTAACTTCAATCAAATGAAATAATATTAGAAAAAAGCATGTAGTGCCTGGCATATAATAGATGCTACATAAATGCTCATTCCTTTCCCTTCCTCAGCTTATTCTTAAGTAAATGGTTTCCTTGGTTAAATAAGAAAGATTCTGAAATTCTTAATGACTTTGTAGGATGTGTACCACTCCCCTTCTCAACCAAGTATTACTTGGAATCAGTAGGTTATTTTAAAAATCAATGTGCCTATTAGAAATATTTGATTGTAGATATCTCAGCCACAAACCATTTGGCTGAATAGGCTTGCACTAGGGTTGGGGATTGAAGCGGACTTTCAAGAATTAGAAGAAATAAAAGTTTTGAAGTGAGCCATTAATTCATTTAATAGACCTTGAAATCTAGAAAGGACTTTTTTCCCCTTTCAGTATTTGCTTCGTGGGTTCACTCCAAACAAGAAAATATCATAGAGGGATTCTATTGTCCTAGAATAGTAACATGTTGCCTTTAAAGAAAACCAACAGGGAATTGTTCATGACAGCTATAAATGAAGTCTGCCCATAATGACTGTTCACCATTTGTCAGCACCTGTCACTTTCTATAAATATAGATGATAAAAGGTGTCCTTCCAGCCTTTAAAGAGAAACTAAGCTAGATCTTCCAGAATTGATATGAGATTTTATGGTAAGGATACATACACACACACACACACACACACGTACATACACATACACATTTTAGGGGAAAGATCCATATGTGTAATTTCATTGGTATGAGAAATAACTTTTGCAAAAACTTTCTCCACAAATGCAAATCAGCAACTCCTATATAACTTAAAATCTTAGAGAGATGCACTGAGGGTTACTCAGAGAGTGGTCCAGGACCACCATCTGTCAGAAGCTGGTCTTGAGAACAGGCCTTCCTGACTTCAGCCAGCCCTTTACTCACAGCTATGTGCTGCCTTCAAACAATTTAACAATAAACCCTCCACTATTTTCCTGGGATTTGCAGCCATGAAGGTCAAGCTGTGCAACTTCATTGGTTACAGAATCTCATGTTGTGGAGTCATGGAGACTGTAGGCAGCCAGTAGAGGAGGCCAGTTGATGGGAAGGTTTTCTAATTCTTGAATGCAAAATGTAAGTCTGCATTCCTTTCAAAGAGGATGCCAGAGAAGATCAGTTGAACTGCCCTGAATAAAAGAAAATACAAGAAGGGACAGTCAGAAGAAATTCAAAATAGCTCAGTAACTGAACAAATTATAGTATATTAATTGAATAGTATCCTACTGTGCTGTAATAAATGATAAATTTTGACAGTTTAGGAGAAACCTGGAGGGCAGCTAGGTGGTGCAGTGGATAAAGCACTGGCCCTGGATTCAGGAGGACCTGAGTTCAAATGCAGCCTCAGACACTTGACACCTACTAACTGTGTGACCGTGGGCAAGTCACTTAACTCTCATTGCCCTGAAAAAAATAGAGAGAAATCTGAGAAGACATATAACTAATACAAAGTGAAATAAGTAGAAGTAGGTGAACAAATTATATAATGACAATACTTATATAATGACAAATAACTTTGAAAAAACTTGAGAACTGATCAATTCAGTGACCAAGCCCAACTCCAGAGGACTGATGTCAAAGCATGCAGGTCATTTGCTGAAAGAGAAGTGGTGGACTCAAGATGCAGAATAAAATATATTTTTGGACATGGCCAATGTGAGAATTTGTTTCACTTGACTGCATACTTGCTACAAAGGGTTTTATTTTCCTTTTTTTAAGGAGGGGATGGTTGAAGAGAATAAAAATATATGCTTGTTAATTGGAAAATAAGAAAAGAACACAATGGGCTATAGATCTCTGGGGACCATAAGTGGGGCTTTTCTTGGTATAATGAGCAAGAAAAGGTCTATGTGAATAAACCATCAGGATTACAAAGGAAGCAAAAAAGGCTAAGCACAAAAGCAAAAAAGCCAGCTATATCCAAAGGTAAGGCTCCCACAAAGATGCCATCTATTCAAAAGATTGTGAAGCATGTGAAAATTTCTACACCTCAAGTTGGTGGGAAATGCTAAGTTGCTTGTTAGATGATCAAATAGTTTTAAGTAACTATAAAAATAATGATTAAAATCATAACTGACACATAACATTTTAAGGTTTGCAAGGCGCTTCATATACATTATCTCCTATAGAATGAACTAAGCATTCCTGAAGAATCTTAATGTCTAATGCTGAGTCTGTGCTTTTGTAGGGGAAAAGGGACCTTTCTGGTCATTGTGGAAAACAAAATGAAAAACTTCAAGCCTCTATAGATTTGAAGTCCAAATATACCTCTAGGTTTTAGATGGAAATAGGAAATAGGAAAAGATTCTGTCACCTTCCTGAGAATCTCTCTCTCTCTCACACACACACACACACACACACACACACACACACACACACACACACACACACACACACCCCTCTATCACCAAATAGTGACTTATATGTATCTGCATATCACCAATCAATATTTACCAGCTTCTCCATTGTCTTTCTGTGACCTCTGATTGGGGTGAGTGAATTTTGTTCATTAGGACTCCTTAATCACACACTGATAACCTATCCCTGGGCTAGTTTGGGAGCATCTTGAGCCTTGGAGATATCTAGGAATGTAGTTACAGAAAAACCCAATAATAACCCAAGCCATTCAGTAATGACCTATTTAGGGACCCAGTAAAACTACTGGTGAAGGGGAAGCTAGGTGGTACAGTGAATAGACCCTGGAGTCAGGAGGGCCTGAGTTCAAATCTGGCCTCAGACACTTAATGCTTACTAGCTGTGTGACCCTGGGCAAGTCACTTAACCCCAATTGCCCCACCAAAAAAAAAAAACAGAACAAACAAAAAAAAACTACCAGTGAAACCTCAAACCTGAGATCCTGTAATAAGAAGTTAGCTCAGATGTAGTTTTTGTTGTTGTTGTTGAGTTGTTCCAGTTGTGTCTGACTCTTCATGACTCCATTTGGGATTTTCTTGGCAAAGAGTCTGAAGTGGTTTACCATGTCCTTCTCCAAATGAGGAACTGATGAAAACAAGGTTAAGTGACTTCTCAGGGTCATACAGCTAGTAAGTATCTTAAAGCTAGATTTGAACTCAGGAACCTGGGTCTTCCTAACTCCAGGCCCAGTACTCTATCCACTGAACCACCTGGCAGCCCCCAAATCTAAACTAAGCCTAAGTCACTTGAAACCAAAGCTTGTGTCCAAATGCAACCTAATCTTGGGCATTCTCTTTAACCTTCCTGACCCTCAGTTTCCTCATCTGTAAACTAAGAGACCAGACAGTTTCTGAGGTCCTTTGCAACTCTAAAGCTATAATCCTAATCCAAAACCATGCCTTTCAAAAACAGAGATAGAAGTGCCTGTGCTAAAATAAAACACTTTATCCAATAGTGTAGGCCAGTCTCCT
Organism: Dromiciops gliroides; assembly: GCF_019393635.1. Taxonomy (NCBI): domain Eukaryota; kingdom Metazoa; phylum Chordata; class Mammalia; order Microbiotheria; family Microbiotheriidae; genus Dromiciops; species Dromiciops gliroides. The sequence goes on along the minus strand of NC_057863.1, from coordinate 360,987,489 downwards.
CATTACTGGTATGCATTCAATAGGATTAGCTGGATGGGCACTAGTTACCTCCATAAAGTAGCTTGGACAAAGTCCAATGATGCCAGTGCCTAGACAGATGTTCCAGGAAGACTGTCTTTCTTAAAAAGTGTTCAAAGTTAAGCACCCCATGCTGACAACAAGCTAAACATCAAATTCATCCCTGGGGTAAACAGAATTTAGGCATTACTGCTCCTAGAAATTGACCTTTCAAGTAAAACTTAAATGACATTAAAGCAATTTAATAGTGGCAGCAGATTTAAAACCCAGAACCCTGAGTGGCTTAATGACCTTTTCAGAAACTCTTACGTTTCCTGGCACTAATACATGATCAGTCTATAAATGACCAAGTTTTAGTTTCCCACCCTCCTAGTCAGACTTCCAGGATGATAGTCTAAAAAATAATTTGTCCTTCAGAACTCTTTTCCAATGAAGATTCTGTTCAGGCGCAGCTAGGTGGCGCAGTGGATAAAGCATAGGCCCTGGATTCAGGAGGACCCAAGTTCAAAGCCAGCCTCAGACACTTAACACTTACTAGCTGTGTGACCCTGGGCAAGTCGCTTTACCCCCATTGCCTCCCCCCCCCCAAAAAAAAAAGATTCTGTGCAAAAGGAAAGTAGCATTAATATTAAAAACCAGTGACAATGGCACTGATGGTCAGTATTTTGGCCTCAGTCCCTAAACTTTCCATTTTCACATGTTTAAAGCAAGTTGAATTGATACAATATAGTCAAATATAGTGGTAAGAATTCATTTTCATTAATGATCTAATAAAGCTGAAAACCACAGGAAAACATAACACAGTTCTGAAATAAAGGGAAATACTGACTTCCTAGCCTTAACTTTTTCTATTGAAAATCTAATGTTCATATACATTTCTGTTTAGAAATCCAAAAGTGGCCATTTAGAAACCCCTGTTATAACTAGCAGCAACTGAGGGGTCGTTATAACGAGCTGCAATTGAGAGGTCATCTAATCCAATCCCTTATTTATAGATGAAGAAACAAATGCCTAGAGAAGTGACTTGCTCAACAAGCTCACCCCCAGGAGGCTATAATTCATTCAATTAATTCAATAAACATTTATTAAACGCATAAAGAAGAAAAGAAAGAAATAACTAGCAGCATTATTTGTGGGTAAAGGGTGAGCCTTTGAGAGAGACAGACCCCAGTACCACTCCTGCCTCAACACATCCTAGCAGTGCAACTATGAGCAAGCACTGGACCTGAATTCAGGAAGATTTGAGTTCAAAAGTAGCCTCAGATACTTACTAAGCTGTGTGACGCTGGGTAAGTCACTTACCCTCTGTTTGCCTCAGTTTCCTCAACTGTAAAATGAGGATAATAATAGCACCTACCTTGAAGGGTTGTTGTGAGGATCAAATGAAAAAATATTTGTAAAGCACTTAACACAGTTCCTGGCACATAGCAGTCTCTATATAAATGCTTATTCCCTTCCCCAACTCCATGCTCCCAGGCAACCAAAACTATAAGTAACAGATGAGTTTCTAGTCTGCATTGATAGGAGACATTTTACAAAGAGAGAAAAATCATAGGTCTGGACATAGCTATGTGATTAAAGCTATACATACATTTAAATGCAAGTTATATATACATTTATATACTATATGTATATGTGTATACATGTTTGTTTATAAGGGAATAGAGATTGGACTTTTGATTTCACTGGTGAAGGGAATTCCTGGTGAAGAACTTCCTCAACCAATGTAGATCAGCATCTTCTCTGTACTGTCTAGTCTTGAGGAGTTGCCTACTTATGTAATTTATATATGTATTTAATATATGTATAAGTAATAAATACTAAGGACATTAAAATGTTCAAGTGGGGCAGCTAGGTGGCTCAATGGATAGAGCACCGACCCCAGAGTCAGGAGTACCTGAGTTCAAATCTGGCTTCAGACACTTAACACTTACTAGCTGTGTGACCCTGGGCAAGTCACTTAACCCCAATTGCCTCACTAAAAAAATAAAAATTTAAAAAAAAAACAGCCAAGCTGTATGTAATGAAGACTCACTTGCATAAAAAATGTTCAAGTTAGGGTTACCAGCCTTGGTTGTCTTCTCCCAAAACCCTGAGAGGTGATTTGGGAAGGGCTTGCGAGCAAGAGGTGGGGAGCTCGAACCCATCCCTGTGTGCTTTGGTGGTTGTTGTTACTGTTGTTTGTCCTTTGTTCTGAAAGAGGACCATGACATCTGGATGATGCCATGACTTGCAGTGAATTGGACTTAAGTGAGGGAAGGCTGTGCAAGGTCACCAACCTTATTCTAGAGTCATTTAGGTCCAGTGGCAAGATATACATCAGGACGACTGGAGATGGTCCTGGATGTTTTAAGGCAATTGGGGTCCAGGGTCACACAGCTAGTAAGTGTCTGAGATGAGATTTTAACTCATGTCCCCCTGACTGCAGGGCCAGGGCTTTATCCACTGCACCACCCTGTGTGCTTAGGAGACTGCTACTAAAGTATCTGTCTTTCCAGTCTTTGTAAAGTATCTGCACATTTATTAAAAATTAACTTAATTGAACAGAAATGGTTATGATCCTTTAATCACAAAATAAGAGATGGAAAGGATTTCAGAGGCCTTCTACTTCACACATGACCACAAATCTCTTACAGTATTCCCAAGAAAAAGTCATCCATTCCTCACTTAGAAAGCTCTAATGATGGTGGATTTCCTGCCTCCCAAGGCAGCCCATTCTAATTCTGAATAGCTCTGATTATTAAGAAGCCTTTTCCTCACATTGAACCTAACTCTGCTTCTGAAATGCCCATCAATGTAGTTCCTAATTTTTCGCATGAAAGCCAAACAGAAAAAAGACCTCCACGTAATGGCCATTCAAATACTTGAAGATAGCTGTCATTTTCCTTTCCCCTCCCCAAGTCTCTTCTCCAGGTTCTTTTTTTTTTTTTTCCAGGGCAATGAGGGTTAAGTGATTTGCCCAGGGTCACACAGCTAGTAAGTGTGAAGCATCTGAGGTCAGATTTGAACTCAGGTCCTCCTGAATCCAGGGCCAGTGCTTTATCTACTGCGCCACCTAGCTGTCCCCCTCCTGGTTCTTTTAATGACCTCATACTGCATGATCTTAAAGTCTCTCACTAGCCTGGCTGCCCTCCTCTGGACTTTTTTCCCCCAGCTTGTCATTGACCTTAAAATGTCAGTCCATAAAACTAAACCTAATGCGGGGCAGTTAGGTGGTGCAGTGCATAAAGCACTGGCCCAGGGTTCAGGAGGACCTGAGTTCAAATCTGGACTCACACTTGATACTTACTAGCTGTGTGACCCTGGGCAAGTCACTTAACCCTCATTGCCCCACAAAAACAAAAAAAACCCTAAACCCAATACTTCAGATGTGCAGGGATTTTTTTGTGAACTGCAAGCTCAATATCAGTTAACAGTGTACTATGGAAACCAAGGAAGTTGATACAATATTAGGCTGCATGAAGAAAACCCTAGTGTCCAGACAGAAGACAGCTACCTGATGCAGTAGGTAGATTATCGGGTCTGGAATCAGGAAGATCTGAATTTAAATCCAGTCTCAGATGGTTGATACTTACTAGCTGTGTGACCCTGGGCGAGTCACTTAACCCCTATTTGCCTCAGTTCCTCATCTGTAAAATAGGGACACACTGGAGAAAGATATGTCCAAACTACTCTAGTATCTTTACCCAAAAAAACCAAAACCGGGGCAGCTAGGTGGCGCAGTGGATAGAGCACCGGCCCCAGAGTCAGGAGTACCTGAGTTCAAATCTGGCCTCAGACACTTAACACTTACTAGCTGTGTGACCCTGGGCAAGTCACTTAACCCCAACTGCCTCACTAAAAATTAAAAAAAAAAAAAGTTCTACAGAAAAAACCCAAAACACATGGACTTTGTCCATGGGGTCACAGAGAGTTGTACACAACTAAATGACTGAACAACAATAACAAGTGTCCAGATGAGGGAGATGACCCCACTGCACTACACTCTGGTAAGGCTACATCTGTCAATCAGTCAAGAAGCATTTATTAAGCACCTACTATGTCACAGGCACAGTGCTAAGCACTGGGGATACCAAAAGGTAAAAGATAGTCCCTGCCTTCAAGGAGCTCACAATCTAACAAGGGACAGCATGTAAACTAATACAAACAAACAAGCTACATACAGGATAAATGGGAAATAATTAAAAGAGGGAAGGCACTGGAATTGAGAGAGGTTGGAAAATATTTCCCGTAGAAGATGGAATCTTGCCTGGGACTTAAAGGAAGCTAGGAGACAGATATGAGGAGGAAGTGTGTTCCTGTTGAACCAAGAGATGAAGTGTCTTGTTCATGGAAGAGCAAAGAAACTGTCTGGAGTATTGTGCTCAGGTCCAGTCCCACATCTTGGTAGGCTGTTGATGAAGTTATAGTTCTTTCAGGACAAGGTGAGACAAGGGAAGTTCTATATGAGAATTAGATGATCCAGGAATGCTTACTTAGCCCATAGAAAACACAGAGACATGCAAACTATCTTCAAGGACCAAAAGGGCTGTCGTGGGGGAGAGGCATTTTTAGATTTGTTTTTTAGCCTTCTTGGCCCCAGGGAGTCAATTGCTGAGAGATTTGACCTGATGCAAAGGGAAAACTTCCTTGTAATTAGAGATATCCCAAAAGTACAGTGGGCTCTCTCTGTAGGGATGTTTTTTTCCTCACTGAACATCTTAGAATCAGAGGCTGTATCACATAAATCATTGATGTTATAGAAGAGATTCTTGGTCAGGCAGAGTTTGAACCAGGTGACCTCCAAGGCCTCTTTCAACTCTTAAATTCTATAATTTTGTTAAGTAAGAATCTGAAGTACAAAGACAGATCTTGATCCATTATTTGGGGATCCTTGCTTTCTTACCCTGGCGTTCACAGAATTGGGGGCTTGGGTCTAAGGATAGACCTCAGGATAGCCAGGGAGGTCTGTGAACTTGGATGGGGGAAAACATTACATATTTATTTCTACTAATCTCTGAAATTTAGCTACTCCTTGTATTACATATTTTTCAATTTCTTCTGAGAAGGGCCCATTAGGCTTCACCAGTCTGCCAAAAAGGCCCATGACACAAAAAGGGTTAAGAATCCCATAGTTAGAACATTCTTTTTTTTTTCTTGGTCATAAATCTTTTGATATCACAACACAATTGTAGAACCAATGTTGGGACTCACTGGGACATGACCTTATTTTAAAAGTACCTGTTCATCTAAGATACTTTGAAACTGCTAAATGTCCCAACCCAAATGGAGAGCACAGTCATGCATGAAATGTGTGGGGATGCAGGGGAGAAGAATAAGTAGGCTCATGATGGTATTTGGCTTGGCAATAGCAAGTTATACCTGAAATTTTGGTGGAAGTAGCCTGAGAAAATACAGAATTAACTGACTAATCAATGCCCAATTTGGGAGGTCTGTTGCTTAAATGCTTAAGATTTTAGCTATCAAACACACACACACCAAAAATGTCAGATTTGAGTACCCAGACTGGCATTTCAGGACTGGGTTGAAAGGCTTAGCCAACAGATTTTTATGATATTCCCCTAAAAAAAATTAATGGAAAGGCCTTACAGCACTTGGTTAAAAAATTGTATCCCAGTGCAACATAGGCCACGTGACTGATCTAGCTGAAGCTTTGTTGCCAACATTTCTGGCAAGAATTTTACTTTAGAGAACAATATGTGCTGTCAATGTTTACTTCCGAGCCAGGACGGGGTAAATGCTGTGATTTAAACTGAGGAACAAGTAGGGCCCAGGAGAATAGCCTGAAGGGAGCAGGGAATCTGGAGGTGGAAAGGAGAATGTTTAGTCTAGCCCAGGAATCATCAAACAAGAACATCTTGCAGTCTCTAAGAGGGACAATCTAAAACACTCTATCACCCCACTAGGCAACACTTTGCTTGCTTCTCCTCATCCATGTCTTCTGGTGAAGCTCACTTTCTTCCTTCCTTTCTTTCTTTCTTTTTTTGCTGGGCAGTGAGGGTTAAGAGACTTGCCCAGGGTCACACAACTAGTAAGTGTCAAGTGTCTAAGGTCAGATTTGAACTCAGGTCCTCCTCAATCCAGGGCCAGTGCTTTATCCACTGTGCTACCTAGCTGCCCTAAAGCTTACTTTCTTTGTATCTATTTCTTGTTTCACTTTGTGTCTGTTTTTCTGTCTTTTCTTATTTAATTTTTTATTACACTTTAAATTCCAAATTGTCTCCCTCTCTCCCCACACTGCACTAGAGACCACCATTTAAC